>NC_083337.1:151016666-151349583 GCF_019175385.1 Lycium barbarum
AATTTATGCGGCACACTTTTCCTTTTAAGTGTGTCCTAATAAGGATGTCACCTTTCATTAACTTTAAAATGATTTATAGCCGCACAAAAGTTCTAAGGTTTGTTTTAGATGGCAAGTTCTAAAAGTCTGTCTTTTTTAAACTTTGTGCCAAGTGAAACGATTTATACTTCAAAATGTGTTTAACTACATATATATATATATTTCGAGGAGAAGGAAGTGGTATGGTCAAATGAATGAAATGACCCCGAATAGAGCAGAATGGATATTGAATCTCACATATAGAAAATCCAATCTAGTTTTGGGATTGAGATGTAGTTGATTCATTATGGCATAGCTGATTGATTGATTTTTATAATTTATTTTTTGGTTATAGCTTTGTGTAGTGGCTGTGTTAGCCAAGAAGGGAATCTTGATTTGTGGTTGAATTGTTTTTTGGGATTTAGGTTGTGGGGTCTGTGAAAAAGCAAGAACCTTTGAGGATTATGATATCGGGAGCTCCAGCTTCTGGTAAAGGAACACAATGTGAGCTCATTACTAAGAAAGTAATGATTCTTTTCCCTGTCTATGGATCTTTTCTATGATTTGTTCACCTATGAGATGGTGGGGCGGAGTGTAACTGAAATTTGATGTTGAATTCTCTGTTGGAATATCTGTATGAGAAAAGTTTTGGATTATTTTCTACTTGAATAAACTAGAGATTAAGAGCCCGTTTGGATTGGCTTATAAGTTGCTTATAAGCTGTTTTCAGCTTTTTTGAGTGTTTGGCTGGCCAGCTTAAAGTCATTTTGCGCTTAAAATAAGCTCAAAAAAATAATTGGGTCCATTTGACTTAGCTTATCTAAAGCAGCTTATAAGCTGAAAACAGCTTATAAGCCAAAAAAAATAAGTTAGACCACCCCAACTTATTTTTTTTAGTTTATAAGCTATTTGCAGCTTATAGGCATAAGCCCATCCAAACAGGCTCTAAGTTGGTAATGACTGATTTTTGGCAGAGATTGTGTTTTGAAATGAATTACTGGTAGGCAAAATGATGAAACTGACAAACTGAGGAACTATCATGAACATGGAGTAGATAAATTTTCATGTGCAATCTATGGACTTTTGCTAATGTGCGTGATATAGACAAAATGACCATTATATATCTTCTAACGATGATGACAAATTTTAAGTTGCACTAGTCACAAAAGATAACCCTCTCCCAAAGTAAAAGCGTCTAAGCATGTTAAAATCCATCTTTCCAGATCTTTGGAATCCTTTATAAGGTGTTCTTTCCTGCATCAGGCACACAATGTCTAGATGCCTGTATTAAGTAAATCAGTTGGACATTCGGTTTCCAGAAATTTGGTATACATTAAGATCCATGTCAATAATAGAATGTGTGATATTATGCTCTTATACAGGTTTAATTGGCTATATAAGGAGTTGGGAAAAGACACTCCTGCAGGAGAAGATGTGAAGCTTGAAGTAGGAATAATTATCGTCTGTTGCATGGTCTCTGCATTTTCAGACTGATGGTTTTGCTTCCTCAGTGTATCCACTTCAGGAAAGAAGTTCACAAATTTATTTGCGAGTCTAAGATGAGTCAAATGCTGATAAATTTTGAACTGTGAAAAGTGACTGGCAACTTGCTGTGTTTCCCCTGGTAGTGCTCAATAGGTGTGATAACTAGTCAAATATTATCAGATGTTGAGGGGCATGGGAACAGAGTTGGCAGGGTAGTGTCCCAAATTCTGTATCTTTTCATCCTTTCTTCCCCTCATTGCGAACTTCGTAAGTCCCGGGCTAATACACCTTTTCTCCACAATCTTAAAAAACACACAATTATCAGCATCTTTTAAGCTGATATACTAGCATAAGCCAGCTGTTAACCATCGTAATCATCTCAAATCTTATTTTACTGGACAAAAATCTGCTTGAAACTGAAATCCTCTAGCTGCCACTTGCATTACTAGTCTTTCTTCCCCCCCCCCCCCCCCCCCCCCCCCCTTTTTTTTTTTTTTTTTTTTTTTTTGTGTGTGTGTTTGTGGGTTGGGGGGGGGGGGGGGGGTAAGGGAGGGAGGGAGGAGGGGTTAGATTTCTCTGTAATCTTGTAACTAAGATAACCATATAACACTGTCGTGTTACTAGGCTTAACTCGAAAAGCTTCTCGCTAGCATCTGTGACGCATATTTAGCTTGTTCCTTAGCATAACATGAACTTGCTTGTTCTATTATGATTCACTAGTACCTTGTTCCCTATAGTATCTTTATGTTTGTTTGTTTAGAATCCTCATCATGGTTTCCTCTAAATTTCAGACTTTCTCTTCTCTGTATTAAGGACTCAATAGGGCTACTTGAACTGATGCTTCTGCATATTTTGATTAATTTAGCTTTAGTTTGATTTCTATGCTCGTTATTGCTTTCCTTGTACTTGTGAGGAGTTATATTGCTTGTTGCATTTGATGTTAGTTACTCCTTTATTGCCCATTTTCCCTGTTATGTATTACTCTGTGAGAAAGAACAATTTGAATTCCGTTGAGCTCATATGTGCAGTATGATTTGGTGCATATCGCTGCTGGAGATTTACTGAGGGCCGAAATTGCTGCAGACACTGAAAACGGAAGACGAGCAAAGGAATATATGGATAAAGGGCAACTGGTACCAAATGAAATAGTTGTAACGGTAGGTTAACCTTGCATACTGATTCCTGCTTTTGTTAACATGCTGTTTTATAGGTTGTAAAAGGTCATCAGATCACAATGTTATATTCATGAGTTATTCATTAATACCTTGATTCAGATGGTCAAAGATCGGTTGATGCGTCCAGACTCTCAAGAGAAGGGTTGGCTTTTAGATGGATACCCTCGGAGCTTGTCTCAAGCAGTAGCTCTCAAAGAATTTGGTGTCCAGCCAGACCTTTTTATTCTTCTGGAAGTGAGGTTCTACTTTTGATATCCCTCGTAGTTTGTTTCTACCTCTTTCTAGTTAATGTCAAATGTAGAGAACGAAATGGAACAGTATAGAACATCATTTCTCTAAAATTTACCTGAAAAAACTTTTAGAGGGATTAATGCGCTTGTGGTCTATGTATTCCAATTAAACATATTTAGCCTTCAATCGAGAGAACTGTTCTCTTTCGGTTCCTCCTCTAGCATAAAATACAAACTAAAAATATCAAAATACATTTCTTAGCATAAAAAGTGACTAGTCGTATGGTTTAATATTTATATGGTAGAGGGGCGAAAGTATGTGTTTCTTACTAATTGAAGGCTAAATGGCCTTAGTTGTACATAATGAGGACCAACATTACAATTTACGAATAATTGAGGGACCAAAATCACATTTCTTCCGTATTTTAAATATCGATGGTTTTTCTAAAATTCTTGTTTCTCTTTAGTAGAATAACTGAAGGGGGTTTCGGAATAAATGTGACATCATTGAGTCATCAACCATTGTGTTAACATGAACAAATTATGTCGTGAACCATAGGTACCAGAAGAGATACTTGTTGATAGAGTGGTTGGCCGTAGACTAGATCCTGTAACTGGGAAAATATACCATTTGAAGTATTCTCCTCCAGAAACAGAAGAAATTGCAGCAAGGCTTACCCAGCGCTTTGACGATACAGAAGAAAAGGCATGTTAATCCGTGAAAAAAATTTACCTTACAATTTTTTTAGAACTTTCGTGGCATTTTTACTGTAGGACTTATCCCTTTGTATGAAGCTTTTATTTCATATAAGGTTGTTTAATAGATCCATTTATATCTATCCTCCTTTTTCTTTCACACCTTCCACCCCAAAAAAAGAAAAGAAGAAAAGAAAATTGTAAAGAATCCCATGTTTCTCATTCTTCTGGAAATTTTGTTGCTGGTCTTAAGTTTTATTGTTCAACTGAGTCATTCTTTTAGCTATTTCCTTTTCTATTTTCGTTTTCGTTTTCCTTTTCCCATGCTTACTCAAGTGGCCTTGTAGATGAGCGACTTAAGTATAGTTTTCGATAACCAGAAATTTATGTTTTAATCAGAATTGTTTCTCTTATTTATTTTTAAAATTACAATTTACAGGTGAAGCTGCGTCTGCAAACTCACTATCAAAATGTGGAATCAGTTCTCTCATTGTACCAAGATATTACAGTCCAGGTATATACTATACCTTCTCAAAAAGAAAGACAATCCAGTTATTCTTTGTGCTACAGATTTGTCCAATTGCTTCACTCCAGAATGCAGATTGAAACATGTGAATGGACAGATTACTTCCCCAAATGTACATGTGACATACTCATGATCAAACGAGATACTTTTAACTTGTTCCTCACTTTTATGCTTGACTATTTTTGGGGTTTTTGATGGTTCCCAAGATTTTGTTTAACAGGAATTTAGTCAGTGAAAACAATGTGGATTGGGGTGATTACTTGGGTAGAAGTCGTTTGGTTTTCTAATTGATAAAGAATAATATTTCAGTTATTTTGACTTGTTTCACAAGTAGGTCATCAAATATTTGATTTAAATGGTGTTCTAGTTCATTCAGGCTGGTCTATCCTCACCACTTTGTAAAACAATAAGGGGTCATTGGTAGTTGGTTTAGAGATCACTTATTCATGTATTATTCTCTGCGTAACTAATACAACGTTTGGTAGCTAGTAAAGAACTACCTTATTCATGGATTAATTTCTGGATACTTATACCGCGTTTGGTAGCTAGTTAGGAAGTAAGTTATTTATGTATAAAATTAGTACGATGTTTGGTTTGGAATTTCGACACCCGCATAACTAATACATGTATAAGTTATGAGGGAATCTATGTATATTTTATGCGGGGTAGAAGATGGAATAACTGATACATGAATAAAAAGTTGAAATGACAATATTACCCTTATCACTTCCCATTTAAATACTTTCCTTTTCTAAACAAATATTTTTATATAATTTTTAATATAATATTTTAATTTTAAAAAGTATATAATATGTATTAACTTTTAATATAACAAACCAACATTCAAAGAAATAATTTATGCATAACTAAACCATGCATAAGTAAACCCATTACAACTAATACTTGCATTACTAATACCTACATAATTAAATCCTGTATAACTAATACCTACATCACTAACACCTGCATAATCCTAACCAGCTACCAAACGACCCCTAAGGGAAGCCATAGCAGAGGCGCTATACATGCTCTTTATCTTAATATTATTCATCTCTCCTCAATATGACAAAAGGAATAGCAAATCTTTTTTTAGTTCTCCATTCATACCAAACATTCTGACGGGAAATATACTTAATCAAGAATCCTTTCACTTATCCTCCTCCTTCACTGAACAAGGGTACTGTATGTCCCAACTCTCCATACGCATGCACGAGCGTGTTGTTATCAGTTATCGATGTTAAACTTGTATCTTCTTCTCTCTGTGTTCTGAGTATTTTAATTTCAGGTGGACGGAAGCGTTTCCAAAGAGGAGGTATTTGCTCAGATTGATGGTGCATTATCTCAACTTCTTGAAACAAAGTAAGGAAAATTTGGAACCGTAATGTGATAGAGAGCAGGAAAAATCAGTAACATGTACAATGTAATACTGAAGAGGATCACAAAAGATAGAGCAATGAGGGGTTTTCTTGATTTCAGATTGTTGATTGCAATCCCTCTTATACAAATGTATTGAAGTATTCTTGTATATCATTTTTGCTCCAACTATCTATTTTTGAGTGGATATTCAATGAATCATCTGGTATTTTGCAAGAGTAAGTGATTCTTAGAAAGACAAACTTAATACAGACCTATGCTAAGATTAAAACTTAAAGTTCCAAAGTTGAAAAGATAGTTCCTTAATAATAGACATTTGACTTTCCACATTTCAAATTAATCGGACGTCTAAAGTTTCCAACCACAGCAGAAAATAACATTTTATCTTACACAATTCAAGCTTTTACACAAATAAAGTGGAATATCATTTCACATGGTATAAATTTATGTATATCAGGTACCTGAAACCAACTTGAGAATTATACTACATAGCAACTATTAACAGGGAAAAACAAAAAAAGAAAAGTAAAAAAGAAAGGAACACAGAAAAAACTAGACCTCAGAAAAACTGTACCCCTTTTTCTCAGATTTGCTTGAAGACCTAAATATCCAAGGTTCAGCATCAACAAGCATATTGACAACTTCTTTCATGCTGGGGCGCAAATTTGGAAGCTTTGTAGTACAAAGTGTGGCAATTCTTAACACTTTGATCATGTCATCTTGAACAAGTTCAGAAACCACCTTTTTATCAAGAACTTCTATGACTCTTTCCTTGTCATCTAAATGAGTTGAGGTCCAGTAGACCAAGTCTTTACCTTCTCCATAGGCTTCTTCTATTGGTTTTCTTCCAGTTACTAGCTCTAATAGCACGACACCAAAGCTGTAAATGTCGCTCTTTTCTGTTACTCTGAGAGTGTATGCCATTTCTGTCAAGCAAACAAATAAAAGGTCAATGTTAGAAAAGTTGCATTTTTGTAGTAGAATGCCTACATCTGTATGCAAATTCAAGAATCACTGAATTTCAGGTTTTCTTGAAACTTACCAGGAGCCATGTAACCATGAGTGCCTGCGAAACAACTAACCTCGGATCCCCTAGAAGAAATTCCGGAAACTTTTGCAACCCCGAAATCTGACACTTTTGCTTCATACTCCTCATCAAGTAGAATGTTGGTTGATTTGATATCTCTATGAATAATAGGAGGGCAACAATCATGGTGTAGATACGCAATTCCTTTTGCAGCTCCAAGTGCTATTTTATATCTCTGATACCAATCTAACTCTGGCTTGCCACCCTTGATCTCTCGGTGCAGTGCCTCGAAAAGATTACCATTTGGCATGTACTCGAAAACCAAGATATTTGAACCTTCTTTCACTAAACTGGCATACAACTTAACTATATTCCTGTGCCTGATTTTCCCCAAAATTTCCATTTCCCTTATCAAAACTTTCACAGCATTCCCTTTCCACAATTGCTTCACAGCTACAGTTCCACAACCTTTCTTCAAGTCTAACCGATAAACTTTTCCTGTACCTCCACTTCCGATCAAATTGTCCTCGTCGAAATCACAAACTTCATCTGCTTCAAATTCCACATGGTGGAAGCTCTCAAGCTTCCATTTTGCATTTGTTCCCTTGCCTTCCTCCAGTTTTTCTTCATCATCTGCTTCATGACTATGCTTGTAGTTTAGGTAGCTGACGAGCAATAAACTGCCCATTAGAACGGCTAAGGAGAGCAACACAATGCAAGACACAACTAGTTTGTTTAACTTATGTTGGCCAGCCTTCCCACTACAAACACCTAAGCGTGAGTTCATCGAGAATCTTATGCTTCGATCAATACAAAGTCCTTTGTTACCAGCAAATGCCTTGTCTCCTCCCATTGTTAAAAGATCTACTGAAACTTCTCCTGATAGCTGGTTGTTAGAGAGATCCAATGAAGACAGCTTCAGATTGTCCAAGGTAGTCGGTATTGTACCGGTGAGTCTGTTGTGTGAAAGATTCAGAGAGTTCAAAGAGGTCATTGTTGATAAGGAATTGGGAATGCTACCTGTAAGAAGATTGGAAGCAAGATTCAGGTCTGCAAGCCTAAGAAATTCACCCAATTCTGATGGGATTTTCCCTGAGAATGAGTTTTTCTCCAAATGCAAAGATGAAATTTGGTTTAGTTTACCAAGTTCAGAAGGTATCGCACCCGAGAATTCGTTGTTATCCAAGTACAGCCTTTCCAATTCTGTGAGTTTTCCAAGTTCTTTTGGAACCTCACCTGAAAACCTGTTGTTTGATAATACCAACTGATTCAAGCTAGTAGCAGCTCCAATTTCTTGAGTCATAGTTCCACTGAATTCATTATCGCTGAAATCCAGCATCAATACATTGGGAAGTCCCCATACACCATTAGGAATTTTCCCAGAAAGTTGATTGTTACTGACCCTCAATCTTTGTAAAGGCTTGCAGGAGGAATAAGTACTCGGAAATTCCCCTGAGAAACTGTTCTCAATAGCTAGCAAAAACTGCAGGTTCCCATTTTGACACAAGTACTTTGGGAATTCACCAGTGAACTTGTTTTCAGATATGTCTATGCTATTCAGGGGCGAAAACCGACCAAGATTTGCTGGAAATGCACCAGAAAAACTGTTCCTGTACACAGAAAAGGCATCAAGATTTTGCATTTCTCCGAAACCAGGAGGAATTTCACCAGAGAAGTTATTCTTGAATATTTGAAAAACTCTTAACTTCTTCAGGTTCCCAATTCCCCGAGGCAACGTCCCATGCAACTGGTTGCTAGAGGCATCAAATTCTTGCAAAAGAGAGAGGTCTGCAAGTTCTACAGGCAGTTCTCCTCTCAACTTATTCTGAAACAGCTCAATTTTCCATAAATTTTTCAGCTTGTTTATAGACTTTGGAAAATTCCCAGAAATCTGATTTCTTGAAATATCCAATGTTCCTAGTGCCTCCATTTCAAAAATGGATTCTGGGATTTCTCCTATCAAATTTGAGCCTGCCAGGTAAAGCCAATACACTTTCTTTAAATTCCCAAGAGTCTCGGGAGTTTTACCTTCAATAAAGTCATTATCCCCGAGGCCTAACGCAACCAAACTAGTCAAATTTCCAAACCAAGTTGGGAATTCTCCTGAAAAGTAGTTTATAGACAAGTCCAAAACTTCTAAGTTAGTCAACTTAGATAAATCAGGTATCGTTCCGTTCATGTTATTTCCAGTGACATTCAAGACTCTGAGATTGGTGCAGTTGGTAAGTTCACTTGGAAGTTTCCCTGATAGTAAATTTGAGGGTAGCACAAGAGAAGTGAGACTTTGGAGTGTAAAAATTGAAGGGGAAATCACTCCAGAAAGGGACTTATTATCAAGGGAAATTTCAGTAACAAGACCAGTATTTTTATCACATGTAATTCCATAAAAGTTACAAGGTGATTCTGAATTCTTCCAAGAATCTAAGTAACTTAAAGGATCATTGAGCTGATCTTTGAAATGTAAAAGAGCCTGAGTTTCTTCAGTTAAGGACTTGGATGGCCGGACAAAAAAATTCAAAAACAAGAAAATAGCAAGAATTGGGAGGGAGTTTTGGAGTTTTTGGATTCTGGCCATTGTTGATATTGGAGGGGCAAAAGGGTCATTTCATGAGGGGACAAATCCAATCAGGTGCTCCATTATTGCCATGATGGGTGTCCATCCTAGAAGTGGCTGAAAGAAGAACAGTGGGAAACTCACAAATCAAAAACTAAGGTAAAATGGCATATAAAATAATGTATAAAATAAATAACATATCCAATTCAAAAAGCTGTCTTTTTTCAGAAATGCTGTATACCTAACCAAATGTTTGTCATATACTTTACTATATTTCTCCAATATGAAATAAAATTGCAGTTCAAGAAAAAGAAAACTTACAGATACAGCAAGTACAATTACAAGATAGAAGCAAATACATACACATATTGGGTGTTGTTGGGTGGGGGTGGGAAGGAAATAAACTGATGTTAAGATGTCAATTTCTCATTTAGTTGTGAATTACACTATAAAAATAAAATTATCTGCCTTTAAAGTGACTCAGAAAGTATAGTCTTACCATATTTTACAGACTGTCTAAGTTTATGAAAAAAGATACTGATTTGCCCAAAAAAGGATAGGAATATATAACCAAGAAGATTGAAATCTTGGACTTAATATTTGTACACTGACAATTTTTAGAAACTTATCTCAAATGATCAATAACATAACAACTTTTTTCCAACAAAATTATAGTATACTGCAATAGGCAAACAAGAAACAAGGGAATGAACTGATTGACAGAAAACAAACAGCTCTCATAATTAACAGAAACAGAGATATTCAGAGAAACAAAAAGGTATACCTTAAAGAAAACATAAGTAACATGCATCTTAGTTGTTAAGAATCATCTCATAATTCATATACACAAAAACTTTGGACAGTTATGTAGTTATTACATACCAATAGAGAGCAAAAACTCAAAAAGAAACATATATGATGAAGGAAATCAAAAGTCTAACAAATGAACAAGGATTCAAGAAAATACGAGTTACCTGAAATAGTAAGATGATTTTCTTTATGAGTTACCTGAAATAGTAAGATGATTTTCTTTCTGAGAAGAGTTTATTCACACATAAAGAAGCAGAAAGCTTCAAATATTTGCTTCTTCAAACTTTTGTTTTCTTCAGTAGCCAAAAGAATTCAAAAGTTTGAATGAGACCCCCCAAAAGGAAAAGGGAATTTGCAGTGTCCCTCACCAGATATGGAAAAAAAGAAAAAGAAGTTTCTGAATGAAGAGTTTGGTAGTTTTAGTCCAGTAAGTGAGAAGAAAATATATGGGGTCTTAGTAGGAAGGCAAAAATGATTAGAGAAAAGACTATAAGAGGAGATAAGGCAAAGGGTTGGGGTGTGGAGTATTAGTGCATTGATTAATAAAAGAAACAATGTCTGAAAGCGAAGCTGAGTTATGCAAGAAGAAGGTGACAAATATGAATAAAGAAGCTTTTTAGAAGAGTTGTAAGAACCTCTAAAACTGCCAAATTAAAAACCACGTATGTTGATTGAGATTAAGACCTACTCATTTCGGTGAGGATCTCCCTTTTATATATTGGCAAGTGTTAAAGTTGTCTGTCATCACTAAGGTCGAAACAATGAAATTTGTTATGCACCTAGATGTCACGGATAGTAACCTTGGAAATCAAAGGCAGAGCTAGATTTTTAGTTTATAGATTTTGGATTATAATTCTTTTTGTTTATTGGATCCAAATCGGTAGCTAAACATCGGCTCTATCCCTACTGAGACTAGAAAGCTCCTCCTAAGGTATGGTTTCCTCTTTAATGGATCATATCCGGCTTAAAACTTGATTATGAAGTTTTTAGATATCGAATGGTTATAAAATAAAGGCTATTAAATTAGGCTTAAATCAAGATAACTATATATAATGAATAAATTAGTAATTTGTAAAATAAGGCTGACAACTTTTTATAACAAATCAAATTGCATTGATTATGTAAACATTAATTTTCATTATAATTGGTTTTAAGAAGCCTTAAAATCCCTCTGATTTACATACAGGGGCAATACTTTCTATAACAAATTAAATTGCACTAATGACATAAACATTAATTTTCAGTATAATTGGTTTTAAGAAGTCCTAAAATCACTCTAATTTTTATATAGGGATTAGGATCCGCCTCCTTTTCATTTCTCTTCTCTCCATTTTCTCAAGTTCTTGCTTGGATTAATGACACATATCATTGTCTAAAATTAATGGCCTAGATTTAATTAACTAAAGTAAAAACTCTAACCACAGTTAGAATAATTAATTACTTCCATATATTTGCTCCCAAAATTTATTTTTACAATCCCACAATTCTAAATCTACATTATAATTTTTCTAAATATATTAAAACTCTTCTTTTTTGGCATGAATAAATTTTTGCCGCGAATCATTGTTATTTTTTTTCTACTTTTTTTCTATCTCTCGATATTGAAGCTTATCTCATAGGTATATACTCACCTTCTCATTCGAAGATGGAAAATTAGAAGTAAACTCCAGCCTATGAATTATGATGATATAATTAAAGAACTTTATAAAACAATATTTGCCAAATTAAAAAAAAAATCTGGCTTAACATAGTTTTAGTAGTACAAGCAAATTAAATTCACACAACTTTCTGTTACTCAGTCGCCATATAGGAGTTGTGGCCTTTTCAAATTCAATTAGAAAAATAAATATTATGAAGAAAAAAAAGGATAGACGTAAAAATATTTAAGGCACGGCAAAAGTTTACTCAAGGAAAGAAAGAAAAGTTTTTAATATATTTAGGAAAGATATAAGGTAGATCTGGAATTATGAGATTGTAAAAATATATTTTGGGAGCAAATATATGGAAGTAATTAATTATTCTAACTATGGTTAGAGTTTTGTTTTTGTCAATTAAATCTAGACCATGACATGTGTCATTCATCCAAAAAAGAATTTGAGAAAAATGAAGAAAACAGAAATGAAGAGGAGCCGGATCCGATTATGGATTAGGGGCAAACTCATAAGATAATTTACTAATTTATATTGACATAATACAATCATTAATCCCAAAAAATCACAAAAAGATATGAGAGATATTCTTCTCAAATTGCAGAACCAATTGTAGTAGTTTCACGGAAATATAGAGCACCAAATATTATATGGTCGATGAACTACGTACGTATCTTAATTTTATGCGTTCTACGTGCCAAAGTGTTTTTTTAAAATATTATTTACGCTATTTTAATTTTTAAACGGGTTGAATTGATATCTTGCCATTTACAGAGCCAAAGCTAACACTTAACATTTTTAAAATTAATGAAACTCTTCAAGAGAAAAATTAATAGCTTACCTGGGTCGTAATAATTATGTATGTTACTTCGTTATAAGTTCTATTTTAAGAAATCAATCTATCATGTTTCACTATCTAAATGTTGTTCTCTGACAAAAAAAAAATCTGAAAGACACCTTTCTAT
Source organism: Lycium barbarum (assembly GCF_019175385.1). Taxonomy (NCBI): domain Eukaryota; kingdom Viridiplantae; phylum Streptophyta; class Magnoliopsida; order Solanales; family Solanaceae; genus Lycium; species Lycium barbarum. The sequence goes on from NC_083337.1 coordinate 151,029,176, forward strand.
ATTTGATTGGAGAATGAAAAAAAAAATCGGATGAAGCATATATTAAAATTTAATAATAGAATTGACAAATCGGATTTTCTTTTGATAAAATTTTGAGTATAAAAGTAATAATAATTTCCAAGTATTGATTAGATGAATAATACAAAGTTCACTATTGAGGTATAGCTGCGAAGCCTTTTTTGATAAAAGATATGTTTTCGAAAAATCTTTTATCGTTCATGTTATTTTTTTTATGATTTTCTATTCAGTGTTCGATATTCGTATTGAGACACAATTAAATTTGAATTCACACTGAAAAAATCTTACAGTTAGGGATAAAGTGCTTTTTAATTAGGAGGACTTCACATATATACCGAGAGTTGGAATCAAATAGCTTTAATTGAATAAAGAAATACTTATCATTTCACCAATTCTTGTATCGGTATATATGTTGATGATTTCATGTTATGGGGTTGGCGGTGGTAGTAGATTTGTTGAGGAATGGGGACCTTACATGCAAATATGCGGTACTATATAATTGTGGAGAGAGTTGACTGAAAGTCAACTAAAATTATTGAGATATGAATGCTCTACTGGGTGTGTCAGATAAATCCAACACCACACAGTTCTTTGATATGATAGCTTCACTTCATCAGCTTCCTGGTTATGAATTTATCACATAATACATCGCACCTTTGGTTTAGCCAATTATTGTGATATGCAGAGTTGCAGACTATTTTTTTCACTTTTCTATTCTCTTTTCTTTTTCAACAAAATAAAAGATCTGTATAATATTCATGGAATCCTAATTTGTTCTTTCTGGTTTTAATTATCCCTAAGGTGCTTTTAGTTTTTGTGACTTTTGATAAATGAATAAAGCTAGTAAATCAAACAAATGATACATGAGATCGAATAACTAAATCACATCTATTTTCATCTTGACTTAAATACCTTGTATTGACTTCAAACGAGTATTCATGTATTTGTTCAACATTATATCTTAAGTCAATAATATTTTCCATTTATAATTAATTTTAAAGGTGGTAATGGTTTACCCTTTTAATCTACAGTCTTATATAAATACCTGATTAAGCAAATCTTATGTCGAGAAACCACGAAATAGATGATGATATTTAAAGAAGTAAGATATAAACCCTAATGAATCAGTTTAAATACGAATATACGATCCTGATGACCTTAAGCAAAAATATCACTAGTAGTCTTCGTTATACCTTAGCGTCCTATCCCTAGAATGAAAATTGATTAAGAGGATCATGTTTAGCTTATAAGTAATATCACTAGTGTCCAGTGGTCTTCATTATAGGAAAGTTTATAACTTGGTAAACTGGCTTATAGTTTTGTTTTGGTTCTACATGTTTGATAAACCCTTAAAATGCTTAATTACAATTCAAGTGCTTACTATAAGTCAAACAATCAAAAGTCATAAGCTTGTTAACCCCTAGCTTATGTTTCAGCTTATAAGCACTTAGTTTGACCCAGATTTTATTATATTATTTTAAATATTTTTCTAATTCCCAAAATACTTTTACTAAAAATAAACGGTTGGCTGCCTCATTCTATATATATTCATTGTTCCTATTTTTCCTCAAAGATAATTTAAATTGGTATTTTAATTATTTTGCCAAAAGAATAACGTATTTGTACTTTTCTACCAAACAAATTTCTAACTGATATCAGTTCAACACTTCTATTCAACGTAGTTGCTTCTTTATAAAATTAATTTCATCACTGAAAAGTGGTTATAAGTACTTAATACTTGTCAATTATTTGCCATCACTAACCCAATCGGGCTCTAAAAATTATATCATTCAGGGGAGAAGAAATGTAAAATTCTAGTATATGATTAACATTTTCTTCGACGTGGAAGTCCACATCATTTCGGAAAGTAAATAGGGACTAAAAATTCTAAATTTCTGAAGCATCTAGAGGTAGCTTCAATTTAACCAAAAAAAAAAAGGAAAGTAAAATATAATAAAATGCAGCCTGATGCATTAAGCTCCGCTTTAAGTGAAGTCCGGAGAAGGATCGAACCACAAGGGTTTATATTTAACTTACCCTACATTTCTGTAGTATAAAACTTAAAAAGAGAAGAAATAGGGAACAAGAAAGAAATACGATAAAATTAATTTTGGAATTTCAGCCGTCTACGCTATTTTCCAACAACGGAATCCTAAGCAAAAGGCTTAATATTCTAAAGCTCGTTTTCTTTTACTTCCTTTTTTTTTCTGGTAATTTACTTTCTAGAAACTATTTAGAGTCCAAAACGTCTTATTTTGTCCTGTTTATATCTTATTCTTTTTTTGATGACATATGTTTTGGTTTGGCCTAGATAGACTTGATACTTATCTTCCTTCACCACTAGCAAAGAAAGTTCTAGTTGCAGACTTGCAACAATTGTTTATTCTTTCCTTTTCAACATCTAGTCACAAAGCTTCCCTTCTCTTTTTCAGTTTCAAGAGATAATCAATAAATCAAACGAGAAAATACAAAAAGGACATGCGAAATCATTTATTCTATTAACCATTACTATTAATCTTACTGACATTAGTATATATATTTTTATCGATTTTCACAGTTTGAGAGAGTACAAAATTTAATTTTTGTTTAGAATACACACTATGGTGACGTGTAGTCTCTAATGATATTTTACTCTTTAGGCCTAGACGGTTATATTATTTTAAAATGACTTCACTAAGATCTAATGCTTTGTTATATACTCAGTATCTCTCATGTGTTTTATCAATGTAATATTCATCTAAAGTTTTCCTCCAAAAAACTCAACTGAGATTTGTCTATTATCGCCGAATGATGCATTCAGAGTGATCTGATACTACTTCTAATAACTTTGCTCACAAGTGATATTATTTGACCCAGTTTTAAAACACGTCTTATGGTGTTAATTAGGTTTGTTTGATTACATATCTGATATTCTACCCTTTTGTCAATGCAGTATATATGTGCCTGGAATGTTGCATAAATGATAATTCTTCCCTATTTTAACCTTGTCTTGTTAGTTAAGCTAATCTTTTCTTTCATAAAAATATACACATATTTCAGTCAATACAGGAAAATTATTTTGAAATAGCAATAACTAAAGAAGGTTGATTCGCCTACTTCAATTTACTTACTATATAAGCTTACAATTCACTGTCGTTTTCATTTAACAACAAACTCAACTGACTGATTTTGACGCAAAGTAGTTTAGCACAAATTTTAAAGTTATGTAGAAATTGATAATTAAAGTAATGAACTTCTATAGTTAATTAGTATTAATTAAAAGAGAGTTTGGTTGCTTACTTCAAATCGTCCCTTCATGTAATCAAGTAAGAAGATAGAAGGAAATTTATATAAACAGAATAAAGTACGTAGACGTAAGCTAAAGTCTTATTAGTCGGTTAATAATCGAACATTAGAATAATTAATTTGTAGCTTATTAATTATGTAGTTGGAGGTGCTTGGCTTTGATTGGCTGTTTGACCATCTTAGTGAAAATGCTCTAATTGGTTCAGTATCTTTGTCGTAGGCCTGTTCACAAATCGGTTCAATTCGAATTTTTGAACCGATACGAAACAATTTGGATAATTCAATTTGGATAATACAATTCGATTTTGATTTACAAATGCAATTGTAAAATTTACGATTTAACGGTTCAGATACGGTTGACTTCAATTATCAACCGAACCGACCCGAACAAACCGAATTTATATGCCACTAGTGACTAGTATGACTAATATTCTAATAGTCTAAATATATACGCTTAATACTTAATAGCGAAGTAATATTTATTTAACTTCAGAAGTGGTGCAAATGAATGTCTGCATGCACACCTTGCACTGGATATTCACTTGTTGGCCTCAAGCTGTCTTCCCTTTTAGTCTTTCATCTTTTCAGCGTTCTTCTCACGAGCCATCTTTGTCTTATGGCCATTGCCTCCACCCATGACTTTGTTTGTTCTTTGATTTTAGCCAGTACAAATTAGAGTTTTTTTGTTTTTTGTTTTTTTGAGGATGCAAACTGAGTTATTATGCTTGTCTGCTTGCAAGTTACAAGATGCCGGATTATTAATTTGGTATATGTAATGTGGTGTTGGCGGATTTGTATGCTTGCACAAGTTGTCAAGCTCTTGTTTTGCTATTTATATATTATTATGCTTGCAAGTTTATGATTTTTTCTTGGTTAATGTTTTGGTTATAAGGCTGCAAATTTAGGATCTCATTATTTTTTGTTATGTTTACTCGAAGACTGAAATGAAATAGTTACTTGTTTAAATTTCGAATAAACTGAACAAATCGATTTGTGTAACCGAACCGAAATAATAAAAAACGAATCGAATTGAACTTAGAATGGATCGAGTTTGGTTGAAAATTTTAGAAAGTCGAAATTCGAAATTTCAACTCGATGATGTCCAAAATCGAACCGAACCGATTCGTGCACAGGCCTACTTTGTCGTACTCGTATTGCAACAGTAGTCTATTAGTTTTAAGAATTATGTCACCGTATTCAATTAGTTCTACTTACTAAAATCTATGTTAACAATTATAATTAATCAGTAATTTAGCCTTTGAAGTAATACCGTATCTCTTCCAATAAAGGTGGTTTTATTTTATTTAGTAATTATATCACTTATTTTATCATTTAGGTAACAGCCAAAGTCAGTTTATAATTCAGTAACAAACTTACCCACAAATCCTCTTCCACAACGGAGAACCTGAAAAAGGGGGAAAAAAAAGGTTTACTTTGTTTAACTAACATGGCAAAACTAAAGTTCCTTTTCTTTTTGTTTATTTATACCTAATTAAAAGTTCAGTCAAAGATATTCGTTTAACTAACATGATAACATAATTTATATCATCAAATAAATTTGTTAAAGGAAGCAGGGCAATGATAGCACATACTGGTGGGAAGGAAAAAAAATGCATTGGTTGTTCAGCAAAACCTTATAAAAACATTCGGATGTGGATAGTGTTGTAGGCAGTGGGAGGAGTTTATTTTTCAGAATGTCACTCAACTATCCTCACTGTAATACAAAAGTCACTTAAATTTATTTTATAACAGGAAAGTCACTCAACTATCGTTATTGTAACACAAAAGTCACTTAACTTTGTTTTGTAACTAAAAAATCACTTAACTTTCATTTTTGTAACACAAAAATCACTCAACTCACTTTAGTCAACTTTTGTAACACAAAAATCACTCAACTTATTTTAGTCAACTTTTGCTGACGTGGCCTTTTTTTAAAAGCTAAATCCTTAAAAATAAACTCACCAATTTTTACCATTTGGTGATCCGCCCCACTAAACGGACCCACTATCCACATTTTTAGCACAACACACTAAGGACTGAAATTTTACTAGTAATTTTTACTTGAAACGTGGCTGGATTCTCCTCCCTACTCAGACCTTAAAATTTTGTCTCAAGTTCATCTGGTTACTATGACACTACTGCTAAGCTATTTGCAAGTAGTAATAGTTCTTCAAGGAAATTTATATATCCCATTCACAAAATATTACGCAAATCAACTGAGTGTAGTTATACCTTTGTTCTTCATTTCATCTATGATATACTCAGAATACAATTCCCTTGAGCAAGCAACTTAAATTTTACAAAGAATACCATAAGAAGTTGGTAGTGATTCCAGGGAAAGTAAATGCCCCATCGATAATCAACATTTCAATTCACTTAGTTAATGCATGAACCAGGAAGTGGTGATTTTGTTCAAGATTACTAGATTAATCCTTTGCTCTACAAAATTTACACCGCTGATCAGCACTCAGACATCTTCATCAAGTCTTATGCTAATTCGATCAAGGAATTATTCAAATATTTTGCTCGACTCGACAGTTTGTCATGATACTGTTGTGTTGTTATCATTGAATAACCGGTCAAACAGAGTTCGTAGCTTTCCTCTTTATTTATCGTCTTATAACAATTTATGGTTACTAGAAAATAACTCATGTCGACGATATTTAATTCTTAATTTTATTTTCCGCGTATCTCCATGCTCGTAAATACCAACTTGTCTACATCGATGACGATTATCGATTTTGCAGCTAAACAACCATTTAAGGCTTAGCAAGGAGCTTAATGATATGATTATGTACTTAATTGATGATATAAAACTATCCGTATAAAATAATTTATTACAACTAATTAATGAAATTTAGCTTAAATAAAGTACAGTTACAATTAACTTTTGTATGTGTTATAAGTAGGAAAAAAAAAAAAGTTATGCCAAATGGATTGATGTTGTGTCTAATGAGAAAGAAGCAACAATAATAATAGTTTTAAAAAATGAAAAACAGTAAAATAGTAATTAATGCAAACACCAACTTGTTGAGAAAACAACTTCTAACAAAATTAGCATGAGATAAAATAAGTTTGCTATTTGATCTTACTTAAAGAGATCATAAACACATAATTAGTTGCCCCAAAAACACTTGTGTTGTTTTGTTGAGTCCCACATCGGCTCTTTAGATGCAGGAGGGTCTCTTTATATGATTTTGGACAATTTTCATTTTATGAATTAGCTTTTAGGATTGAGTTACGCTCAGGTCCATCTCTTATCATCGTATCAGAGTTATGTCAATCTCGATTCATTGTTTACCCGATGTCAGCCCCCATTTTATATTGTCCACGCTTCAAATGTCTAGTCCTGGACGTGCTGAGGTGTTGAGTCTCTTTAAGGGTGGGATCTTGAATAATGCTCATCTTATAGCTAGTCTTTAGAGTTGAGGAGACTCAAGGAGCATATCTTATCATTGTTTCTGAGAAAAAAAAAACTAAATCTCTTCATTTACTATCTATAAGTAAATTTCCAAGGGAAGAAATATAATAATAATAATTTGACCTAGGTCTTTTCCACCTTGATGGAAGGTGGATGCAATTGATTAGGACAGTCACAAATGTCACAAGATAAAACTGTATTAAGAAAGAAAATGATTACTAGAATTTGTTTTATGTGTTTTTGTGGCCAGTAGGAACACTAAGCTTTCGGAAGTCATTTTCCCAATTAATTGAGAATTTATGCATGGACCATGGTATATTAGAAACTAATTTACTCTTGAATTGCTTTAAATTATTTTGAATTTATAAAAGGAAGTACGGCAAAAGTCATAAATTATGACATGGATTTACTTGATTTTGGCTCTGTCAAAATAGACCAGTATTTATAGAAGAAAAGCACCCTTTTATGAAAAAACACAATGTTTCATGCATATTGGCAAAAGCACAATGTTTCATACATTTTGGCAAGTGTCACTCTATTTATAATTAAATCGAGACCTAGCATGAAGCCCATAAGCTATTTAGTTACAACGAATATTATTTTAATCTAAGATGTCTAAATCCCAAAAATAAATGAGGATATGTTGAGTGGTTACGAATTCAGATCTCAAGGAATACAAAATTAGTGTAGAAGCTTCTATTCCTCATTTCCTTGGCTAACACATTACTGCATTTATGGTACGTGCTATATATGTATTCTTTTATTTTTTTTAGTTAATAACAAATTAAACTTAATATCATATGGAACGTGTGGCTTCTTTCTTTAATGGCTTTGTAGTTTGTACTGAATATCATATGTATTCTTGACCCAAGAAAAGAAAAGAATATCATAATGTATTGCTGTAAATTAAACCACTTCTTATAGTATTTTCAACCATGTCACATGAATTTTGCTTCTCATTTTTGGTTTCTTATCTGATGTCCAAACTCTCTTTAGGGTATTGACTAATTAATTTGAGTTCGCGTCATGCAATTAAAGGAAAAGCACTCTCTACTGGAATTTTTCTCTTAATCATTCCACCACAACCTTTAGTATTTGAATTTTGCTTCTCATTAGTTTGCACCTTTTGTTATAGTACATCTCGAGATAATCATATAAGTTGCCTCACATTTTTTCTAGTGTAAGAACTTTAAGGGCTCGTTTGGTTGGGGAACAAGTTATCCCGGGATTAATTGTCTCGGGATTATTATCTGGGAATTGTTATTCCACCCTTAATTGGGATAAAAATAACTTTGCAATCCCGAGATGGCTAATCTCGGAATTATTTATCCCAACCAAACATGGAATAAGGAGGTTCTAAATTTTTATATCAGGACTATTTTTAAATATTCATCATACCAAATGACCCCTAACAGTATAAGGGCAATTTAGCAAGATGTAGTAAGTTACCCACCTTATCTTTTAAGGTACTAATTTTACTTATCATTAATTGTTAAGTATAATTATCTTAGGGGTGGTCAGATAGTATAAAAGTCAGTATAAAAATCAGTGCATACAACGTGCTGGAGAAAAACGGACCTCTTTTAAAATGGCTAATGCCATCAATAATAGAATGGAGCCCCATATGCAGCATTGTACCACTTGTTTCGTTGGAGTCTTGTGGTGGCATTTGGTAGGGATTGTCATTTTCAAAAGTAATGGGATTATTTGACGTTAAAATAACAATATGGGCCCTTCAAATGATACTCCTAAATGCACTAAGATTGCTCTTTGTTTTGTCTCTACGGAAAAACTATTCTACAATATTTAAAGTAGGAAAGACTTCTAGAAAATTTTACGTTAAATAAATGGTATGCATGTACGAAAGTCATTTATATTACTAAAGTTTTATTTGTTTAATTAAAATACAATTATCACCTTAGTTTTGCTTCATAAACTGAAACTATCGTAATATTATTAAAAAAGGTTCAGAACATCACCGGTTCTCTGTGTTCTTTTTCTGTTTTAAAATGATTCGGGAAATATACATATGTCTCTTAATGTCTATTTTTACCAAGAGCCGAGAATTTTCGCATTTAGTTTCACTGTATCATTTATTGATACCCATATTTATCAGTGTCGCATTGGTGTTAGTTTGTATTAATTACTAGTAGAGTTTAAGTTCTATATATTATCTGCGTAAAAAAAAAAAAAAATTATCAGTCACTCAAAGAATATCTACAGATAAGACGTTTTTTTAAAATGTGTGATTTGTAATTTTGACAATAAGATATGCTACCTATGTTAATGCAACATGGTGTGAAAATTGCCTAAATTAACAGCATATAATAGACAAATTTCAATATAGTTATGTATTTGTATATTTATTTAGTTTCACAATTCTCTGTGTGATCAAACATAGGGTAGAATTGTCATATGAATGTAAATAACATCATGTAATGGCTTTTCAGTGGTACCTTTAGTTGGGCCCTTTTTAGTTTTGTAATTTTGTAAATGGTGGTAGGACACCACTTAGTTAAGCACCACCAGCTTTTTATCTAGGGGAAGTCTCTGGACCTCTCATAATTCAAAAGAAAAAAGGAGGAGGAAAAAAACAAAGAAAAAGAAAATGTTAGTGACCTTCTTTTAATAGGTCATCAACTGTGGTTTGATGCCTAGCTACCTCACTAAATTTGATAAGTCAAATTCACAACTATGACTTGAAAAGACTAGCAATGGCCAATGACCCTTTTGTTGTTTTTCTATAAAAAAAAAAAAATTCTGTTGATTATGGTGCATCACGCGGCCGTGCGCACTTTTTAATTATTTTACATAAATATGATATCTCCCAGCAATATAAGCATCCAACAATTTTATTCGCCAAAATATAAATAAATGAAAAGAAATAACCCATTGATATTTTGTTATCTATAGCTAGTGGGACTTGACCCCCTAATTTTTCATAACTTTCACTCGATCATTTGTTGATCCTAGTCCAAAATGTTAAGTGAGATGTTGTTTTTTTTATAAGTTTATGAGGGATGAAAAAGATCTCATGCAGGAAATAAGAAGAAAAGAATCTAGTGAAAATCCATTTTTCCATACGTAAAATATGAGGTAGAAGGTCTGTAACTGATTAATTGAATTATTGAGTTAAAAAGAGCAAGAAAAGACAAAAGCTCAAAAGAGAATCCATGAAAGATACACTAAAGGTTTAAAAAGAAAAAAGAAACCTATTTGATTAATTTCCCCTTAGTGGCATGAATGGAAGGCTTTGTCTTTTCTAAAGACCTTAGCTGGCCAAAGGTTTATTATTGGATGATATGCTAATAGTACATTTTATCTTACCCACGATTGTTTAATCATTCGTGTGGTTGGAGGCAACTTTTATCACCCTGAAAGTGAAGGACAAAAAAGCTCTTCATATATTTAAATTTGTATTCATTTTCCTGCAAGTAAAATTCTAAAATTCCATGTTTGTTTTAACTTCTATAGATAGTACTTAATAGATATCATTCAACCAACAAAAAAAAAAAAAAAAAAACCTTAATAAATACTATCAGGTATTTGTTAGCTAAAAGGCCTAATTTAGTTTGAATTGGTTTAGCCCTTTTTCACGAAGTAATTTTACCATGTGAACTATTTGCAGAATGCCATTTAAGATGCAATTACCGTCTTAAATTGTGCACCTGTAGTCAGTTAAGGATCTTCAATATTAAAAATATCATTGTTGTAATCTTGAAGAAATATATTTGAATTTCGAATATGAGAATTGAGCTTAAATTAAATAGAAATTGTTGAAAAAACTAAAAAACATTGATAAGATTAGTAGTTCAAACTTCAAAAAAATTACTTTCAGGCTTTCAGTTTCAAACATATAAGTCTGCACTTGATTCCAAAATAGCTAAACTTTTGAGTTGCAACCAAAGCTTTCAAAAGCGTTTTCGGGCCGAGTCTGGGGGTGGGGCTTACCAAAAACGCTTCGGGGCGTAAATGAACGGCGTAGATCCATAGGGCGTATGGACTAGAATTTGGGACGTAAGTCTCAGGCGCAAAAGCATAAGCCCCAGTGGTAAAAGCGTACATCCCAGCGTTAAATTTACTTTTTATTATTTTAAAAGTATTTTTGAATTAGATTATGATTTTTATTATTGGTGTAATGATATTTATACTTTATATTATCACGTTTTATTTTGTAGTGATTTTTTCTAAAATATATAAATAAATAAATAAAGCAACTCTCATAGAAAGTAACACTGCCATAAATAATTTTTTACATGATTATGTGAAATTGTTAGGATATATTTCATAGCACTATGTTCCTGAATCAACTTTATTCATTTTTTGTCATTCACCTTACACTTTTGCCCTTCTCCTTTGAAACATATAAATAAACATTAATGAAAATATTAGTTGAGGGTGGAAAGGATTAATAGACGTGAAGATTAATGATGAAGTGGATGAAGACTTCATTTTAAAGATTAGCTAGGCGATTATCATTTTTTGCGTTGTTACCTTTCTCAAATAATAATTATAATAATTTTTTTTATATTATTGGTGATTTATTTAAATTTATTTGCGGAATTTTAATAAAAATTTTACTTTTACTTATCTTTAAGTAATAAAATTATAAAAGTGAAGATACATGACACATACGCCTCGTAGATCTATGGGACTTGCGCCCTACGTCTCGGGGCTTACGCCTCGCGCACCCGCCTCTTAAAACACTATGATCCCAAAATGCGCTATATGTGCACTTGCCTTGTTTTTTCATCAATAAAATGGAGAAAGGATGGACCGCAAGGGATAATAAAGGCCAATTATTTATGCATAGTTTATTACAGATTCACACATGAACATAATTATTGTAAAACTGATAGAACTTAAAATGAATGATTTACCAGATAGATGAAGGCTAAAAGTTGCTAAATCAGATGCTTTAAAAATTGATTGGATTTACTAAGTAATAGTTGATTGCCTTCACATAAAATTTCCTTGAATCAGACATGCTTTGAGTGGAAGAGAAGACGAAAGTAGAATTGCAATGGATGCCCTTTTTTTTTTTTTTTTTTTTTTTAAACCAATCAATGGACGATTAATTTTTCTTTAGTCACTTTGATTCAATTCCTCTTCCTGACATTTTTTCTGGTTTAGAATTTTCGTCTTTTTTTTTTTAATTAAGGAAAACTTGAAGCAAATATTCCTTTTTGGGCTTTGGCCCAACAAAATGATAGGCCCGGTTGATCTATGCATTTTCTTTAGGAAAATGACACAAATGGCCATCCCGGTAAAACTATTGACATTCGGTGGCTCAAGAATCTTATAAGTCATTTTTTATCCTTTTCAAAATAATTCCCTTTTCTAGCAATTTTTCAACTAATTCCAGCATAGTATACAAATTGTATCATTGTTGTATATGTACGACTACTGTATATGTATAGAAAATGTATCATACGTATAAAAACTGTATCTTTGTTGTATAGAATGTGTATCACTACTGTATATGTATAAAAAAAAGCATCATACGTACAGAAACTGCATCATTATCGTATATATATCCGTACCGTATATGTATGGAAAAAATATCATTGTTGTATAATTTGTGTTGTAGTATAATTTGTGTATAATAAATGTATAGTCATCGTATAATTAGCATAAACAATGTATACACACTAATGATACACGAATTATGAACTATTTACACTGATATATACCGACAAGAGTTATCGGAGAAAAAAAATGAAGACCGCCGAAAAGGTTTTCCCAGCTAGATCTGTATCTAATGACCATAGATCGATGTGAACAAGTAAAAACAAGGTCGTCGGAGGGAGAATAGAGGACCATGGCATTGCTTCCACGGCAAAAATGCTGGAGCAACATGGAAAAATATAACCACGATCAAATCTGTATGATTTGAATGGATAAGATGTCGTTTTACTCGTCAATGGCATAGCGAATAACACAGATGCTCCAGCGACCACAACGAAGTTGTCCGCCACCTCGGAACTTGCAAAGGAGGCTGCGTTTCGTCGCAACTCCGTCAACGGCACATAAAGGAGAAAGTGAGAGGCGGATGGAACAGAGGAGAAGGGTGGCTAGAGCTTGTATTTATTTTGGCCTTGGGGGTTATTTCGGGTCATTTATATAAAATGAGGCCTTTTGGGCCTTTTATTTTTGCTGGTGGCCTCTTAATGTCCTTTCCCATTTTCTTTTGGGGTCATTCGCATAAATGCACCTATTTTGGGGTCTTTAATTTTTGGCCCTCCAATCTGCGGTCTTTAATTTTTGTCCTTCAGTACTTTTTGTGTGGCATAAGTTTATATTTTCGTATCATAATATTTCACAAGCTATGCTGGACAGAGCAAAGCTTTCAAAACTCAAAATAAAAATGGTCAAAAACACATCAAACTCCACAAAAACAGACAAGTTATTAAACTAAAAAAAATACAGAACATATGCCTCAAAAAACATAACTCCAGTTTCTGAACACTACAACAAAATCTGAAAATACTTATGTTGCATTATTTAATTTCTACAAAATTTATGTCGAGCGAAATAAAAGTTTAGTTCCAAAAATAAATGCTACAAAACTTATTTCAAGCAAAGCCGGTCTGAAAATTGCACAAGCCAAAAAGTTAAGACCACGCACACGAGGGATAAAATTAAAGACCAGTACGTTTGAAGGTCAATACGTGCAAAAACTTATTTTGCTATTAGATATGCCCATTTTTTTTTTTGGTTAAAAATATAAGATTTCTTTCTCTTTCATTTCCTTATTATGTTCAATTATTCAGGCAAGGCAGCACTATAGATTCAGATTCTTGATACTCTTAAGGGTGCGGTTGGTATGAAGAAAAATGTTTTCAATTTTTCGTAGAAAATACTTTTTTATTAGATCAAACGACTAAAGATTGAAAATGAAAAAGGATCCCTGCATAGGTAATGTTTTCTCATTTATTATGAAAGATTATTGCAAAATCTCAGAGTTCGTCGAAGGACGTGGTACGAAATGTGTAAAATGTGCGGGTAAAACGTCGGTGAGATATGCATATAATGAGTGGTAGGAATTACTAATTTGTTGGTTGAGCATCTTAAAAATTTCTATCGTACTTTACAATCTTTTTAGCCGTCCTATTTCAAGGGAACAAAATTTACTACTATAAAAGTTGTTAATTATTTTTTCTTAAAAAATAAGTCAAACAAAAATAGAAAGTACTTATCTCTAATCTTAAATATCATGAAATAGTACTGTATGTAATAAAGAAATATTGTTATAAAATAATAAAATTAAAATGCAAGAGAACATATATATGAAAGAGATTTGAAGATTGATATGATTTCTTTCACTTTTGTCTGTCTTCCATAGGACATGAGTGATCCTATTTATAGGAAAACTAATTTAGTAATACATTTAGTGATCACTAACTAAAAGATAACTTTACTTTGGTGATCACTAACTAAAAGATAACTTTACTTTGGTGATCACTAAAGTACTTGAATGATACATGGACATTCACTATTAAATATTATTTACAACACTCCCCCTTGAATGTCCATTAATAGATAGTGTGTCTCGTTAAAACCTTATTAGAAAAAATCATGTGAGAAAAAGTCCTAGTGAAGGAAAAAGAGTACACATAGCTAGTAATACGCCTTGATAGCTGCCTCACTAAAAACCTTACCAGGAAAACCCAATTGGGACAAAAACATTGGTTAAGGGAAAAAGAGTGCAGCGCGTATTTTACTCCCCCTGACGAAGACCAAAATTAAGATGTCGGAGTCTTCACATTCTAATCTTGAATAACATATTCTCAAAAGTTAAAGCTGGCAATGATTTGGTGAACTAATCTGCAGGATTATCAATATCACCATTCTTCTGGAAATCATGTACTTCAATCTTGTATACAAACGTATCATATGTCGATGTTGGTAGTGTCTTTGTGATCAGATCTGTCAAATGATCATTTGACGAATTGGTTGATGATCTGCATCTTCATTCCTTAGATAGAGTTGCATCATCGCTATATAGAATTGTTGTAGTCACGCTAAGTACATTCTTGACTTACTTTTATAAATTATCTGATGTTATCATTCTATGGTTTGACTGTCATGTATAATAACATGTTTTGACAGTAATCCTTCATGAAAAGAGATAACATATTTGGATCGAACTCTTATGTCGATCAGATGAATGCCCTGTATATTCAAAACACTTGACAATATTTGTTAGGATAAACACATTCATGCTATACTTTCATTAGCAGTATGCAATTGATCTTATTTCAATATCTCCATCTAGGAGTAAATTGTATCATGCTCGTAGTTATAGCAAGATATATAAGTGCATCAATTGCATAAAGATATGGTACTTCAGGACCAATTCAATTTTCTTATTTTAACTTCTTTCAGCAGATAATGTACTGCTTTTGTTAACTCTTCAAGAGCTCTAATGATATTCATATGAAAGATTCTGACTATCATAAAAAGACAAGGATAAACATAGTATATTTGTACCGTTTGTCAATGAATATACATTAAGGCGATTTCAGTACATCAACCTTGATTCATTTAATCCATTTAAGGATTATAAACCAGTTTCCCAAGAATTTGTATATGCTTCAGGCATTTTGAATCCTTCAGAAATTTTCATATAAATTTTGTCAAGTAAGCCATATAGGCTGTGGCAACTTCCATCAGTATAAATTGTGACATCTTCTGATATCTGGACTACAGGTCCAATCGCTTACCGAGATGCATCATTTCACTTGCTAATTATTTCTACGTCAGCATGCTTTAAGAGACGTAGAATTCAGATCCTCACAATCTTATACAATATTGCGCGCCATATCGTATCAAAGATATCGTCGATGAGATATCATCGCGTATCGATTCGCAATTCGACATAACTTACTGAGATCTCATCACTTCATTATTTTCAGGTGCCTGAACCTCTCATAAGGTTTATGAAGTGTTATGTCGTAGCTCTTTAAGAGCACATTGCCTCCTTATTATGATCATTTTCTCCTCCCCTTTTCAAGGATTATTATATTTGGAACCGATTGGTCTACCATGCTCCATGCATGCTGTAGACTCTGTCCTTCAGGGACATTAGAAGCATTTTGCAGATGAAATATAAAATCGTTGGGTCAGCAAATGCTTCCAGCATTTGACTTGAATTATCTGAGGATCATACTGATGATAATTCACAACATATTTCTTAGCTGCTTATTCTCTCCCTCTTATTTTAGTGACATATGTCCCCATTTTCTTTGGGAAAATCCATCTGTGTGCATCATGGTATATCCATTAATCATATACCGCACATCAAATGCTATCAGATGCAAATATCTAGTTCCTGACCCTGAACCAAATATGAGGGGATAATTTATCAAAATTTATTGATCTGAAGCATACAAGTGTTGTTGTATGCAATATATCATATCTCAAACCAACATCTGAAGCTCTGTTCTCATAAGCAATGGTTTAGCTGTATTATGGAGGCATCTAATGCCAAACCAGCATTATCAAGATGAATTGTCTTGATTACATGTTCTGAAAATTGTGCTTCCAACTCAATTATTTGAGCAAACAACTTCATAAATGTCAAACTGCAGGTTGACAATAAACGCACATGTGAATGTCTCATAGATGTATCTATTTAGGACATCACATTGCAGGTGAAGGGGCCCACATTCACCTTTTATATTTTTCAGAATTTCGGGGATTCAGTCCCAACATTAGCCGGTGTAATCAACTTATCATGAGAACAAATAACACAAATAAATTCTTGAAGAATCTTCTAGTTTTTCAATATGTTTTTAATATTCAATTAGCACATCAGATTTAAATCAGGACGATCAAAATGGTCTTGTCAGCTGATAAAATTATTTGTACGCGTAAACTTCAAGTTTACCATGACGAGTGCTATTTATTTTAATAAACTTCTGGTTTACTATTGCATGAGATTGTATATCAATAAACTTCTGGTTTATCGTGGTATGTGATCTCATCATGCTCGGGTAACATTTTACATGTGTATTTCTTACCCATAGTAACTTGAAGATATTTAATATTCCGATCATTTGTAGTCTCAATATGATAACCATTTTTATTGTTAGTAAACTTTAGGTTTACTACAGTGTTCTGATCGTACCAATTACGATCTACGATGAATGGTATTATCATATATAACATCTTCAAGAGACTTCAATTTATTTATCATAATCAGATATTATTTGGACACTGCTAGTGTCATGATACTTGTAAATAAATAATTAGCTCTTCTGGAGCCTTTGATCACTAATTTCTATTACCAAATATTTCTTAAATACTTTTGATACCATGAAAGCAAATTTCGACACTACTGGTATCACGAAATAAACATTGAATTCTAAACTTCAATATTTCAAACTTCTCCTATAGAGAGATTCATCATTAACTGAATATTTTGTATCTAAGCGTGATGTGCCGTGAATTTTAGCACATTTTATGCCTTTGTAACTAGACATGTTGCTTGATTTTAAGTGTTTTTACATTGTTTCTTATGTTATTTTTGTGTTTTATAGGGTTGATTAACTAAGGATCGGAAATGAGAAGTAATGTTGAAAAAACGGACAAATTGGAGCTAAGCGACGCTCCGTAACTCATGTTACGGACCGTAACTCATGTTACGGACCGTAACAGGGTGCGTAACTCATGTTACGGTCCGTACCTTTGAACCGTAACAGGGCCTGAATTTCCAGAAAGT
Organism: Lycium barbarum; assembly: GCF_019175385.1. Lineage (NCBI taxonomy): Eukaryota > Viridiplantae > Streptophyta > Magnoliopsida > Solanales > Solanaceae > Lycium > Lycium barbarum. The sequence continues at coordinate 151,046,626 of NC_083337.1, forward strand.
TTTCATTGAAACCATCAGTGTTACGGTGGAGTGTTACGGTGGAGTGTTACGGTCCGTAACTCATGTTACGGTCCGTAACATGTCACCGTAACATGAGCTAAATTTCCAGAGAGTTTCAATAAAACCTTCAGTGTTACGGTTTAGTGTTACGGTCCGCAACTCATGTTACGGTCCGTAATCCTTCACCGTAACATCATCCAAAATTCCAGAGAGTTGCCAAGTAATTGTCACCAGTTACGCTTCAGAAGGACGGACCGTAACACAGGGTACGGTCCGTCGCATGGTGGCCGTAACGTCAAAGTGGTCAAATGACGAAATGAAGGACGGACCGTAACCTGAGTTACGGTCCGTAACAATGCGGCGTAAGGGCATTTTTGTCCAGAAACTTGGCGCGATTTTTGGCTCTATAAATACATAATGTAAGGTTTTAATTCATTTATTCAGATTTTATTTTAGAGGCATAAACCCTAGGTTTTTAATCTTGAAGTGGTTGGAGCATTTAAGGCAACAACTTCACTCTCATTCCATCTTGTATTAGTATTGTAAGTGTATTATGTTAATCTTTAAGCTTTTTCTGTCAAGAAACATTATGAGTAGCTAATTTCAATTCTAAGGTTGTGAATCCCATGATGGGTATTATGTGAATGGGTTTCTATTATTGATATATGCATAATGGTTGTTGTTATTTATTCTATCTTTGAGTTGTAACGTTGGGTAATGATTGCAAGCATTAGCCGAAGCCATTATATTGACTTTTCTTGGGAAAGAGAGTCAATATTGGTAAGATTGAATAACAATGACTCGAGGCGTTAACCCTCGTTTAATAGACTAACTTAGGAATAAGAATAAGTCTAAATTGGCATCATAGGTCGCTCTTCGATTGTAACTCTTTTATATTCGGAAGAATCATAAAGAGGAAATACTGCTTAACTGTTGGGAAACATTAAGAAGTCTTTAAGAGACCAAGTGCATATTCATAGAACAACCATTAGAAGTATATCACTTTGAAACCTAAAGCATAATATCTAATCAAATTGGGGAACACAACCTTAGTCTCTCTCTCTCACATTAATTACATTTTAAGTCAAAGTATTAAATTACATTATTCAACAATCAATTCAAACTATCCGGAATAGGATTAAAGCATTTAAAGACCGGTATCGCATAAGATTAGTACTCTTTTCTCTCCATATTCCCTGTGGGATTCGACCCCAACCTTGTTGGGTTACTATATTTGACAACGTCCGCTTTACGCCATTAATAGGTGTAATTTGAGCGTATCAAATTTTGGCGCCGTTGCCGGGGAATACGGTTCAGAAATTACTAATTGTTGTGTACTATTCTTTAAAACTTTTTCTATTCCATCACACCTCGTTTGCTGTTTTAGTGAACCAGGTGAACATGGCTGGAAGACCCCATCGCAATCAAGGGAACCAAGGGGGGATCCAAGTGAACCATCCTGCACCAGAAGAAGAGGAGGATGAGAATGTATTTGCAGAATTCATCGACGAAGCTGATTATGCTTCTGCTGTAGTTCCCCCGAGAACAGGAAATGCTAATTTCAAAATTGATAGTTCTATCTATCAGCTATTGAAACTTGAAGGCTATTTCCGAAATTCTTCGGAGGACTGTCCACTTCGACACCTAAAGAATTTCGTGCATGTATGTTCCCAACAATCTCAAGGTGATGTTCCTGCTGATGCACTGCGACTGCGAGTTTTCAAATATTCCTTAGCTGGCCAAGCTAGGGAATGGTATGAAAAGCTCCCGAGCAATACTATTCATACCTGGAATGAGCTGGCCAATATCTTTCTAAAAAAATGGTTCCCACCCAGCAAAAAGGCTGAGCTTCGGGATAAGATTTTTGGGTTTAAACAACTTGCAGGGGAACAACTATATGCTGCATGGGAGAGGTTCAAATATTATCTAGCTCAATCTCCGACTCATGGATTTCCAGATGCAATTCTCACAGAGAAGTTCTACAAGGGGCTAGATACAATGAATCAAATAGTTGTCAACACTGCAGCTGGGGGATGCTTCATGGACAAATCCTTTGTCAACATCACCCGGTTGCTCGACAAGCTTACTACCCATAATCAAGCCTGGCATTCGAGTGATAGCGAAATCCTATCATATGGTAGTCCCTCTGTGGCCGCGGTGGCCAAAGAAAATCATGAGCGAGATCATGCGTTCGCTCAATTGCAAACCACCGTGGATTTATTATCCAAAAGGCTTATGGAGAAAGAGGCCAAATGTGTAAATGCTGTCGATGAGATGCCACCTCATGCTCCAGGAATGTATCAAGTTTCTGACGAAACTTATCTTGAGGGGCAGCCACAATATGAGGATGCGAATTATGTCAATAACTCGCAAGGGGGTTATCAACGGCAAAACTACCAAGGTCCCGGTAATCACCCATGGCAAAGGCCTCAACAAAATTACCAAGGAAATAATTATGGAAGAACTGATCAGGGTAATCCCAATCAAGGGAATTACAATAACTATAATTATGGCAACAAGAGCTCTAACCCCTACATTCCACCTAGGGGGCAAGCATCCAATTCCCAGCCATGGAGAGATAATTCAGCTACTAACTCTGCTGGCAACACGTCTAATGATTCTGCAGAACTGAAGAGTATGATGCAGAAAATGCTGATGAATCAAGACAGAACAGAGAGCACAATCAAGGGAATGTCCCAGGTCCAACTATCGCATTCAGCTTCCATTCAGAAGCTTGAAGCGCAATTCAGAGACCTTTCCCGAGAAGTGCATACTCCTCAACGGGGACAATTACCGAGTGATACAGTTCCTAATCCAAAAGGTAGTGGAGTGAACTCTGTGGAGAATGTACTTGCCATTAGCACCAGAAGTGGAAAAATACTTCAGGGTGACAATAAAAAGCCAATTGATCAGGAACCAATTGTTGAAAAAGAAGCGCAGCCTAATGTATTGGATGATATTGTCGAGGAAGAAGCAGGGGAGGAAATCCCCATTGTAGTTGAAGAAGAGCTGAATCTTAATAAACCAAAGGAACCGGTGGAAAACCAGGAAAAGGGGAAGGCAAAACTTTCCGGTGCTCTTCGCCCTTTGAGCCAATTGTTCAAATCTTCACCACCTTTTCCTCAAAGGCTGGTGAGAAAAACAGAAGATGAGAAGTGCTTGCGATTTTATGATCAACTCAAGCAGTTAACGATGAATTTTCCGTTCATGGATGCTGTCCAAGAAATGCCTGGCTTTGCTAAGTATTTGAAGGACCTTTTAACAAAGAAGAAAAAACCATTGAAACATGACACTGTGGGCATCACTCACCGTGTTAGTGCCATTCTTTCCAAGACCACAGTGCAAAAAAGGGAAGATCCTGGAGCATTCACAATTCCATGCACCATAGGGCAGCAAAATTTTGCTAGGGCTTTATGTGATAACGGGGCTAGCATAAATCTTATGCCCCTGGAAATTTTTATGAGATCAGGGTTAGCGATGCCGAGGCCAACCACCATGAGATTGCAGATGGCTGACAGATCGATAAAAAGGCCAGTGGGGGTAGTTGATGATGTGCTGGTTAAAATCGGGAAATTCCTACTGCCGGCAGATTTCGTGATTCTTGATTGTGCTATTGATCAAGAAATTCCTATTATTCTGGGAAGACCTTTCCTTGCCACAGGGAGAGCTCTTATGGATTCCGAGAAGCACGAAATAAAGTTCCGGGTGAACAATGAGGAGGTGACTTTCCACGCAAGCAGAGGTATGAAATTACCTAGTCCTTATCAAAGTATTTCAGTCATCAATTTTGTTGATGAGGTGGATGATGCTGTGGAATTCAAAATGGAGGAAGAATGTTTGAGTGAAGCACTATCGGCCATCTTGGTAAATTTTGATGCTGAACAAATGGAGGGATATACTGAGACAATAAATGCACTCATCGGTCTGGGGTCTTACTCTTATGAGCCCAAGAAACTATCTCTTGATCTAGAGAAACGAACAACTCCTCCAGCAAAACCATCAATTATTGAGCCACCAAAGTTGGATCTCAAGCAACTTCCAGCTCATCTTAAATATGTGTTTCTTGAAACGAATGCCACCCTCCCAGTTATTGTGTCATCACTTCTGAATGAGGGCCAAATCCAAAGACTCATCGAAGTATTGAGAAAGCATTTAAGAGCTTTGGGATGGACTATTGCAGACATCCGGGGGATTCCTTCAGGAATTTGTGAGCACCGAATACAGTTGGAGGAGGAAAGTTCACCAAGTGTTGAACATCAGCGAAGATTAAACCCACCGATGCAAGAGGTGGTGAAGAAGGAAATTATTAAGTGGCTAGATGCTGGGGTGGTTTACCCTATTGCCAACAGTCAATGGGTAAGCCCAGTCCAGTGTGTGCCAAAGAAAGGAGGCATCACTGTTGTCTCGAACTCTAGAAATGAGTTGATTCCAACAAGGACTGTCATTGGTTGGAGAGTGTGTATGGACTACCGAAAATTGAATACCGCCTCCTGCAAGGATCACTTCCCTATGCCTTTTATTGATCAAATGCTTGATCGGCTAGCTGGAAGATCTTATTACTGTTTCTTGGATGGGTACTCAGGGTACAACCAGATAAATATCGCATTGGAAGACCAAGAAAAGACTACTTTCACGTGTCCCTATGGGACATTCGCTTTCAGCCGAATGCCATTTGGTCTTTGCAATGCCCCAGCTACATTCCAACGATGCATGATGTCCATATTCTCTGATATGGTTGAAAACTTTCTTGAAGTCTTCATGGATGATTTCTCTGTGGTGGGAGATTCATTCGATGAATGTTTGGTTCATCTTGATCGGGTGTTGCAACGGTGTGAGGAGACCAACCTTGTGCTCAACTGGGAAAAGTGTCATTTTATGGTCAAGGAGGGCATTGTCCTTGGCCATAAGATATCAGAAAAAGGGATTGAGGTTGATCAAGCCAAAATAGATGTGATTTCACAACTCCCGCCGCCCGTTTCTGTCAAAGAAGTTCGGAGTTTCTTGGGACACGCCGGATTCTATAGAAGGTTTATCAAAGACTTCTCAAAAATTGCAAATCCAATGTGCAAACTCTTGGAAAAAGATTCCAAATTCAATTTTGATGAGAAGTGCATCAAAGCGTTTGACGAGTTGAAGCTGAAATTAACCTCCGCACCGATTGTGGTGTCCCCAGATTGGTCACTTCCCTTTGAATTAATGTGTGACGCCAGTGGTCTTGCAATTGGAGTTGTGCTTGGCCAGCGGCTAAACAAAATCCTGCACCCAATTTATTATGCCAGCAAAACATTGAATGGAGCTCAGCTGAACTATACAGTAACGGAGCAAGAATTACTTGCCATTGTTTATGCTTTTGAAAAGTTCCGGGCTTATTTGTTAGGTGCCAAGGTAGTGGTTCACACTGACCATGCTGCATTGCGCTATTTGATGGCGAAGAAGGATGCTAAGCCTCGGTTGATAAGATGGGTTTTGTTGCTGCAGGAATTTGACTTTGAAGTCAAAGACCGGAAAGGGTCAGAAAATCAAGTAGCTGACCATCTTTCCAGACTTGAAGCACCAAGGAGACCGAGTGATGTGCTAGATATTGATGACACTTTCCCGGATGAAAGAGTTTTGGTCATTTCCAATGATGTGGCACCATGGTATGCCGATATTGCCAATTATTTGGTAACTGGCATCGTTCCTGAAGAGTTGAAGACATATCAAAAGAAGAAGTTCTTGAGAGACTGCCGACAGTATTGTTGGGATGAGCCTTACTTATTCAGAACGTGTGCTGACAATATGATCCGGAGATGTGTGGCGGAATCTGAGGTGATGGACATTTTGAAAGCGTGCCATGATTCTCCAGTTGGTGGACATCACAGTGGAAATCGAACAGCAGCCAAGGTGCTAGAGTGTGGCTACTACTGGCCAGCCATTTATCGTGATGCAAATATGTTGGCACGCTCTTGTGATAAATGCCAACGCCAGGGCACAATAGGTCGGAGGCATGAAACTCCGATGAACTTTGTTCTTGAGGTGGAGCTATTTGATGTATGGGGAATTGATTTTATGGGGCCCTTCGTGAGCTCCTACGGCCTGAAATACATTCTTGTCGCAGTGGATTATGTCTCCAAATGGGTAGAGGCGGTGGCCTTGCCTAACAATGATGGTAGGAGAGTCAATGCGTTACTCAAAAAGAACATCTTTACTAGATTTGGCACTCCTAGAGCTATTATTAGCGATGGTGGATCTCATTTCTGCAATAAACCATTTGCTGATCTTCTTGAAAAATATGGCGTGCATCACAGGGTTGCCACTCCATATCATCCTCAGACGAGTGGTCAGGTTGAGGTCTCAAACAGAGAAATAAAAAGCATCTTGGCAAAGACGGTCAATGTGAATCGCACTGACTGGTCTAAAAAGTTGGATGATGCTTTATGGGCATATCGCACGGCATTCAAAACGCCTATAGGGACTTCACCGTATAAGTTGGTATTTGGGAAGGCATGTCATTTGCCTATTGAGCTTGAGCATAAAGCCCTTTGGGCATTGAAAAAGCTGAATATGGATTGGCATGAAGCAACCAAACTGCGGTTGTTTCAAATCAACGAGATGGATGAATTTAGGTACAATGCCTATGAAAGTGCAACACTGTACAAGGAAAAGATGAAATACTATCATGACACGAAGATCCTAAAAAGGGATTTTCAGCCAAAAGACTTGGTCTTGTTGTACAATTCACGCCTGAAGTTCTTTCCAGGCAAGTTAAAGTCCCGTTGGTCTGGTCCTTTTGAAATTGTGAGTGTGTCCCAAAATGGAAGCGTCATTGAGGTGAAATCCGAGGATGGCACTCAGACTTTTAAGGTGAATGCACAAAGAGTGAAGCATTACCATTGGTGTATTGATGATGGTAAGGTCGTGGATAGGTATCGTTTGAAATATGGCTCCTGAACTCGAAAATGAGGTACCACGTCGAGCTGTGACGTTAAACCAAGCGCTGTGTGGGAGGCACCCCACATTTACTGCTTTGTAAGTAGTTTAAAGTTTGTATTTTCCTTGTATTCTTTTGTGTTGTTGATGTGCTAATGTGGTGAGATTTTGAAAACTGAAGGGACCAAATAACTGTTGAGTGATCCAAGGCGAGACGCTCCATGTTACGGCCCGTAACTCATGTTACGGTCCGTATCATTAAGCGTAACAGGCAAAAAGAAAAAAAGAAAAAATCACTGAAGGATGAGGAAGAGTGTTACGGTACAAGTTACGGTCCGTCGTACGTGTTACGGACCGTAACACTGGGTCGTAACTTTGATACAAAATCTGGGCTTCACTGGAAATTTTCAACATGTTACGCCAGGTGATACGGACCGTAACACGAGTTACGGTCCGTCGATTGGACTGCCAGGTCATTAATGAATAACTGAAACGGGGTCGTTTGATGGACCGTCACAAGATACGGTCCGTATCTCAGGATACGGTCCGTAACAGGTAACGTAATTGTCGGAAATGTTTAAATACATTACCGACGGTTCCCATTTCAAATTAAAAGGATTCTTAAAACGTTTTTAAACTCCCTCTCCCTCATAAATCCTCTCTTCTCTTCTTCACATCCTCCTCTCTTCATCTTTCCATTCTCCCCCATATTTCTTAAAAAAATCTCTTTACTATCTTCTTATCACAATACCTGTTTTAAGTTTGAGTTTCATCCTTACAATCGCCAACGATCAGGTATTACATGTCTTTGCTCTTTTCTTTTAGCTATCAATGCGAGTTCTATGATGCTCATGAGTAATTTCGTATAATATGCGTTGAAATTCGTGTTTTGGGCTATGTTGATTGAGTTTGAATTTCAATTGATAAGTTGACAATGGTCGGGGGTTGGGATTGGTATTGGTGTTGTTTAAAAGATTCGTGGGCACAAGCAATTACTTCCCACTGAATTGGAGGGCAAATCCGGTTAAAGGTTTCATTTGTGAAATTACTAAATCGGTTTGCCCACCAACTGTTCGATAAAATTCCCCAATGAAAACTTTAATAAAACCGGGTGAAGTCCGAGTAACCCGAGGCATGTGAGGGGATATAATATTGTTTTACAACATACCCATGGGACATTAAGTCGAAAATCTTGGCCTCGTGCTTAAAACGTGAAAATTTGGCCAAGTCATTTGTTTGCTAATCCGTTGCCCGTCATTATGTGTTACGGACCGTAACGTACGTTACGGACCGTAACATCGCACCGTAACACCGATAATGTCCATGAAAACTTTCTGGAAATTTGGCTGATGTTACGGTGGGATGTTACGGACCGTATCCTATGTTACGGACCGTAACACCACACCGTAACATCGATGGATTCCATGAAAACCTTCTGGAATTTTGACAGACGTTACGGTGAGGTGTTACGGACCGTAACACGAGTGACGGACCGTAACATCATACCGTAACACCTCTCAAATTTCCAGTAACTTTTCTGGAAATTTTGATCATGTTACGGTGAGACGTTACGAACCGTATCCTACGATACGGACCGTCGACTGTGTTACGGTCCCTTTGCTTAATTGAACCATTTGAGTTACGGTTGAAGATACGGTCCGTAACACCATCGACGGTCCGTCGACTGTGTTACGGTACCTGGCCTAATTAAAGTCCTTAGCTTAAATTCATAAGGTGTCTAAATTTTTTTTTTTTTTTAAAACAACTTCTCGTACATCATATCTAACTTTTCCTTCCACAGGTATGGGTAAACCACGACAATCAAAGAAGGCTTCACCTAAGGTCGCGCAAAAAGGAAAAGGTCGTGCTGCAAGCAAGGTAACCTCACGGCTGCGCGACGACGATCTGATCAAGGACGCCAGGCCTAAAAAGATACCGGTCGCACCTAGCAAGCCACCCCCACCAGTTGCACCCAGCCAACCAGACCCACAATCAGAAAGTTCCTCCTCGACTGAGGAGTTGAGAGAGTCGAGCTCGTCGAGTTCGTCGAGCCAAAGTGAACCCCAGCGGGCTATCACACTAACACACCGACCTCAACCACCCATTAGACAGCCTACTGCGGAGGAGCACGAAAAAGAGCGCGAACAGGAAAGGAGGAAACTTGACATTCGATTGCAAGCTCTGACTGAGAAGATCCTCCGGTTTAATGTGGAGGGATCTGAAGATTTGTATAACAAGGGGTGTGAGCTGGTAAAAGGTGAGGGAATGGACCCAAGGCGGAGTATTTTCGAGGAACGGAATGTCATCTTCGATGGAATAGAAGGATATCCCGGCATTAGTGATACTATCCGATTCCACAAGTTGGAGTTTTTGAAAAACCCCGTTGGGTCCTACATACCGGTTTTTGTTAGGGAATTCTACGCTTCATATGGGGCAGCTGTATTCAAAGTAGTGAAGAAAGGGCAGCGAGCAACTCAAGTACCGGCAATGAATGAGGTTATATTCCGGGCAAAGAAGATAGATGTCTCTCCATCGGCTATAAATAATACACTATTCGGGGAAGATTATATAGAGCCTACAGCAACGGAAGAAGGGGAGTTTGCCTACAAAATTGAACAGAAGGATACAATCCTCGTCCGAAAATGGGTAGCTTCTGTTATTGCACGGACAACAGATCCTGAATGGGCCATAGTGCCAAAGTTGACAGCCACCACGCGGATTTGGAAAAACACCCTAACGCCAGAGGCAAAGTTTTGGTGGCAAATTGTTCTGTTCCGCATCCGTCCTACCCAATCAGATAATTATTTGACTCCAGACAGGTCTGTTCTTGTGGCTTCCATAATGTCATGATATAAGATCAACTTCGGACGACTGATAGCCGAAGACCTCCGAGAGAGAGCCACCCAGCCGGCCACTTCCCTCATTCATCCATGCCTGCTTACGCTACTATGCTTGCGTGCAGAACCAGAACCCCTACCCCATATCGATCACAGTGTGATTGCCAGCCATATTTATGACATCACAAAAGGGAAAGATGAGGTGTTGAGCCAGGGTTCATTGCCCTCTGTATCGGTTTCTGAGGTGCCGGAGGGGCCTACGGGGTCAGATGTTATACCCTTGGCTATCATGGGTGAAGAGGGAGCTGCTGCGGATCAGCCCACAGATTCTGAGGCTCCACCGGCTGATCATGCTACACAGCCTATGCCACCTCCAGCCGCACCTACTTCGGGTGGTCCTACCTCTTCCACTGGAGCAAGCCCAGCACCACCGCAGGCAATACCAGGAGTCCCACCCAAGCTTGCGAGAAAAATGATGTTCAACCGGGACAATTTTGGGGCAGTGGTCCTGCAAGCGGATCGCACAGATAGGCAGGTCAAGCAGATCATGACTGAGCTAAAATTATACACAAAAAGGGCTATTGATGCAGCGCTGCAACCGATAAAAGAACAAATGGCTGCGGACCACCTACAAATCCACTCCCGAATAGATGGTATTGAGGGCAGGATGACTGAGCTGACTAGGACACACCCTACATTGGAATTGGGCGCTATTCGGAGTGAGTTGCGGTCTGTCAAGGATGATGTGCAGAAATTGAAGGCCCAGGAAGTGGCTGTGGCGATAGACCAGGTTCCTAAAGTACACACGGAGTTGGTACAGAGCCTATGCCATCCGGTTCAGAGCCTACTAGGGGATGATGACAACGAAGACACGGTTGAGGAACAACACGACGAGGAGTTGGACGAGGATATCCCCTTTGTGGACAAAGGGAAGCGAAGCAGAGCATCGCTAGATCTCGAGCCCATTCTCCAAAGTCTTGATCCATATGCTGAGTTGCGCCCACAGAATGAGGAAGAGGAGCAGCGTACTTTGAAAAGAATCCGCCAGGAGTCCCGGTTAAGTTCCGACACCGCAGGAGCTACTTCTAGCTCAGCTCAGCCCATTGGGCCGGCTCACCGTATTTCTCCCCCACCCACTGCTCCACCCCATGATGCTGCGACATATCCGAGTGCCTAGTGCGCTCCAGGGAGGCCCTCCATTTTTTAATGCGTTATATTGATGCTTTGAGGGCAATGCATGCTTTTAAGTTGGGGGTGTGGTATTTACTGATTGGTTGTTGGGATTGCTGTTTTAGTATACTGGATATTGTTTTTAGTATTTTTGTTTTGATGGGTATTTTATCCCAAAATTGTGATAATAAGCATGTGTTTAAGACAATTGTTATTGTTTTGTTTTGTTGGTATTATTTTTATTAGCAAGTATGTGTTAGGACGTTCTTCAGCTGTTCTTTGCTATGTGTTTTTATTCCCGAAGAATGCTATGTGTATGTTAAACCTAGCATGTTTAGGATGTTTAATATAGAAGTAAAGTAATGATGACTTAAGTGGTAGTGGTCGGAAATGATAGGAAGAATGATGAATGAAGTCAAAAAGAAGTGTCGAGGAGAGTGAGTCACTGATACCCAAATATTCATCCTACCCGTCCCTAAGCCAACATTACAAGCCCAAAAAGTCCTAATGTGATCACGATCAAATTGTTCAGAGTTGAATGCATGGAAAATAAAGGCAAGCCTATGGTTTGTGCACGCATGGTATGCAAATTTCTTTGTGAGTGTGAGTGTTCTTCTGTCTCTTTAGTCTTCTGTCCCATTTATGTCGTAAATGTGTGTTGGGACATTCTTTGGTCTATGTGAGGGCATAAGGATTGTAGGTTTCAAAGTAACTGGCTTTCCGGAAGTTGAAATTCATGTGCATAGAGAGCCCCGTACTATGATTGTGTCATTAATTGAGGTTGCATAGTTAATTGAAATTTTTCTGAAATGTGCGTTTTGTGTCACAAACAGGAGATGGATAAGAGCCTAAATATTTTTCTTGGATCGAAGAGTCCGTGCTAGAAACACATGCCAAACCCACCGTAGTCATTCTTATTTTGCTAAGATGTCGTGTGTTAGTAGCGAGTATTGTTGTAGTTGCTTGAGGACAAGCAAAAGCTTAAGTTGGGGGTGTTGATGTGCCGTGAATTTTAGCACATTTTATGCCTTTGTAACTAGACATGTTGCTTGATTTTAAGTGTTTTTACATTGTTTCTTATGTTATTTTTGTGTTTTATAGGGTTGATTAACTAAGGATCGGAAATGAGAAGTAATGCTGAAAAAACGGACAAATTGGAGCTAAGCGACGCTCCGTAACTCATGTTACGGACCGTAACAGGGTGCGTAACTCATGTTACGGTCCGTACCTTTGAACCGTAACAGGGCCTGAATTTCCAGAAAGTTTTCATTGAAACCATCAGTGTTACGGTGGAGTGTTACGGTCCGTAACATGTCACCGTAACATGAGCTAAATTTCCAGAGAGTTTCAATAAAACCTTCAGTGTTACGGTTTAGTGTTACGGTCCGCAACTCATGTTACGGTCCGTAATCCTTCACCGTAACATCATCCAAAATTCCAGAGAGTTGCCAAGTAATTGTCACCACTTACGCTTCAGAAGGACGGACCGTAACACAGGGTACGGTCCGTCGCATGGTGGCCGTAACGTCAAAGTGGTCAAATGACGAAATGAAGGACGGACCGTAACCTGAGTTACGGTCCGTAACAATGCGGCGTAAGGGCATTTTTGTCCAGAAACTTGGCGCGATTTTTGGCTCTATAAATACATAATGTAGGGTTTTAATTCATTTATTCAGATTTTATTTTAGAGGCATAAACCCTAGGTTTTTAATCTTGAAGTGGTTGGAGCATTTAAGGCAACAACTTCACTCTCATTCCATCTTGTATTAGTATTGTAAGTGTATTATGTTAATCTTTAAGCTTTTTCTGTCAAGAAACATTATGAGTAGCTAATTTCAATTCTAAGGTTGTGAATCCCATGATGGGTATTATGTGAATGGGTTTCTATTATTGATATATGCATAATGGTTGTTGTTATTTATTCTATCTTTGAGTTGTAACGTTGGGTAATGATTGCAAGCATTAGCCGAAGCCATTATATTGACTTTTCTTGGGAAAGAGAGTCAATATTGGTAAGATTGAATAACAATGACTCGAGGCGTTAACCCTCGTTTAATAGACTAACTTAGGAATAAGAATAAGTCTAAATTGGCATCATAGGTCGCTCTTCGATTGTAACTCTTTTATATTCGGAAGAATCATAAAGAGGAAATACTGCTTAACTGTTGGGAAACATTAAGAAGTCTTTAAGAGACCAAGTGCATATTCATAGAACAACCATTAGAAGTATATCACTTTGAAACCTGAAGCATAATATCTAATCAAATTGGGGAACACAACCTTAGTCTCTCTCTCACATTAATTACATTTTAAGTCAAAGTATTAATTACATTATTCAACAATCAATTTAAACTATCCGGAATAGGATTAAAGCATTTAAAGACCGGTATCGCATACGATTAGTACTCTTTTCTCTCCATATTCCCTGTGGGATTCGACCCCAACCTTGTTGGGTTATTATATTTGACAACGTCCGCTTTACGCCATTAATAGGTGTAATTTGAGCGTATCAAAGCGTCAACCACATAATAATCACATCCTTCATAAAGAGATACATTAATTGTTATTTCCTTCAAGGAAATCAATAACAACTAACCGTAATGTATCAATGTGGTTATAGTAGAAAGCATTTTACTCTGCTTCCTTTTTCTTTAGAATGATACTTTAATATATTTCGATGAAAGACAGGTACGTGTAGCAATGTCTGAACTTCATACCACAAAAATAACATGTATATCCATTGTTATTTTATCTCTTCAAGAGATAGGTCGTGGTATTTTTCATTTACTTGAAACTGATTATTCAATTGTACTTGCAATACGACGTTACTCGATAACTCGTTATTTTGCTCAAGCACAAGAAGACATTGCTCTAGAATATTTCTCAGGTATTTTACCAGTTCTTTCTGCTTTAGGAATAAAGTTTCGGAGTTTTACTACTTCATGAGTAAAGTTAAAGATTTACTACTTCAAGAGTAAAATCTAAAGTTTTACTATTTCTAGAGTAATGTTTGAAGATTTATTACTTCGAGAGTAAATTTCAAGGTCTTACTACTTCAGGAGTAAATTTCAACGTGCTACTACTTCGAGAGTAGAGTTCAGAGTCTTACTATTTTGTGAGTAGAGCTCAATGTTCTACTACTTCGGGAGTTTTCAAAGTTTGTGTAACATCCCGTAAATCCGAATTAGGTATGAATGTATGAATCTAGTATAAAGGTGATAATTTAGCTATACGAATCTATTTGGGATGAACTCGGGTGATAAACAATCGTTTTGAAGTCAAACCAAAAAGTGAAGTTCTTAAGGCCTTCTAAATTCATCTAAGTCTAGGACAGTCTGTACTTATGGCCTTTTTTCGGGTACTTGCATTAGGAATTTGTGAAAATTTCCTCTTGAAAGTTGTAGCCTTTTGAAATACCTTTCTAACGGTATATTACGGGGGTTAAGGGGACATCTCTACAAAAAGTTATGGCCATTTTACTGAAGGATTACAGAGCAGTCCGTTCACTGGTCATGTTATACGAACTTGTTATACGGCCCATATAATTTTATACGGACCGTATAACTCGTCCGCACTTCATGAAAATTCAAATCGACGTTCTGTTTTCAGCCATGATAAAATATGGTTATATTATACGGACTGTATAACTTTATACGGACCGTATAATATGGCCATATAATTTTCGCCCCACTTTTGTATAAATTCAAGCCTTCAGTTCTTTTATTTCATTATTCACAATTTCAAGCCCTAGAAACAATCCAAAACATCAAGGTAAGTCAATCCAAACCCTTCTAACTCAATTCTAGCTTATACTCTAATAATCTAAGCAAGAAATCATTGTTCCTAAACTAGGGTTTTCAAGAAAACCCATCTCAAGGTTCAAGAATTCAAGATTTTGGAAATCTTCTTCAAAGTTGAAATCTTTAATTCAAGTTTGGAGCATTACCAGGTATGTAGAGTTGCTATGTACGTGTGGGAACATCATTGTTCTTCCCAATGCCTCTTAATCCATAAAGTATGATTCTTTACGAAAACTAGGGTTTCTACACCATGCTCATAACAACCCTAGGTCCATGTCCATGATTATATTATGTATGAATTGCTATTATTCTATCATTGTGTTCTTAATAACTCCATATGATTATTGAGAATCAGTCCGTAATCCATGAAAACTCATAGCTTGTATTCCATGGGTTCTTGCATGCATGTTTTTAGCTAAAAATGATTATTTCATGAATATCCTACATGTCTACAAGTTTTCATGTAACTATATTATATAATTACTTTCATGCCATGATACATGATACATACATGCTAAATACAAGCTATTTCATGAAACCATGTTTATAAGTTATTTCGTGAAATCATGATTACAAGTCAAGTACAAGTTAATTCACGAAAATCATGGGCTTCTTAGCCAATTATATCATGTTCATGTTTTTGGGAGTTGCACGAATTACCGAGAAGGCTCAGATATCCTGAAACTACGTAGCCACCGTAGGACAAAGATCGCTCCACCCAGTTAGGACGATTCCTTAATTTTACACTGAATGGATTCCATCAGGCACGTTACCACCTTATACCCTGGCAAGGTATGGGGGCTCTGCTGGTCCGGCGAGGTACCAGACTCCACGTACCCACGTGGTGATATCACATGGTCGGTTTATGAAATGCTCTCCCTACTTATCATATTTTACTTATGTTATATATATATATGTACCCATGCTCATGCTCATGTTCATGTTCATGTCCAGGTTTTCAGTTTCAGTTCTTATCATGTTATTCTATGTCCCATGTTATTTCTTTCAGTTGCTATACATACCAGTACATTCAATGTGCTGACGTCCCCTTTTATTGCCCGGGGGCCTGCATTTCACAATGCAGGTACTAATTTACAGGATGACGCATCTGCTCAGTAGGACAGCATTCGTATCAGCTTATTGGTGAACCCCATCTAATTCGGGGTTTAGTCAACTCTTTATTTTATGATTAGCTATGCATCTAAGGTATGTTGGGGCCTTGTCCCAGCAAGTATGTTTTCCATGTTCAGACTTATGTTAGAGGTTTCATAGACTAGACAAGTCAGTTATGTCATGTCACACTTTCGGAGTCGTCTAGCCATTTTGGCTCATTCATGTTATTTTCGCACTCATGTTTAAACAAGTATTTTGATTAAGTATTATGACTTATTGCATTTTATAAAGGCTCATCATGCATTCACGTTAAATTCCGCTCATGTTATGCCTCATGATGATTCAACAAGCCATGTGGTTCGCTCGGTCACATGCCGTAAGGCACCGAGTGCCGTGTTTCGCCCAGGCCATGGTTCGGGGCGTGACAGTTTGCTACTCGAGGAGCAAATTTATGAGTATAATACAATATTAAGAATATTTTTTTTCAATTATTCTACCTCTTCTGGAGATGAATCATGATATTTTTACAATCAAATGCACATTCATATTTATACGCTTTACTGCATACTATCACATTCACTTCAGAGAATAGATCTGTATTTGCAACATTTATCAAAAGTTTTCATTCTTCAGGAATAAAATATAATTATCTAAATGTGCCTTAAGCATCATATCAAATCGTGATAGTTTATAACCTCTTTTAAAATATTGCTACTTTAGGAGTAAATCGAGTCATATGATGTAATTTTTTTTTCTAACACATTTTCAGTTGTAATCATAACAAGTCTATGAAAATATTACCACTTTCGATGGTTATAGGAGTAAATATCATTTAGCCATAACATAACTTAATTATGAAAGATTGCCACTACTGATGGTTTGTATATCACTTGCTAACTCTACAGGAGTTCAAGTATATCCCCTATGTGAGATATATATCCAATTTTACAAATATAATATATAAGCAATAAGTAAATAGCATTAACCATTAATGGATATGAATTAATTCATCATCCCTTTTCACGATATTTATTCTTAGGAACAAACTATAGGCATGGACTGCCAAGGAAAACATTAGGTTACCTGGACCCAACGTCGTGCCATTAGAATCAAAGGACAAACAAACATAAGATTTAAAAGAAATACTAACCTTTTGTGAAAAATTCTTCATGGTGACAATCCAACCAGATTTTTAGTAGACTTTCATTTGCCCAACTCAACCAAATAATTAATGTCTGAGTAAATATATGAAAGTGTAAAATATTGAGAATTGTTGAATCCTTTGCTTAGTTAAGCCAATCATGGGATTATCTTACGTGCAGGCCAATGGTTTGGAACGAGGATAATTAGAGTTGTCCTCTCTCCGGATCTCAAGATCTTTTCAAATTAAGTGCTCAAGATAGAGTCTCGTGCTGATAACGTGTTATAAAATAATAAAATTAAAATGTAAAAGAACATATATATGAAAGAGATTTGAAGATTGATATGATTTCTTTCACTTCTGTCTGTCTTCAATAGGACATGAGTGATCATATTTATAGAAAAACTAATTTAGTAATACATTTAGTGATTACTAACTAAAATATAATTTTATTTTGGTGATATATGGATATTCACTATTAAATATTATTTATAACAAATATAAACATTTGTAGACCATTTTCACAACCCTTTACTTATCTATTTACAGTCGTAGCCCTAACAAATATCCGATAAATCCAAACAAATTCAAGGCTATAACAGTCATTTCACTCACAGCTGTTTGTACGTCACAAATCCCTAGCCATAGTTCCCCAATTAGCCCTCTCTGCGCCGGATGTGAGAGAGATTTTACATTTTCAACTTTTAGGGTTTTCCAATTGCCCTTAAAATTCATCAAATTTACGCTCTTATACTCTTCATCTTGTTCTTCATCTTTTAGGTAGTAGTTTTTATATAATTTACATATTTATCTATTATAGCTCAGCTGTTAATTATAGCCATTTTTGGGTCCTAATTAGATCTCTTCAACAACTAAATAGCTAAAGCAGCATATCTCAGGTAAATATAAAACCCCTTTTGTTTTTCTTGTTTTTTTAATCTTTTTATTTTTATTTTTATTTTTGTATTACTGTGTTTGGAATGGAAAGGGTCCAATGGAGTAGAATGTATATTTAAAGATTCATATTTTGTGTTATGTGATATTGTTTTTGAGCTTGACCTATGTGAGGACCAATCTGGAATGTAAAAAGTCGAGCTACATATTTTTTTTTTTTTTGAGAAATGTGTTGTTTTCTGCACATGACTAGTGTCAGTGGGCGTACGCAGGATTTTTCGCAAGCTGTGTCGATAATTAAAGAAGAGAATAGATGAACAAATAGGAGGGAATAATGAATAAATTTTTCGACTTTTGTGTTTCAAATTTGGTTTAAAGTAAGTGAATGTCTAAAATTTATTTGGAAATGAACTTGCTTGACTGGTTTGATTTTTCCTTAGTAGGAAACGTGTTGGGTGGGGATTCGAGTCTCACTTAGGACCTGCTGTATCTTTTTTGGCGATAGTCGCTTAAAAAAAACAAAAAACAAAAAAAAAAAGATCGGCGCTGTGAAGGACGTTCGACCTCTGGGTGAATGCTACATGGGTGAGGGGCTTAACCATGAAGCCTTTTGTGCTAAGGGGTGTTGTTTTTAATGTATCTATAAGTATTCTGCTTTTTCAGATTTTATACATATAAATATTGGTGAAATTTTCGATGAAGCGATGTCGGATGACACCCCTTGCGATAGGGTGCGTCCCGCCCGACTAGTGTATATGTAAGCATAAGAATTTGAATTAATGTTTTGAGTGTTTTATTTTCTAGTTAAATGGTGAGTTTGGCATGATACCTATTTAATCGTTTTTCCTCTGTCATTTGGTAGGTATTCAGTGTGGAGTGATAAGTGGATCCCCAGTTACCCATTTGGAAAACTTGGCAAAGCAGACGGAGTAATTGTTTGGGTTTAGCAACAAGGTCGAAGCTTTTTAGATGCGTCTAGAGTTATGGGGGATCAAGTATTGGAATCAGTACATGATATATTAGGATCGGGACCCGATTCGAATGGGCAGCACGTTACGGAAGTACCCGGTACGAATGGGGTGTTGATTGACCAGCCTTTAGCAATTGGGCAAGAGTTCCCGGATGTTGATACTTGTAGAAGGACTTTGAAAGAGATAGCAATAGCATTGCATTTTGAAATTCGAATAGTAAAATCAGATAGGAGTAGATTCATAGCTAAGTGCTCCAAAGAGGGTTGTCCGTGGCGTGTTCATGTGGCAAAATGCCCAGGTGTTCCTACATTTACAATAAGGACCCTTCATGGTGAGCATACATGTGAGGGGGTTCAGAACCTTCACCATCAGCAAGCATCAGTGGGTTGGGTTGCAAGATCAGTTGAATCACGGGTGAGGGATAACCCTCAGTATAAACCAAAGGAGATTTTGCAAGATATTCGAAGTCAGCATGGAGTTGCTGTGTCTTATATGCAAGCATGGCGAGGAAAGGAGCGTAGCATGGCTGCTTTACATGGAACCTTTGAAGAAGGTTATCAGCTTCTTCCTGCATATTGTGAACAGATAAGGAAAACTAACCCAGGGAGCATTGCATCAGTTGCCACGGGACAGGAGAATTGTTTCCAACGATTGTTTGTCTCATATCGTGCAGCAATTTATGGATTTTTAAATGCTTGTCGGCCACTTTTGGAACTTGATAGAGTTCATTTAAAAGGAAAGTACCTGGGTATGTTATTTTGTGCGGCAGCTGTTGATGCCAATGATACTTTGTTTCCTTTGGCAATAGCTGTTGTTGATGTGGAAAGTGATGAGAATTGGATGTGGTTTATGTCGGAGCTCCGGAAACTTCTGGGTGTAAATACAGACAGTATGCCAAGACTTACTATACTTTCTGAGAGACCAGCTGGTATGGTTGAGGCAGTCGAGACTCACTTTCCAAATGCATTTCATGGTTATTGCCTACGTTATATCAGTGAGAATTTTCGAGATACATTTAAGAACTCGAAACTAGTGAACATTTTCTGGAATGCTGTGTATGCACTAACCACAGCTGAATTTGAGACCAAAGTCTCCGAGATGGTAGAGATTTCACAAGATGTGCTACAATGGCTTCATCATTTCAGTCCGCAGCATTGGGCTGTTGCATATTTTGAAGGATTACGATATGGTCATTTTTCATTGGGGATCACAGAAGTGTTGTATAACTGGGCACTAGAGTGTCATGAACTTCCTGTTGTGCAGATGATGGAGCATATCCGCCAGCAAATAACATCATGGTCTCACGATCGCCGAGACATGGGCATGAGGTGGACGTCGATACTCGTACCGTCTGCTGAAAAGAGGATTGCAGAAGCAATTGCTGATGCTCGATGCTATAAGGTTCTACGAGCAAATGAAATTGAATTTGAGATCGTATCAACTGAGAGGACGAATATTGTGGACATACAAAGTCGTGTGTGCTCATGTCGCCGTTGGCAACTATATGGTGTACCCTGTGCACATGCTGCTGCTGCACTTATCTCTTGTGGGCAGAATGCTCAGTTATTTGCCGAACCTTGTTTCACGGTCCACAGTTATCGTGAAACCTACTCACAGATGATATATCCAATTCCTGATAGGAGCATGTGGAGAGAAACTGGTGAAGGTACAGAAGGTGGCGGAGCAAACGTTGATATTATGATTCGGCCACCGAAAACCCGACGTCCTCCTGGCAGGCCCAAAAAGAAGGTTCTTCGCATAGAGAGTTTAAAGCGTCCAAAGAGAGTCGTTCAATGTGGTCGCTGCCATATGTTGGGACATTCTCAGAAAAAATGTTCTTTGCCTAGTTAATCCTTGGTTAGTTGTCGGTTTTCTTTGCTCGTCAGAAATTTTCTTAGAAGAGTCTTAAAGCTGTATGTATTTATTAACGGCTTAGTCATGAGATTGTTACTTGGTCTTTGCTTTGTCCTTGAATATACTATGTAAGGAACATGTTGTGTACCTTGTATTTTATAACTATATAGCTAATAGAGTTTTCGGCGAATTGTATCAAAGAAAGCCTTTTTCATGTGGTTCCTCTTCCATATTTGTGATTGTTTATCTAAGCTTGGGTTTAGAAGAAAGAGTCCAGTGGTCCCCCAGAGCTGAGTTTCGTAAAGGCTTCTTCATTGTTCATATTGTGTGGTTCAATGTTTCTGTACAACAAAATACTTGCCTATCTTATATGACCAAGAGATTTTAGAGGGACTGCCTTCATTGGTGTTGAATTGTGTTATCTGTTTATGTGGTTAGCTTTTCTACGAGATCACTTCTTGGTTTCACAGGGAAGAAATGGTAACATCCATATCGATTAGTCCCATGGATAAAAAAACTTAACTAGACTATCTTCATTTGGATTGAAGGGATTAAAAGGAGATGGATGGATTCATAACCTTGTGAATAAGGAAGGGTATCATTTCCCTTCTTTCGTTTCTTTGTTATATGAAAGGCCAGATGTCTCCAGATTCCAGAATTGATTCACTTTTGTGGTGGTAGAAGGTACCAAGTACCTGTGGAATAATTGAGATGTGTGCAAGGTGGTCCATACACCAACCGTCAAACAAAAAAGAAAACCAAGTAATCATGTCTTGTATTAGCTTTGTTTAGGAGGGAAATCTTATGTAAGAAAATTTGCCCTTTTAAGAGAACTAGTGCATGTTTGCTTTATTATATAGCAGTACTAAACAGTGTGGTTTTACAGCTTCCTTAAAATCGCCTTCATTAGAGTCTTGGAAGAAAAAAGGATCTGATTGAACTGCTGGTCTGCAACAATTAAGATTAGCTTAACTTACCAACAAAAAGGTTGATACTGCTCACATCTAGAGACAAGACGAATTCTAGGGTCACCCATGCGCCAGAGTTAACAGAACAAAGAGAATATTGGTGGAAATCGACATACAGAACAGGCAATTTTTTAGGACCAAAATTTATGTATGATTAATCTGTAAGGGTTTGGGATCTTTACAAATCACTCTACCTAGTCCATATCCTAATAACACAAGCTCTGTTGAGAAACAACACTAGAAGACCTAAGTACACAATAATAATGAAATTTAAAACCTAGTACCCTGTATTTTTGCAGTTGTCAAGAGGCTCTTGCATTTCTCCCATTTCTTTTACTGATGGCTTCACATAACCTGCAAGGCAAAGTATCTAGACTAGCTGCGCGTGTCTTTCTATAGTTTCCCAGCACGCCACATCTTCTCCATGCATGGTACTCTGCATAAGCTACCGGATTATTGGCAATGGCCTTAACGTACGAGGCCAAATCCTCCAAAGAGCTAAACTTGCTTCCATCAATTATCGAATGTGGCGGTACAAAGTCCCAGACATTCGGGGCACCAAAATAGATGGGGACGGCACCAGAGTCCAGTGCATAAAACAACTTCTCCGTTACATAGCTCTCTGTCCGGGTGTTCTCAATCGCAAGGACAAACTTGTAATGTGACATTGCGCAATGCAAATGATCCCACCATTTGGGTGCTTCATTAGAATCCTTGATGCACTCAGGATAGAGGGAGAGTGCCTTGTCTAGACCTCCAACGTTGTTCAGGCACTTGCCAAATGAATGGGAGGGTAGCAAGCTGAGTATACGTTTAGCAAGCTGGTTTCTTTGACGAAGACAACGTGATGAAGACCAATAAACTAGAGTATCCTACAAATTTACAAATAGCAAGAGATTATAATAAGCACTGAAAAGAATGTACGCTCAGTGATTGAATATTCTACAGGCAGACTGAAGGAACAGAGTGACCTTCCACTTACATTGTTCTTATAAGGAGAAAGCTGATAATTTCGATTATTATGGAAAAGTGCACCTGCATAGGTTGACTGGACATCATCTTCTGCATGATAGCTAATAAATAGATCCTCATACCCTGATTTCTTTCTACCAGCTTCAAGATCCATGTATACACGTAATGGATCACCTCGACGTCTCTGATAAGGAAAATAACAATTGTGAGGAGACTGGACAGAAGAAAATGATGCATGCGGCGTGTGCAACAAGCAATTTGATGTAATTCAGATTTACAAGGGAATCTCAGCACAGAAGATAGGTAATTCTCCCCTCCCTTCGATGGAGAGGTTTCAAACAAGAGGGCTAGGGAATAGTCTAGTTATAATGCTGAAAATAACAACTCTTAAAATCTATTTTGCTTAATTCCATACAATCAGCAATACGTTTTCCAACAGAGACTATTTCTTTAGCATACTCAGCATTTCATTTTTAAGAAAGAAACTTAGTGAGAGAATATTATAATAATGGTCAGAAGAAAGCAGGATTCCTCAGGCAATTCTCACATGATGAACCTCCTCACAAGGAAGGGAAAACTTTATACCAAACCAGAAAATAAAGAATGGAAAAGTTACTGATTGACTAAGGTGCTTAAAAACCATAACAAACAAAAGATTTTACTTTTAGGACGGATAATTCATTTTAGTCAATTATTTCATGAATCAGATTTTAGTGATGAAAAGCTAGATAAGTATAAACTAATTTTGATTGCCACATATCCTCTATTGATAGCACAGAAATCACTAATGTGGCTATCATACAGAATATAATTATTAAAGAAAAAAAAAATGAATTGCAAAAACTGAACCAACTACGGGAAGTAAAACCTTAGGCACTATGCCTTAGGTCCAGCGGAGAGTATTTCTGTAGATTACAAAGTGGAAAAGTCACCGGACCACCAAAAATGGCCCTAGCCTATAATTAAAAAGCTCCACATGGAACACCTTGTAATTATCCACCTGTACTTCAAAATCGAGGAGAACAATAGCTATCTTCGATGTCCTAAATCCTAATAAGCTGTCAATAACTATTGTCGCAGTTAATGTTCTACGAACCTATTACGATACGTAGCGATACCACTGAAAATAAAGCAGGAATGCAGGACGGCAAAAAATTAGTCATATGGTAAACTTGAATTTTACATAGCTCTACAAGGAGCAATGCATATGTTCAGTTCACATCAATGTATGAATAGACTTACCAATAGATAAGTTGAAACAAGTCGTAGCAAAAATGTTTAACAGAACATAGCAAGTACACAGACAACTTTTTGGGCTTTCCATCACAATTGAGTGAAAGACCTTGACCGCCTTATACAAAAATAAGATTTAAACTAAGATAGAATCATGAACTATTTGTAAACAATCATTGGGTCTGGTGTACTTTTTACCAAAATTGTTTCACTTTATCCATAGTAGAGAGCAGCATAATCCTCCTACCATTATAAGTAAAGGATACAATATTATTATATTCAATTCTTTCATACACCAAGAACTATATCTGGGGAAGAATAGTGAAGACTACCATTTGGTTGGTCAACATCACTGCTTTGAGGCTCTATTCGTAAGTAATCAGTGACTGTGGCTTAGTCTATCCGAAAAATAATCAAAAGATTTCATTTTCCATTCCATGGAGATAAATTCCTAGCTGAAGACCTATTGGGTTTTCAAAACAAAAAGATGTTTAATGAAAAGAATGTGCAAAGAGTTGCAGAGGAAAATAGGAGAGGAAGTTGAGGCTTCAAGTTTGTATTCCTGGAGCTATGACGGGTCAAAAATTACTTTAGATGGACAGCCACAGAACATAAAGACTGACAAAGAAGCTAAACATGCATAAGGACGAGCAGCAGCAAGAAATAGATGATTCAAAGCGCTAAGTACATTTACCATGTATCAATTTCACATAACTAAAAATGGTTAGGTAATTGCAGAGCATCTAATAGCACTTAAGTTGTTAATCGCCTCCCACATTCTAAGGTAAAAAAGAACTTAAAATGTATTTAAGTTAGAAGTTTATAAAACGGTTTAACAGTTGGCTCTGAGAGTTCGGACCAAAATATGTGAATGCCTGATTGCTTGAATTCATCATACCCTAATTTTATAAGAAAGGGAAACAAGGTCCAAATCATATCACCATTCCATCATGTGACATGTAAGATGACATCTTAAAGGTAACTACCGAGTCTCTCTGTGACGCATAAGAAATCATATGCGTAAGGTTCAATCCTTGGTCGCTTTTACTACTGCAAACATATTGGTCTTAGAATATAAGACATTCAGACAACTCTATTTGGAGAGATCGTTTCATTTGCTCTAAAGCTGCAGTGCACCTGACTATCTTCAACGCTGAAAGGAAAATCTTTCGACCGTGCCTCAACTCCAAATAGTTGGAATCGGGTGTCTGATTCCTCTGTTTCCATTTGCTCTATTCAAGCCCATGCCACTTCAGTACTAAATAATTTATTATTAAGGGAAATGAGGGTTCTATAACAGTTTCTCTAAATGTCACATTTATTTTACACCGTTGTACAAATCTCTAACCACAATAAAAACCAGTGTTATAAAAAGCGAACAACGCAAAAAAGCTCCAAGGTCAGCTGGGGCTTTAAGCACAAAGTCCAAATAAGGCGTGGGCTTTAATGAAAAAAGGCGCAATGGTGAAAAAATACAAATATATATATATATATATATAGTCCAAGACTACTAATAATAAGCATGAACAACAAATATATGGACAAAGAAATTGTAAAAGCATTACGATAAAGTGAAATATCAATTATCTCTTCAAGAGAGGCTCATTGTCAAGGAAAAGTATGTCTAAGAACCTTGTTGATGACACTAAAGCGCAAATAAAGTGAGGCGAAGCGCTCAACATGTTTTGAGCCTCGCTTCAGGGCTTAAGCGAGCTTTAAGCGCGCCTCTGACAACACTGATAAAAACTCCTAACACCGAAACCCAATGTAAGTGTAACAATAACAACTAAGCCTCATTTAGCTAGTTGATCATTTGTCCACTCTGTCTAATCCACATTGATTCCTTAAGATTTTAAAATCAGGAACTACCTCAAAGAAGAAATATAGGTTTATCCAGATGCATTATCATTATCAAAATTCATTTCCAAGCAAATGACTTCCCATTCAAAAAAGCTAAAACTGGTTAAGAAGAATACCTGAATAGGAGGAGTAGAAGTCTCAAACAACAAAGCATCAGGTTTATCAGCAAGAACAGAAGATTTAGTCCACAAACAACTAAGCCCACATCTACAAGAGTACAAATTATCCAAATTATCAGGAATCCAAGTCCACCCTTTAACTAGTACACTCACATGATCCATCTTTAACTCATCACACTTCAATTCACCTTCATCAACATTTTGCAAAGACCCATAAGAAGAATTTAACAACAAACCATTTCCTAATAACCCCTTATGTTTTTTCTTGAATTGAGCACAACCTATTTGAGAATCCCATTTCTTGAAAGCATCCAATAAGTTGCTAAAAGGGTCAGGTTTGGAAGTTGAGATAGTGTTCAAGATTTGATTTTTGGGTGTTGGGATTGAAGAAGTGTAAACTGGGAAATCAAGAAATCCAGAGAAAAATAGGATGATAAGTGCAAAACTAAACATGATTATGATTGCAAATGTGTTGACAGATTTCAATTGCATTTTTCACTTCAAGAATTTACAAAAAGAAATCAGCTTTTCTTTTTTCCTCTCTCCTTTTGTCATTCAAGGAGAGAGAGAGAGGGGGGGGGGGGGGGGGTGTTAGAAAATTAATTGATTCTGAGAAATGATGTTGGTGTTCTTGAAAGAGCAGTTTCCATCAACCGGTGGTTAGATTAGAAAAGGGTGTTGATTATTATGTTTGAAGGAAGACTATTAGCCATTCTGTTTGATCATCTATTCTTTCTAGTAGTTTACGTATAACTTGGGCTTTACCAATGTCATTGACCGGGACCTCACTTAAAATAAAATATTACTCCCTCCGTTTCATAATAAGTCACTCTTAAAAAATTAGGAGTATTTTTACTAATTTATTCCTAATTAATATCTACACAAAAAAAAGTTATTTAATGATTCTTGATTATAAGTTTGGAAGAATAAGATTAAATTTTTTCTTGAAATTCTAAAACACTACTTATTTTGAAACAAAATGAAAAATTTAAAACACCACTTATTATGGAATGGAGGGAGTATTATTCGGAAGAACCAGAAAAGGAGAAGACAAATCTGAAATTACGATAACAAAAATTAAATTTGCATCTATTTTGCTATAAGTTTGTACAAACTATTTACTTAACTCTAAGCTTTGGTGGCTAGAATCTCGTTAGTATTCGAACTTGAGATAATCAAATGTTAATTAAATAGCCTGTTTGGATGAGCTTAAAAAAGCAGCTAAGCTGGGCTACCCTAATTTATTTTTTTCCGGCTTATAAGCTTTTTTCAACTTATAAGCTGCTTTTTTTAAGCTAAGCCAAACGGGTCCAATTATTTTTTTGGGACTTATTTTAAGTACAAAATGACTTATAAATTGACCAGCCAATAAAAACAAGGGCAAACTACATAAATGACAGATTTGGGCTTAACTCAAGCCACATAGCATATGTTTCACTAATTACCTTCTATAGCAACAATCAAGATCCATGCGCGCGTCTACAAATTCTGATTTGTATACAATAATTTTTTTTCTGTTTTTTCACTGTATTCATGAAAAATGACTATATGTATTCATAAATTGACTTGTTGTATTCATAAACACAGTGAGTAACAAATGAATACATAAAAACATACATACACAAAAAATTAACAAAATCATATTTTCCGGTATTGTATACAACAAATACAAGGCATACAACATAGATACACCAAAAAATTAACATTGTATACAACATATGTACACCAAAAAATTAATGAATACACTCAAATATTGAATACAAGAAAATAAAATTGACTATATTCATTTGTATACACTTCAAACACTGTATTAATTTGTATCCAACAAAAGAACTTTGAAAAAAAATATTGTATACCAGTGTATCACTATATGTATACACAGATTTGGAAAAATTTCCGGTCAGATCTGAAAAATTCTGGTATGTCTACGACAAATACAAGCGAAAAAAACGTTGTATACAAGGTAAATACAACAAAAATACAGCAAACATCCGGACTGAGGCTTTTTCCGGCGTAGATCTGAGCTTTTTCCGGCGTAGATTTGAGTTTTTTTTTCTTTTTGCTTCCAACAATTCTTAGATCCGTCGGCTACGGTAGTGGAAGACGTAAAGGTGGCGGCAGTGGATACGGTGGAAGGCGTGAAGGAGGCGGTGGTGGTTAGGCTGCGCATCCATGGCGGCATGAATATTCTCATTAGCTCTGTGATTAGAGCCCAAATCCATTTCGCCGGAGCTCCGACAGTGTTGGCCGGCAGCGGAACAGTGGGGAAGAGGGGAGAGAGAGATGGGAGGGTTGGGTTGGAAGTGAATAATGTGATGGGTATTCTAGTTTGTGTGTATATAGACATATAGTTATTAAATGTCATTAATATACAAATGTTTGCTATGAGAAGTAATTAAGTTAAACTATAGCTACTAAATGTCAATAACTACTATATGTTTGTTATGTCATGTAGTTTTCCCTAAAAACAACTTATAAACTAAGCCAAACGGGCTCAAAGAAAGAGTGTCACAATACGTACATGGTATGATAATAAATATGTGTGTAAGTTGAGTTTGGACAGATTACTCGCATATGCAGACACATTACTATTTTCTCTTTGGCTTACATTTGTAATTCGAATTGTGACATCTCGAGTCTCGACTATTGACTTATATTTGTTTAGTGCTCCACTTCCCGCAAACTAATTTATGTAATCATTTATGCAGACATGTTATTTTGTACGTAGAGATTAACATGATTTATTTTATCACATCCTTTAAAATTCATTCCAATTGAATTATTGGACTTTTGATACAAAAGATTTATAAACGGAGCTATCAATAATATATAAGCAATTATTCGCTCCAAAACACACGACAAGACCTGAGATCTCTCTCTTTTTTCATTATATTCCAAGTGTCGTTTAAATCAATCTATTACTATTAGTATGATAAAACTGTGCCAAGTTATGATTCTCAAAACTATTAGCATTAACTACACGTGTTGACCAATACACACGACATGCTCCTACGATTGCAGCCAAAACACAAGGCCAGAAATTCTAGCACACGTCTTAAACATAATATAATGAAAAGGGATCAAATATGTTTAACCCAAAAATCTTTACTTATTGGTAGAGCAGTATTATAAAATGTATCCTTTTTCAGATTATATAAGAGCCCAGACACCTCATCTAATACATCTTCAGATAGACCTCTTGATGCCTAAACATAGCTTCTTGAAAGATATACATGGTAACAACTCTTAGGGACTCAGTCATACTCCAATTCATCTGGAGTCACCGGCCGTCTAAGAGGGATGATAGACTTCCTTTCGACATCTCGCGATAATGCCTTCCTCATATCTGGAACAGCAAAGAAGGAACAAGGGTCATAACAGTGACATCATAGAGCAAATAGAAACTATGCCACAGTTAAAATGCAGCAACTCACCTAAGCCATCTTCCTCCCCCGAGTAATAGCGTAAAACTCGCCTATATATTACATAATCAAGCTGGAAAAGAAGAAACAGTTAAAAGGATTACTAGCAAGAACAAATATTCATCCAGATACAACTCCAACATGGTTAATCTCAGGAGAGGTTACTACCTTCTCGTACATCTTTATGGCTGGTGTATTTGATGCTCTTACAAACAGGTCCACAAAGTAAGCCTTATCACTACAACAACAAAGCTCCCTTCAGTGCCAAGCTTAGACAGCAAATCACACAATTAAAAAGATGGATTCAGCTAGGAGCCACAAACATCAGCAAAGTTTACACAAACTCTATTGTTGTCGCCTGACACCAACTTTATACTATCTTACAAACTGAGTGATGAATCAAAGTCACCCGCTATAGTTTAAGTATAGCAAAGATGATAACTAAATTCTGCTAGAAGGTCCAAAAAATGAGAGCAGGTTACAAATCTCACTCTACTCTCGTCACATGAAGCTTCATGTCATCATGCAAAGACCGGTGAAAGTTAGCCAGTTTATATTAGAAAAAGAGAAACAAAGCTGAGCTCAACAAGGTCAAAAGTTCTGCTAAGATGAAATTGATCTAATCGTATCACTTCACACTCAACTTTTATGTCATCACACAAACTGACCACAAAACATAACTATGCGCCCTGGAATAACCATGGGAAATAGGATAGCAGTTTCAGTATCCACCAAACTGGAAAAGAGAGGGGGTTCCAGTATCCACAGTATCAAGCTCAGAAGAAAAGGATCTAGAAGGCTAAAATAGTAATTTTATTCCCAAAAAAGGACAAAAGACATGCATAAGTTTTGAAGGTATTTACAACCCAAAACTTTACAGTACTTATACAAGCGCACTGTTACGTGCATTCATTTAATCAGTTAGACATCTATTAGCAGCATTTCACAGTGTAGAACTTTCTCTGAAGCTAGAGAAGTCATGTAACATATCTTTAGGACATCTAATGAGACAAACCACAAGCTGGATTAAACAAACAAGAGGAAAAACTGTAAACAAACTACGGATGCCAAGTTCAAGTTAAACACAGCTCCATCTGGAAGTCTCTACATAAAAGAGAATTGTGAAACAATAAAAATGATAAATATGGAAAGATGAATTCAAAAAAAGTAACGAGGATTCATGAAATGCTGTGAACTGTTAACTTTATGATGTATGGACACTCCATAAAATCTAAAGCATGAATGTTATTCTCAATTTGCTTTTGTTCCGGGTTCAAATTATCATAGGCACTAATCTCTCAGTACTGGAATTTAGCAAAGAATAGTTTTCCACAGTATAGTTGCTTACATCTTATCACTGACATCTTCCAGCAGGTTCATCAATTTCTTGGCTAATTGCTGCCTCCGATATTCAGGAGCAACAGTTACTGCAGTGACGTGACCATGCCAAGATTCACCTTGCCCTTCAACTTTTCCCATAACTGTACACATAAGCTAAACACTAGTAAAAAAACAGATGTTTCTTAGGAGTAATTTTATGAAACACTGATAACAAACTCTCTTGCATGTTGAGAATGCACCAGCCAGTAGCCAAACTAAGACAAAATTACATAATTGAAATTTTAAAAGACACCTGCAAAAACTAGTAAATGAAACCTTTTCACCAAAGGGAGCAATAGAAAATGATTACTTGCATCCGTCTTAAACCTAGGATCTGTTACTGGAAATTTTGCAAGGGAAAACATAGTGGCATATGCATCTAGGGGGCCAGAGTTACTGAAACCTACCTAAGCATCACAAGTAATCTACTTTCTGTTGCCAATCACTTTTTGAAGGAGAAATGAAATTAAGAAGATAAAGGCCAGCAAAGATCCTTGTTACAACAAAGCATCCATGCAGTACTGTTTGATCCAAATTCAATAAAATGAAGTGATTCTTTGTCAACTAAGTTGACAAAGAAAAGCAAGAAAGTCACATTTAATGTATACCCTGCGTCAAACAGTGCTGCTGAAGATCTTGATAAATTGCTGTGTCTCAAGCCCAAAGTCCAAATTGCTGTGTCTCAAAACCAATCAGAAGCTACAATCTAGAGAGAATCTACCAGAATGAATGGAGTAGACTACACCTAATTGCCAAGGCTAGATGGCTGTGTGATATCAAGGAGGAGAGAAAAGAGGCCAGCCAAGCACCCAATGCTCAGAGCTTGTAATCATTAGCTACTAATTCTAGGATGGTATAGCATTGTCGAATGAGCAGCTGGTTACTTTCCCTAGCTGAATGTCATCATCTTGGAAAGTACTACGATGATATAATAATCAGTCGAGTACAAGGCATCTGACAACTAAGGGATAAGGGACTATAGCATATGGTAGACACCATAATCTCCTCTAATCTAAGTAAGTAGCTTCCGGAACCACAGAGTGTTATAGAATCATCGACAAGGTAAATCACTATTAAAGTACAACGACTCACTGCAGGCAGTTAAGGACTTGAGGCTACTAAAACGGATTAAATTTGATCGTCAGATCATGATAAAAGTGGCAGAAAACAATTTTCTCTTGAAAAAGCAGGTAAGATTAAATTAGAGCTTTAGGTATATTACTATCAATTCTTGCAACTTATTTCTTGATCTTCAAAGAATTTTGTATTCCTAAAACACTCTATCTCTTACTACTTAAGTAGCTCCTAGCTACAACTAAGGCATTTTTTTAATGCTTCAAACTTATATTTGATATTTCTAATTTACCCAATCTGCAATAAAATAAATAATCATCAGTTGCATGCCTAAATCATCCCAAAAAAGCTACAACAACAAGAACATACCCAGTGTAATCCCACAAGTGAGGTCTGGGGAGGGTAGTGTGTGCAGACCTTACCCCTACCTTGGGAGGTAGAGAGGCTAACTACAACAAAATAATACGATAATTGAAGTACACGAAACAATATATAGTAACCGAAATTGAAGAACATCCCAAAAAAACTATGAATTTTAAAATCTACACTTAAAGAACTCACTGTATCCCATGATGTGGCCGCCAGGAGCCTCTGCAACGTGGAAATAGTCCGGCCATCTTGCCATGTAAGTCATATAAAATGGCATGTTGAACTGCATCACATGTCAAAAACTCATTTCAAATTCCAACAAAAAAGCACTATAAATCATGTTAAAATTCCCAATTTTTACAAATTAGTACAAATCATACTAAAAATCTTTTAAAAGAGGCCCTACAAAGATGTTAAATTTCGTTCAAATTCTACACTCTCAATCCCAAAATAAGAATCGCTTTAGCTCACTTCACGCCCATTAAGAAAAAACAATAAATACAAGGTATAGTTTACTAAGTTACTCCCAATATATGTTTCTTGAGAATTGAACACTATTAAGAAAAAGTAATTCTTTAATATAAGAGTATAGGTGGAAACAATTACCTAATTTTTTTTTTTTCTTGAATTCCTAAAGAACACTTATTTTGGGACAACTCTTTTTTTTTTTTTAATTGCTAAAGCACACTTATTTTGGGACGGATGGAGTAAAAGTCAAAGCAAATCATGTCAAAATTCGCTTTCAAAATCCTAGAAAAGCACCATAAATCATGTGAACACTCATTTCAAAATTTCTAAAAGGCACTTAAAATCATCTTAAAACTTGTTTCTAATTCAGAACACTCTAATAATTATGCAATTTTCGTTAAGAATTAAAAAAAAAAAAAAAGGAAATATATGGCTTACAGTTTCAGTAAGATGATCAAGATTAACAGAGGCGAAACGGAGAAGGTCATTGCAGCTGAATCTACGAATCGTAGTCATCCCCTTTCTCTCTCTTCTTTCCCCTTTCTCTCTCTACGCACTCATATGTGAGGGCACATAATGGACCCCCGATACCCTTTTGCACTCAGATGTCAACATGACGGCCCATAACCCGGCCCAGAAACGAAAAGTCCACGCCGGTCAATTGACCACATAACCAAAACGTCGTCGTCCTGTTCGTCTAACAAGTAACACCCCACGGCTCTTCATGAAATGCTCTATGACGACTCACACGCCATTTTTTATTTTTCTGATTAGATATCATGTAACGCTATCTGGGTCACTGGTTATATAGCTTATGTAAATCGTCTCGTTACTAGTTAGACTCATGCAGATATTAGTAATGTAGAGATTAGTTATGTGATTTTTATTTTTTATATAAGAATTATATAGTTATGCAGTATTTAATTCTTTTGTTTAGTTATCTCATCTTTTATACCGCATACATAAATTTTCTCATAATTTATATATGTGTTATTTATGGAGGTTTTAAAATTGCAAACCAAACATTGTATTAGGTGTGTGAATTTCATACATATCAAAAAAATGTTACCAAACGTGATATTTAATTACTTATGTAAAATTTAACATATGAATAACTTAGCTCCTAACCAGCTACCAAACAAGGGTCAAAAGTGGGATCACTATAAGGTTTTAGTTATATGGCTTTCTCAAGTGTATAGCTAGCTAGTTGTTTTTCTTGTCCCGTTTTATAATTCCATCATTTTCGTTTTTCGATATAATAATTCATCTTTATTATAGTTGTAGTTTTAATCATCTGACTACATTTCATCGCTATATATGGCTTACCGTAAAAACAAAAGTGATTAATAGTCTGTTTAGCCAAGCTTATTTTTCCCCCAAAAGTATTTATTTTTTCAATAAGTGCTTATTTTAAAAAAAAAAAAGTGAGGTGTTTGGTCAAGTTTTTGGGAGAAAATAAGTGATTTTAGGGAGTAGCAGAAGCAGTTTTTCAAAAGCTAAAAAAAATAGCTTTTGCCCAAAAGTACTTTTGAGAAAAATACACATAGAAATACTATTTAAAAGTTTGACCAAACACTAATTGCTGCTCAAAAGTACTTTTTAAAATAAACTGTTTTTAGAAGCTTGGCCAAACAGACTATAATAGCATATAAATTACTTACTAAGTAGTATAATTGTTAATCAATTCAAAATAAAATTGTCACCGTGAATTCTAGATCTTATCCTGGACGAGATGGGCTAGCTGCGTACTCTTCTGAAGAAAATGGGAGCCCCTCAGGTTTTTCCACCGGATTCGATCATTCAGTTTTACTAGCATTTATGATATGATATCATCAAACATTTGGTTATGGCGGTCAACATCCTATACGTAATCCAACTAAACTAACCGAATTTGATCTGGTTCAGTTGATCTGGCTGCCCATGTTTCTTTTCTACTTTGATTTTCTTTCTTTCCATGTCTGATATTATTGGGGGGGAAAAGGAGGTTTTTCTGAACAACTAGCATTACTTAAGGAGCCCATTTTTATTTCCTTTAGGGGTCGTTTGGTTGGTCTTGGTCCTCTTGGAGGAGTATTAATATTCTTCACATAAAACTCCGCATTAGATTATACATCGTTTGGTTGGAGTCTAGGGAATCATCACAGAAAAACCAGCATTAGTTATACATTTGGTTGTTTCATTGTGTTTTCCTCATAAATAATCCTCCTATTTGCATATATAGTTATGCGGGAATTATGTATTATTTTATGTGGTATAAAATGTACGGATTAGTAACACATG
The DNA here is from genome assembly GCF_019175385.1 of Lycium barbarum. Taxonomy (NCBI): domain Eukaryota; kingdom Viridiplantae; phylum Streptophyta; class Magnoliopsida; order Solanales; family Solanaceae; genus Lycium; species Lycium barbarum. The sequence continues at coordinate 151,081,460 of NC_083337.1, forward strand.
GATTAAAATGCTGAAAAGACTAAACTAGCCCTCATAATAGTAAGATATATACTATAATATGTAATACATCAAACTAAACCGTCAACAAGAAATAATCCTGCATTACGATATAATCTCTGCATCACTAATAATTCATGCATAACTAATCCCTACATTATTAATTAATCCATGCATAACTTGTCTCTGAACCAAACTACTCCTTAGTACATTGATCTTGGCCACATTCAGCAGCAGAGTCAGATTTGGTGCAAAGCAGACGGTGTGTGTGACGGAATCAGAACAAGGAAATCGGTAGAGAAGTTGTGTGTTTAGCACTTTAGCTAAGCTATCTTGATTGTTTTCTTCTCTAAAAGCATGATTTTATTGTTGCATGATTGCTTAGGAAATATAGTTTAAACTGTCGGTATATGGGGGCAAGCACGTACTCAGACGATTTTAACACATAATTAAGTTCATAGTTTTGTGTTAGCATGTCGTCTATGAGATGTTCACTATGTTATTGCATGTCTATACGTGTTTTTACACTAATCATGAGCATATAATTGCACTTATTATGTTGACGATGGTGACAGTCCCGCGTGACCTAATGTGAGATATCGAAAGATGTTGGGTTCAAGTCCCACAACACCGTGATGATAATATATCGGGTTTGAGTCCGGTGCACTGTACTTTGATAAGATAGCGAGTTCGTGTCCAATCGCACTTTGAGCGACATAATTAAGGTTCGAGTTCCAATATAATGAATCGTGACGATATGATAATGACCTGAGAGACCTAACGCTTTGTGATAGTAAGACATGAAGTTCGAGCCTTGCCACACATTAAGCATAAGACGTCATTGGGTTCCAGTTCCAATGCACCATAACAATAATGATAATTACCTAAGTGACCCTATGTTTTGTGATAATAAGACTTTGGGCTTGATTTCCAACGCTCTGCTTGTTAGACGTTGCAATTACGAAATTGCATTGGCATATATGCATTGAATAAATATATATGTCACTGAGGATATATTATTATATAGGTTTTTTTCTAGCTTCAATTCTAACACCTACTAATAATCTAGGTAATACCACTCAGACACGGTGGTAGAGCAGTAGAGGAATGGTAGTTTTCTCTGTTCCAGTGGATGCATTTGAATTTAGTAGATGAAAGGTATGGCAGCAGATATCAATTTTCCTGACACCATGTGCTTCTGCTGAAGCTCTTCCTGCATGCACATCAGTACCATGCATCCATGACCAATAAACCCTAGCAAACTTAGACTCTCCCCAGTCTATTTAGCCATTTTGCATGGACATGAGTACTTCATCAGTCACACATTTTGGCCTCATTCTTTTACTTCTTTTGTACTTATTAATTACCTTATCTTCTACCCATAATAGAAAGAGAAAATGAGCACATGCACTTGTTCTAGTATTAACTTCTATATATGGAGATCTCTCTATTGTCCTCTTAACGTAACTCTTCTATATTCTGTCCCGTTTCTCAAGAATGCCGAAGAAAAATATAAAAGAAGAAGGTAGAAGAGCAAGAGCACCAAAAGGTCATTTTGTTGTGTATGTTGGGAGTGAAATGAAAAGGTTTGTTGTGCCTACATCTTACTTGAAGAATCCTTTGTTCCAAAACCTGCTTGATAATGCTGCTGAAGAGTATGGCTTTGATAATAGGAACCTGATTCTTCTCCCTTGTGATGAATCCGCCTTTAGTCAGCTTATCGCCATTTTAGCAAGGTCTAGCTCATTCAATAGTACAAGAATAAACCCTAATTGATCCAATAACATCTATATGTGCATGCTTCTATTATTAGTGAATATATTTAACTTATATACACGGATAGTCATGTAAACACTATTTATAGTACTATTAGACTATCAGTGTATTTTAACTTATTGTAACAGGTTAAATATCTTATTTTTCAGGTTATCTTACTTATTATGAATAATTATCAGTAATTATCTTCTAAGTCACCTGATAGCTAAAAACTATTAACTGGACTGGTAAAAAAGAGTTTGCGCGAGATAAAACTGATTCAAATGAGCCTTGACCGCAGTGGAAGTACTGTCTTCCTCAAATCTTTAATTGCTGAATATTGATTAATTATGGAAACTACCAAGTGATTGGTGGAGTTATGCGGCGTAGAGGGTACCATAAACATACATAGTGGCAGGCTTATATATATGAAGCATCCTACATCTTTGTAATTAATTAGTTGTAAACATATTCTGATTAAACTAATATGTCACGATATATATTCACTGATTTGGCTGAAAATAAATTGTAAGGGTCATAAATTGGTAGATGTACGAATTTATTGGATAATCAATACTTCAATATTATATATCATGTTAGTTCTTTGAGTTATTGCGCAAATCAAATTGGTCAAGGAAGACATATTTCATTTGAATCTATTTAGAATACTAAGTAGGCGCGTTTGGCCATAGATTTCAAATACTTTCACTTTATTTGGAATTTATGGATGTTGGAGTTGAAGATAGAGTTGTGTTTGGTTATATATTTTACAAAGAATGTCAGGAATGATATTCATGCTTGAATGTGTTGAAATACAACTTCAAAAGTAAAAAGTGAGTTGGAAAACATGTTATAAGTTACGTTGTTTCCCAAATTTAAAATACAACTTCAAGTAGAATTTGAAATTTTCATGGCCGAACACTAATTTTCAAATAGAATAAAAAAATTATTCCGGAAAAAAATGAATAATGTTTATGGCCAACCAGGTCCTAAATTGCTTTCAACGCATAATCGAAATTGTTCTTTTTGTCTTTAAACTTTGATTAGAGTTTTCTTTTCAGACTCGTTTGAAGGATTACCTAGAAATTATTTTCAAATGATAAATTGATGTGATTTTAATCTAATGTTGGTCAAATTAATTCTTAAAAGAATGCACCTGACATTACATAGCCCCGAGCATAGGATCCTTCTTTGATGTGGAAGCCATCAATGTACTTACAAACAAACATCATAAATACAACAGGACAGAGAGTATTCAATGTGTGTTGAATTCCTAGTCAATATAATCTGTTAATCACCATCGTCTTCATTATTTTGCCGTCTATGTAACCATCAATAGGTCAGTTGTTGCAGCTTGCAGGCTACAGCGGCTTGGCATTTTCTTATGACAATGTCTTGCTGGTAAGACAAACCAAAAAAAGGAATCACTATTGGTCGGAAAGAATATCAATTCCTTTAACAATTTGATCTTCAATTACAATTATTATATAGTTTCTGAGAGACGTAATACTACTCCCTCCATTCCAATTTATGTGATATAGTTTGACTCGGCATGGACGTTAAAAAATAAAGAAAGAATTTTGAATCCTGTGGTCTAGAATAAGTTAAAGATATTAATATGGTTATAAATCATCTCGATAAGCGTAAAAGGTAAACCTTAAAGTTAAATTATTGCTAAATAATTAAGGAAATGTATAATTTTTTTTGGGACAGACTAAAAGAAATGTATCACATAAATTGGGACAAAGGGAGTATATAGTTTCCGACTTCTTATAATTCCTTTTTAAGAGATGTATAAATTGATATTCAAAATTAATTCATAAAAGAATAATAAGATGCATACTGTTGTGGAAGATCCGGAGTTAACAAGAATACAGTAACATATGAAGCAAATAGAGAAGAAGAGATAACACAAGGATTTGATGAGGTTCGGTGAAGCATACATACTAAGGGTATAAATGTAGAAATAGAGAGAGTTTCAATTAAGATGAGAAAAATAGAGATTACCCTTTTATAAATCCCAATTGTTTACAAACCTAGTGTGTTAATTAACCTCAAAATTAACTAAATATTAAAATAGGTGCGATTTCTCCCGATTGTTTACAAACCTATTGTGTTAATTAACCTCAAAATTAACTAAATATTAAAATGGGTGCGATTTCTCAGACGTGTCATCACACAAACTTATCACGAGCTATAGAACTCCTTGTGTTATTCTTGTGTAGTTCTATTATTGCACTAATTTAGCACACGCTTCATAACTTCTTATGCTATAGCACCAACTTAGCGCAAGCCTTTGAAGTTCTTGTCTATAGCCATAGCTTAATGTGACAAAAATTCCTATCAATTTCTTCAATTTTGATTAAGGTAGATTATATTGTGACACCTTAGCTATGAGAACCCCACATCAGCAAAACACGGGAGGGATATTACGTTGTGTATATAAGGAAGCATACCTTAGACCCCAGCGACGCATTTTAAATTTCGTGGGGACTTAGGTCCAAAGCAGACAATATCACTAGGGGGTGACACTGTTACAGATGGTATCAGAGCCACTCTTATGCTAGCTTTGTCAATGGTTGGTTAGAGTTCAACTAAGCTTAGGCATATTCCGGGTAGGGGAGCGGAACAAAACTCAGTGTTGAGTCTAGGCAAATCTCATGCGATGGGGGCAAACCTCAACGATGACACCGAGTCCATAAGAGGGGGTGTATGTGATACCCTGACGTAACTAGGAGAATCCCACATCGGTAAAACAAGAGCGGGATGTTGGATATATAAGGAAGCATGCCTTAGACTCTATTGACGTGTTTTAAAGTCGTGCGGGCTTAAACCCAGAATAGACAATATCACTAGCGGGCTGAGCTATTACACTGATCCACCAGAATTCATGACACAATCAATAATAGCTAAGCTAGCTAAAGAGATCAATAAGAAGAAATCAAATGTAGATTAATTGATCGACAAGGACACACAAGTGTTTATTCTAGTGATGACTTCTTCAAATACAAGCTCCTCTTGAGTCCCTCGGCATAGGGCACTTTTAATGCCTTAGCCCTTCACAAGATATGTATAGAATAGTCCTACTTCCTTAGTCCAAAGAGAATACTAGGTTCTTGAGTACGAGGATTAAGAAAGTAATATATAAAAATCACACCTTTTTTGTTGCTAAAAGTATCACGAAAAAATATCTAAAAGTTTATAATAAGAAGATGGAACAATTGACTCTCTAAATAAGAATATTCTTAATTGTAAAATGGGAAATTAAAGGAGTAATATATAGCTGATATTTTGTTCCTTCTTCAACATTTTATAAACTCTAAATATTGGAATCACTTGCATGGGTCAAGGCAACAATATGAATGCCAATTCTCAAATCCCAACTAACTACGCTTTCTATATTCTTAGACTTTGGAAACCAATTGAAAAATTGCTGATGTCCAATTTCCAAAGCAAAGACACTTTTCATGCACGTCTCGCTTTTATTCTTTAAAGTCTTCAATGACCCACAAAAAAAAATTCTACGTTGAAAAATAAATGATTTAGCTATTTTTCAAGTCAAACGTTCCCAATATTAAAACCTTTTTTTAGCTTTTATATATCAACTACTACAAAATTAGATCTCCGCTTCATTCCCATTGTAATGCCCTTTTATTTTATGATATTGTTTTAATTGTTATTAATCCGACTATTTCATTTTGGAATCATTTTTAAGTATAATCAGAACTTCACAGGTTATGATGTTTGCTTCATATACGAAACTAAAAGAGAAATATTAATGTGAGGTCCCCCTCCCCCCCCCGAATAAAATCTGCCTTGATCTTTAATATTGAATTATCAAATATGGAGAAAATGATCGAATTCATCCTCCTCTTACACCTGACATAATAATGGTCCATACTGCTAAACTTTTTTAAAAAGTTCATTTATCTGTTTGTGTCATGATTCACGAGCATAAAAAGAAGAAGTCAAAGCAAAAACAAATCATATTTTAAAATTTGAATAATCGGCCAAATTATATTTCGTTTCATCTCAATTTATGCGGCACCAGTTAATTGGACATTGAGTTTTAAAAAATAACTTGTTGATTTTAAACAAGCCTTAAATATTTGTGTAATTATGAATCATCTAGTTAAGGATAGAATGAGAATTCTTCAGCTAAATTCTTTCTAACTATAAAAATATAATTCATACGAGTATTTTTTTTGGACAAACTAATTAAAAAGAAAAGTTTGCTACAGTATATTCTTCAACTTGTTTGCCCGCGTCATTCATATTCCCAGCAGAAAATTTTTGACATGATCTTCTATAATAATTAAAGTACATTTCATCAAGTAAACAATTGGGTGGACATACTTTGTATATAACGAATCATAGCCTCTTTCACGCCCATGGTGAATTAATTCGTGCGGACAGAGCCTGTCAGCCTTATGCATTTTCACCATCGTGAAAATCAAGTTCGAATTTAAAATTTATAGTCAGTGAATACTGTCAGGGGCGGATCTATGTGTTGTTGAGGGTGTTCACCCGAACACCCTCGGCAAAAAATTACAGTGTATATACAGGGTAAATTTTCTGTGTTTACGTGCATATATTAGTTTTTTTTTTTTTTTTCCGAACACCCTGAATAAAAATTTTGGATCCGCCACTAAATAATGTATAGGCAAAAAATCGCAGCTAACACGTGGATCAACATGTAGTTGACACGTGTCATTTTATACAATAACGTAGAGAAATCAGATGGTAACGCTGAGCAAAGCGTTTACGGAAAGGTAGCTGACACCGACGATAAGGTCGACGAAGAGAGCATCAACGGAAACAACACACAAGACCCTCTTGATTGCTCATTAAATAGAGTTACAATAACGGTAAAACGGTTTCTAACGATCAGAGTAAATGACAATCATTAATTCAGCAACTAATGATTGCCGCTACATGTATATAACGGGAAGAACCCCAGATAGGACCAAATACCTATAAATAGGACTTTCACTTGTATATGTAGGCATCTAATACTGAATGAAAAATAAACGACTATTGATTATTCTCTGCTTATTACTATTATCATTATCATTATTCTTTTATCATCAAGTTCTTATTCATTCTGTGGGAACGAAGAAGTCCATCACTATTGTTCATCCACAATTGGCATAAGTTTACTTTTTCCTTTTATTTACTTATTCTTTATTGATCTTTATATAATTTGCTTGTGTCAATTCTAACTTCTGTATCAAATTACCACCAACTGCGGTTAACCTTAAAACAAATTCAACTATTTGAGTAAAATACGAATTTTGACTCAAACAAATACATAAACAATTATATATGTGTGTTAAAAGCGACATCACAACACAACATAAATACTTCTCGCGTATGTAGTTACGAATTGAATAAAAAATAAGTGAATCAGTTAAACTTATTAAATTTGTTCCGATTAAATCAGCCTTTAGTTCCATGTAATTAATAAATTTAAAATTGTCATTCATTTGTTTTATTTAATGTTTAACGTAACTATTAAGGAAAAATGCTCAAGTTAGACATGACATATTATTTTGATTTGTCTTACATTTGCCCTTAGTCTACCTTTCGATCAATGAAAGCCCGGCACCCCTAATTTTGTCACAAATTTTCCCCTGAAGGAAGATGTTAACTTATACTACATAATTGTAGAAAAATAAAATTGTTATACCTAAAATTTGAACTTGAAATCTCAAGGTCGATTTTGAAATCCCCTAAACCACTAAACTAACCTATTCTCTTATATTCAAGGTATCCAAACACTACATATGTACATAAAAAAAAATTACCTTATATATGTGACGTAATTTTTATTGAGGGTGTTCAACCCTATCCGCCCCTGCATATATATAAGTTAAATTAACAAAATGTCATGCTCCAAGGTCTAGTATTGTAGACATATACATGGCACTCATGACGGCTAAAGTAATGCGTGCACAAGATCTATTTAAAAATTCCTCGTGTGGAAAATAATAATTAAAACCTACACTTTACTTTATATCCAGTTCTGTGTTGCGATTGGTTCGGGATTTGAGCCTTGCCAACCCCTCAGACACCACTTAATTTTGTTAGGTATGTACCAACTATTGTTAGGAGAGATATAATCAATGACTTGGGGAGGATTCGCATAAGTGTTAGTTTATTCTTTTCTCAAAAAGAAGATCATTCAAATGTAAGTAAGAAAATAGAAATTACTACAGTTGAGTACATTTTCACAATATTACAAGTGGAATATATAAAGAAAACTTAATCGATGATTTTAGGGATAGTTTGAGAAATCTTCCTCCGGGTTTTATTATACTAACCTCGCTTATGATTTACAATATTATGTACTTTTAATAAATATAAATCAAATATGATTTGACAAATTTACCATTTCTTATATTAATTTCTCCAAATTAATGAACACTATCAAAATAAGTTAGTGAAAAAATACAGATAAACGTGTTAGCTTATTTATTAGTACTTCCTCCGTTCCATAATACGTGCCATCTTAGTCAATTTTTCTTGTCTGATGATAAGTGTCACCTTAAGAAATCAAGATATAAATTGACTAATTTTTTCCAATTCTACCCTCAGACAATAAAGTAACATTTAAATGATGATTGAAAAAATCACATAGTAACTTGGTATTGTTGGATTCCAAATGTCAGAAGGTTTACTTCTTGTGCTTGCGCTAATCAAAAGGTAAAAGTAATTTATTTTTATTATATAGGGGTAATTTGATAAACTTCACATTACATTATTTATTTTTTAATATGCGTGTTTTTTTGCTAAGGTGACACTTATTATGGGACGGAGGAAGTACCAATTAATGACCACGGACCTGCACGTGTAGCAATTAAAAAACGAATTAATTAATTAATTATTTTTTTATTTTTATTTTTTAGAAAAATAACTCTCACATGTACCTGACTAAACCAATTTCACCGTCGACTTTATTTCCGGTTGGACCACCTTCAAGTTGGAGGAGAAAATGTAATACCCAAAAGAGGAAGATGATGAGAACGACTACAAAAGATTTTATTAAGAATTTGTTAACTAAGTTATTTGGATAGTGTTCATTAACTGGAAGAAATATGAAAGGGCAAATTTGTCAAAACATATTTAATTTATATTTTTGTTAAATAAGTTTAATGAATAGTTGAAAGTAAGCGTAATATCGTAAACCACTAGAAAAGTAAATTTGATATAATTAAATCTGGAAGAAGGTCTCTAAAGTTATCCCACGATTTGATATATCAAATTTAATAATCCTAATTAATAATTTCTAACAGGTCTCTCCTACTTTCTTTTCCATACAATTAAATAATTAGGAACGTAGACAATCTTACATCTCTTTAGTTAATTAAGCCTATTATCTCATTTATTAATGCAGATCAACTCTGATTTTTCTACCAGCTAAATTGCCCTACCATATGGGGATTTGAAATAGATCACACATTTGCCACTTGCATAACATAATCATGACTTTAGTCATTATAAATCTCATGAAAAACAACAGCTATTCAATTGCAAAGATCTTTGGGTTTGATACATATGATTTGTCTCAACTATACGCACAGTTTATGCTCATTGCTATTATCACAACCGTCCAAATAGTATGTAATTAGGAAGATAGTTGAATTTCGAGGCGAGTTCGGAATTTAAATTTTATGAGTTCAACATTTAAGGTTCTTAGTCTTGAACCTATTATATTTTAAAGTTATGGATTCATATATTACTATTTATCGCATGTTTAGTGAATTTTTACATATGAATTTATGCTCCGCAACAAATATAATTGAGTTCGTATAAACCCTGTACTAGATAATCTGCATCTGGCCCTGGTTGGGATTTCAAAAGAGATGTCCATTCAAATAAGTCACTTAAGTGCCAACATCTTGAGGGTATACATTCAACTAATTAAGTCACTTATGAAGTGCCAACTTCTTGAGGGTGCATTTATATCTTCAGATGCACGTAAGATAGGGGAAGGATTTATGTGATATGGTCCTGCTATAAATAAACTGTTAAATGTCACAATCTAAATTAAAGGCCTAAGTTTACTTCAATGTACACAGTAGCTAGCGAAGCTAAAAATTCTAATAAGAAAATCTTCAAAAAACACATAATAAGGGGTTGTTTGGTTTCATATACAAGGCATAACAATACCTACATAAAATCTAGCAATAACAATGCAATGTTTGGTTGCCCTTTTGATCCTCTGCATCAAATTCAGCATTAGTTATGCAGTTTTTTGCCGTCCTTTTTATTGTAATGTATGAATAAGTTATGCAGGACTTTACATGTTATTTTAGTAATATATGAATCAAATTACTAAATAAAAAAATTACGAAATTGACCTTCACAATAGTAAAAACATATATTTTTTAAAAAGTTAAATTATACATATTTTTTTTAAAAAAAATTATACATTGTACAAAGATCTTAATTGGACTTCGTTGGTTTGCATAAAATAAAACAAAGATGGTGGTCCATTCTACGGAGTGCAGTTAACTCAACGACTGATTATTTAATGACTGTCATTTTATTTTAAATTGCAGAATTGTTTGCCTGTTCAAACCCAAAGGGACAGATTCTTGCCCAAAAGATTTTGTAAAAGAAAGAAATCTTTTTTTCAGATTTGCTTTTTTCTTTTCTTCTTTTTTTCTTCCACATTGAATCTTTTTTATTCTTTCTTTCTTTTTGACTTATGCTGAAACAAATGCTTATTATATTTTCTTTTATCGGGCTACAATAAGAATATTCTTATTTATCATGGTTTCTAGTACTTTTGGTACTCTTTGCTGTACCTCTTTTTCAACGTCATTCCGAACAAAGAAAGACGAAAGGGGGGAAAAAGGATAGGAAAACCAGAGTAGAGAAAAGAAAATCTCAAATTACAAATAGTACTCTATCAAAACCTTATGTATAAGTTGGGTTTTGTTAGAGAGCTAGTTACTCCATATGAAATTTTCCGGCGTAAATTTAGATTTAGTCGGATGCCAATATAGATACCGAGCATCGAGTGAGAAATGAAAAAAAATTTACACGTAATCGAGTAATATATCCTTATGTACTTATATTAAGGTGAATAGTTTTTTTCCAGGTGAATAATTTTTTCCTATTTGGGACGTACAAAAGATAAAGATTTAAAGGACAGTTTTTGACATCTAATTCTCTATAATTACTAAACTAAGAAAATAAAGATTTTTATAACTTAATATATCTCTAGCTTTCCTATTATAGGAACTTTTTGGAAAAGTTGCAACATTTTTCATTAGACTTGTTTGGTTTAAAATCTTATTATGGAAAGTTTTTCCTAGAATTTCTTTTATAGGGAACAGTCACCATTGAGGCACTTTTCTTATTTTTTTGGCAGCCTACAAATATTCATAAAACCGTATTATATTATTCAAACACGTTTTCATTTGCACAATCTTTTCTACGAAAACATATACTATTCCGACAAATTGTTTAACCACATAAGGAAAAAATCACACTGAAAGCAAAAGGTTGATTTTTATGATGGATGAATATTGGAATAAAGACAACATAAATCTACTAGACAAGGAAAGGTAACCCCACCTCCACCTTCTTTTAACTACAAAATGGAAGTTAACCAAAAGCAAAGCCAAAAGATTTTGAAAAAAAAAAAAAAAGTTAATCAAAATGTTGCTTATGGATATTGGCTAAATTACTTACATAACGAAGACGTATTAATTGAGGGGTTTATTGAGAGTCTCATAAAGTAAAATGGTCTTGTTTTGCTTCCTTTTTTTTTAAAAAATAAAAATAAAAAAAATCTTATAAAAAATCAAATTCAAGTACTGCTATTTTCGGAGAATTAAAAGTCATCCCAAAAATAAAATAAAGAATGATTACCAATAAAAGTTTATACCCTGATAATATAATAACTTTTTACATCATCAGTATAATAGGTAACTTATTATTTATTCATAAATAACAAATCAATATTATTATATGAAATTACCGACATTATCTTTTATATGACTAATTATGTAAAACTATTTACAACTTCATTAAATAAAAGTAGCCGAGCATTGTCGCACTTGATGCAGGAGAGGCGGGGGCTAACATCATCGCCTCTCCTACTTATCAATAATAGTATTTAACTTATCAATAGAGTATTTAATAATCAGTAATTTCTTATTTTCCAATGTGTATTAGTACTATATATTTGTTGCTTCATTTGTTTTGTATCTTACTATTTTATTATCATAATTTTTCTGATTCGAAAACTTGTCGTTCGAGCCAATGATCTCCGGGAAACAACCTCCCTACGCCACGTAGATAGGTAAGGTCTGCGAACGACCCGTAGGATTATATATATATTTTTTAAATATCTACCTACCCCCTCTCCCTCTCTCTAGCTCTTTCCAAACATTAACCTTTAATAATGACTACAGTAGAAGTCCAAAAAGGACAGCCAAGTGGGGACAAAATAATAATAGTAAAATTAAAGAGAATAAAAAAACATGGAATAAATCTAAGTCAAGTTGGCTGAGGTCTTTCTAACAACAGCCACTAGAGAACATTATTTGGTCAGAAGAAATCGTCAAAACTGTGTCGTTTTTCTCCACGTGGATTCCCCGCAATTGCCTCGTGCTTGGTAGTCTCACCTGCTACTCCCCGTAACAACCTCACGGAAATCCTTGTTTTATTTTTAGTTTATTTGATTTTTTTCTCCTTTTTTTTAACTTGTAATTAAATCAATCTTTTCTTTTGAAGTTAAATTTTTTTAGATGGGGATTGGAGAAAGGATATCGTGGAATTTTGAAATTTCATCATAAGATAATTTGTTTTAATTTGTCCAACCATATTCTAAAACTGAGAAAATCTAACGTGTAAAAATTCATTGATGCATTATCAAGAATTGTCTTCACATTAATTAGAAATAAAAAGAAGAAATTGTGTATGGCTTCAGCAGGTGTTAGGACATGCTGAAATTTTTTGGAGCCATAATTGTTTTACTTGGTAAGAAAATTCCGTAATTACCAAAAAAAGAAAAAAGAGAACAAATTGTAACTAGAATATTACTTACAATCCGTTTGGCCATGAAAATTCCAAATACAACTTGAAGTCATATTTGAAATTTAAAAAACACCTAAAATCTTGTTTTCACTTCAATACATTCAAACAACCAAATATTCTTTTTTAAAAACTATAACCAAACACAATTCCATCTTCAATTCCAATTTCAAAATTTCAAATAAAGTGAAAAATATTTGATTTCATGACCAAAAGCCTACTAAAAAGTTTAATCATTAGATCCAATAATGCTATTTCCGACAAGTGAGGGATGACTCAGGGGTTAAGCACTTCCACCCACGACCGGTAGGTCCTGGGTTCGAGTCACACTGGAGGGGAAGTGTGGAAACACTATAAATCCTCCTAAAATGAGAGGGGAAAAAAAATAATGTTATTTCCTTTTCTTTTTATGAATCCAACAAATTAAGGAAACAATTTTTTCGCAACTTTTTATATATTCTATTTCCTCATTATAAATTTCATATTTTCCTTAATTATCATTTCGTGTGATTTCCACGAAGGTGTCACCAAATTTTCTTTTCCATCCTTCCAAATTTAATATTCCAATTTTTTATACACTTGTGGGAAAGGTTGATAAATTGTAGTCCTACTCCTACCGTAGTACTTAAACAATTCTTTGTTGGTTTTCTCTTACTCGCCAATTGCCAATTTATCCTAAACAAATAATATTCCAGCTGTACGTGGTCCCCACAATAGCCAAAACTTTTTAATTGTATCAGTCTATAAATAATGAGCTCTTAACAATAAGCTCTTTTTTTCTCTTCTTCCATTTCTACACACTCTTTCTCTCAGGCGATCTCGCTGGTGCTCCGGCCATTATTACGTCGGAAAATATCCCTTCTTCTTTCTTTCTCTCTCTCTCTAACTAAAGGTCTGTTTGGCTCTACATATTTATCTTGTTTCTCTAAAAGCTTGTATTTTTTGTTGGTTTTGTGGAAAATCAGCTTTAGATCTAAGTTGGGTCTTGGTAATTGGTTATTTTGATTCTCAAGAAACACTTTTACTGTATCTTTTTCTTTGTTTTCATTATGTTCTGTTCTTCATTGTGGTTGGATCTTGAGTTTGTCATATGTAGCTTGTTTTCTGAATTGGGGTATGGCTAAAAAGCTCAAAGATTTGATCTTTTTTATGAGCTTCCTTTTATAGAATCCAGTATTTTTGTTCTTTTAAGAATTAGAAATCTGAACAGCTTGATTATGTTTAATTGGTATCAGTTTAATATCTGTACTTTATTTTGGATAAGGTTATTTTGATTATGGTAATGTAATAATAATGACCAGCATTATGACTTATTGGATACTGTAGAGTGAAATCTTTATTATTCTTACTTTGTTTGTCTGCATAATGGTTGGGATTAAAAGCTCAAAGATTTGATCTTTTTAATGAGCTCCTTTTACAGAATCCTATATTATTATTCTTTCTAAAATTATCATCCTATTATTGGATCTGGACAGCAGCTTGATTATGGTAATTAGTACTAGCAGTGTACTTTCTTTTTGGATAAGGTTATTTTGATTATAGTAATGTAATAATAATAACCAGCATTATAACTTACTGGCTACTGCAGTCCTTCAAAATGGTGGATAAGATTGAAAAGTGAAATCTTTATTATTCTTACTTTGTTTGTCCCTTTGTTTAATGGTTGGGATGATAGCTATTGGTCATTGTCTCATTTTTTGCGTCCAGTTGAGCCATAATGTTACGCGGATTCGTGCTCAGTACAATTTCGGTTCTGGATTTTTCTATACTATATGATTTTCTGGACTTCCTGACCATCTATTTATGTGTTTCTACATATATGCACACAAATCTTCCAACTTTATGTACAGAAAAGTGCCTTTTTCTTTTTATGCGAGGCATAATGTTTGCTGGTTGAGAAGTACCCAGTTATATAGATAGATAACGAGTTCATGTTTTTATGTGGCTTTGCAACTTGTACTGTAGTCTAAAGGGGCTATTGCTTATGATTTTTCTAGTTATATTTGATTTTCTGGAGGTTTTGACTATCCTATATATGTGTTTTGACATACTTGAGCGTACGTGCACACACGTGTATGTATGTGTGTATCGATGCATCTACATGTGTGCCTGTAAGTTACTTACGAGTATTGAAATAAAATCTGTTCGGATGAAGTGGAATGGATTCATATATCCGATCTAACTAATTTGTTACTATGGCAAGTTGTTTGATTAATACAAATGCATGCTCACAAACACACTCACACGCACAAATACTTGTTTGTGTCCAAAGTTCCTACTTTTTGTGCAACACAGAGTGCTAGTGGGTTGACAGGTGGCTACTATTTTTCTAAAATAAATAACAATTTTTTTTTTAAATGTGGGTCTGCAACTTGTGTTTTGTACTAAAAGGTGTTATTGTTTATGATACAGAGTACTTCCAGGGATTGAAGGGTTAAGGCGAGCATGGACGGAACTGGAATGAGAAATGTGAGCTCCAACTGCTCCATTTCTGAAATAGATGATTATGATCTCTCTAAGCTTCTCGACAAGCCAAGGTTAAACATAGAGAGGAAGAGATCTTTTGATGAGAGGTCACTCAGTGAGTTATCCATAGGTCTAAGTAGAGGTTTAGATCATTATGAAAGCGCCTCACCAGGCCGGTCAGTCTTGGACACACCAACTTCATCAGCCCGGAACTCTTTTGAGCCCCATCCAATGGTCGCTGAAGCATGGGATGCTCTCCGCCACTCTTTGGTTTATTTTCGCGGTCAACCAGTTGGCACAATTGCTGCAGTTGACCATTCCTCTGAAGAAGTCCTCAACTATGATCAGGTCAGTATTTACATGAAATCTAAGCATTATGGTATCTTGGTGCTCTTATGTGATTTTGATTTAGTAATTTGCATAATATTGGTATTATATACTATGATCAGGTGTGACTTTTTGACAAAAATACTGGAAACCCATTTATATGCCATACATATATATGTGTGGGATATTGTCATATTGAAGCCGAAACTGGGTTTAATATGGAGGTACAGTGATGTGATAAGGAGTATAATATTATCTGTATTATCAGAGTATTTATCCATTGAAGTTTTTCTTTGATGTGTAGGTTTTTGTTCGAGATTTTGTGCCTAGTGCTTTGGCCTTCCTGATGAATGGAGAGCCAGATATAGTTAAGAACTTCTTGTTAAAGACACTTCAGCTTCAGGGATGGGAAAAAAGAATAGATAATTTCAAGCTGGGAGAAGGGGTTATGCCTGCTAGTTTCAAGGTTCTTCATGATCCTGTTCGTAAGACAGATACCATTGTGGCAGATTTTGGTGAGAGTGCAATTGGAAGAGTTGCTCCAGTTGATTCTGGGTTTTGGTGGATAATTCTTCTCCGTGCTTACACAAAATCTACTGGAGATCTGAGTCTCGCTGAAACACCAGAGTGCCAGAAGGGGATGAGGCTTATATTAAGCTTGTGCTTATCCGAAGGATTTGACACATTTCCAACGCTCCTATGTGCTGATGGATGCTCAATGATTGATCGGAGAATGGTAATATATTTTGTCATCTTACCTTCTTAACATTGTTGGATCTTCTTATCATTGTGTTATAAAGCCTATTTAGCTTAGCCATTGGAGTAGTTGATAAGCATCAAGTGCTGAAGATGGTTTTATAACTAAGGAGTTACCTTTTTGAGCAGAACTGTTGAAACTGATAATCAGCAATTGATGTGTTTGTTCAAAAAGTGATCATAAGTAATTTTCAGTTAAAATAACATAAATACCATTAAAGATGTCTACACTAAAAATAAGTTGATCATTGCAACATGTTTAATCCTGAATTGATTCAAATACAAATTAATTTGTGTCGTAGTTTACTTTAAACTCATTATACCCCCAACTTATGGTTTTGACTGATTTTGGCTTATAAGCACTTTAGCTTTTACCAGACTAGGTAGATAAGCCAAAGTATATTATAAGCTCGTACAAAAACTCAAATGGTGCTGATAATGAAGCTGATCTCTTGGTATCCGCTGATCTTACTGGATGATCCTTCCAGAATCAACAAAACTAAAGAAATTTTGTTAAGAAATCTCATGATCAATTGACTAAAGGGTTGGTATCATGGACTTTTCGAAACTTCTATGTGTACATCTCTGGAAATAAAAAGAATTTTTTATTTGTTTATGAAGTTGTCAATTTTCATATTGCGCTTCTGCCCTCTGTTCCCTGCATTATGCATAATGTGGAGATGGACTATTATGCTGATGCTGGAGGTGATGCCCTTAATGCAGAACTCATGAACATGTTGCGAGTATCTGCTTGTCTAATTTAGCGCTTACAATTTTTGTGATGGGGATTGCATTTAGATGTGTACCCTATGTTCTTCTATGCTTTTTCATTTTATGTTTGTGGTTATTGCTCTACGGTTCACAAATCTTTCAGTCGGAAAATGAACTTGTGCAACGGATTTTCTAATAGTGCCCTTTAGCTTTGTTTTCTTTGTCCCTGCGAGTACGTGAGATGGACTCTAAGGCATGGAATTTAAATGTAGTAGAATTCAGTGAATGTTCCTAGTGTAGCTTTCTTGGTGATCTTTCAGGTAAGGGCTTATGCATATAAATCTCTGTCCTAAGTTACTGTAGGAAAATAAAATAGCAATAGGCAATGCCCTGCTTATTTTCAAATCAGTGTCTTTGGGAAATGCTCTTTGTACAATCCCTCAGTCCATCAGAAGGCATCTTAAGATAAACTTCATGGGAGATTTGTCAACAAAACAGATACACAGTTAAATTATGGAGATCAAGACTCGTAGCATTAATTATTACTTAGCCCCCTAAAAGTTTGTTTGGGTCATTAGCCTCTTCAAGTGATGTTCTTCCTTGTTAACAATTATAAAAAAGTGATGTTCTTCCTTGGTCATACATTGTTGTTCAATTGTTCAGAATATTGATATTTTGGTCCCTAACTTATGTTCAACAGTTCAAGTGTCGGACATACAATCTTGATGTTTGGATTAAGAGTTATTAACTAATCTGTTAGTTTTCCTTGTCAAAAACTTTTATCTGTTAGTTTCTTGGACAAATAACTTTTGCGAGAAATACGAACCATTCGTCTTTAGCAATTACTCATTTTACATTGACTTTGGAATAGTCAATCAAAGAGAAACAAGTGATAAAGCTAAAAGAGAAAAGGAGACCAGAAAAGGGAGCAATAATAGGATTTTATTCTGTATTTCAGCGCTAAAAAGCTGCCACACAGCTCATATTCTTCTTTGTTGAAGGGGAAAAGAAATCTTCGTCTTCCTCTTCTTTTTCTTTAAATATTTAATTTTTGTTATTTTCCTGCTTCTTTGTATAGGCATAATCTACAGACCATTAGAAGATAAAAGACAAAACATAACATGGCTTGTCTAGTGAAATCTCTCTTTACTGTTTTTTCCAAGGAAAAGGAGAAAGCATTACATGGCTTAATTGAATCGTTTCTGGTTATGCCTCATGCTTTGAATTGTTATATTTCATCGTTTCTGAAGCTTCTGTTCCAGCTTAGTTATCCATGACATACAAATTTCTTAAAAAGTTGAATTTTAAGTTGATGAATATCTAGGAGGTGAACCTTTTATTTATATTACTCTGTTGTTTTTTCTGCATATCTGACAATGATCTGGAAACTCTGAACATCGTAAATGGCTCTAAATAAGAGACTGAAATTCTCGCCTTTGTGAGTTTCCTTATCCACTCTTAGAGGACTGGATACTTTTCCTTAAAAGAAATGTAGTAATACAACTATTTCTTGCCTCCCAAATTTTGTTTTGTAGTGATAAATATTACAATGGACATTAACGTAAAAGTTATTGAAGAGACGTTAATTGGATCTTTTATTTATTGTGGTTGATTTTCAGGGAGTTTATGGATATCCTATTGAGATCCAAGCACTCTTCTTCATGGCACTAAGATCTGCATTGGCCATGTTGAAGCACGATACAGAGGGGAACGAATTTATTGAGAGAATAGTGAAACGCCTGCATGCCTTGAGTTATCATATGCGAAGTTATTTTTGGCTTGACTTTCAACAGTTAAATGACATATATCGCTATAAAACTGAAGAGTATTCTCACACTGCAGTAAATAAGTTTAATGTTATTCCTGATTCAATCCCAGAATGGGTATTTGATTTTGTGCCTACGCGTGGTGGTTACTTTATTGGAAACGTTAGTCCTGCAAGGATGGACTTCAGGTGGTTTGCTTTGGGTAACTGTATTGCCATCTTGTCTTCCCTTGCCACTCCAGAGCAAGCTTCTGCTATTATGGATCTCATAGAAGCCCGCTGGGAGGAGCTAGTAGCCGATATGCCTTTGAAGATATGCTATCCAGCAATTGAAAATCACGATTGGCGGATAGTAACTGGTTGTGATCCCAAGAATATTAGATGGAGTTACCATAACGGAGGATCTTGGCCAGGTTCGACCATCGTCCTTTAGCACTGCACTTGATTTGATACTTTACTATTTAACTCCTGCTATTGAGTAGAACAGTTTTAGTTTTATTAGAGAAAGATGACATCTATATTGCTTCTGTGGCACTGTCAGAAAGAAATGAAATGCATATGCTAATTCTTGATGTCAATTGATCTTGTACTTGCTAATGCAAAGTATGGTTTATCTATTAAACGCAGTGCTTTTGTGGTTGCTAACGGCTGCCTGCATTAAGACTGGGCGGCCACAAATCGCAAGACGAGCAATTGATCTTGCTGAGAGCCGCTTGCTTAAAGACAGCTGGCCCGAATATTATGATGGAAAACTAGGAAGGTACATTGGTAAACAAGCAAGGAAGCACCAGACATGGTCAATTGCTGGATATCTTGTAGCAAAGATGTTGCTGGAGGATCCTTCACACTTGGGAATGATCTCTTTGGAAGAGGACAAGCAAATGAAGCCTGTAATCAAACGATCATCTTCGTGGACGTGTTGAGGTATCGAGTTGAAGCAAGAGACAAACAGTAGAAATGGATAGAGAAACACAGAAGGTGAGAGATCTTTTTGTTAATTTTACAAGAACACAATTCTTTGGCTATTTCTCCTTGTAGGTTTGCTTAAAAGTTTCCTTTGTGTAAATTAGCATCCAGCCAGATTTGTCTTGTTTTTCTCAAAATAAGAGACTTTTGTTTTGATAGTTTCCACTGTGTTGGACAAATTTTAGAAACTGATGCTCTAATTGTTTGGACAAAGACAGTGAATATGATGTTTCTAACTATATTAATTGTTTCCTAAATTGAACAAACCTTCTTGATATAATTTGTTCCCTTGCTGCAGCTAAAACAAAGGTATACTCAAAGATAGCTACCTGCTCTGATTAGTACTTAACAAACTAATCGAATGAACATGTTTGCTAAAAAAGTTCCTCAATTTGCGGTCCTATTGATAAAGCAACAGCTGATAATAAAAAAGTAGTAGTAATTTTCAACAAAAGAGGCGTAAACAAAGCACCAATTATCAGAGGAGACACTGAATAAAGGCTAGTGGCCAATGAAATGAAAACCATATGAGGTTTTTGGTTTGAAATCCTATCAAAAGCAAAATGCAACACCTCGTATCTTTAATTTAAGCTTTGACCATGATTCTAGACTTAGAAAATCAGATAAAGAATGTGGGAATTGAAATTTCCTTGTTCAGTTGTAAGATGGTAGTTTACGCCCATGAATAGTGACCTTATTTCAGTATACGGCCCGTATTTCAAGTCGTAAACTGGTACCAAAGATTTCTGAGCATTCTGGAATTTGACACTTAGAGGTTACATCGTTAAATACGGACCGTATTTCAAAATACGGCCCGTATTTCAAAACGTATTTGGAATTTGGAAAAAACTTCCTTGATGAAAGTTGTAGAGCTTTGAAATACCTTTCCAACGGTATATTATGGGGGTCAAACGGACATCTGTGCAAAGAGTTATGGCCATTTTACTGAAGAGACGCAGTGGAGTCCACACGGAATACAGACCGTATTTCAAAATACGGCCCGTCTTTCAAAATACGGCCACTGGACGTAAAATTCAATTTTTCAGAACAGTATATATTCGTCCATATCAGTTCAAATCATTATTTTTCATTCCTTCAAACCCTAGAACGACCTCCTATCCTCTTCCATCATCAAGAACACCAAGGCAAGCCTATTCTAATTATTCCAAGTCAATTCTAATACATATCCTTGTAATCTAAACAAGAAATCATTCCTAAACTAGGGTTTTCAAGAAAACCTATCTTAAGGTTTAAGAATTCAAGATTTTGGAAATCTTCTTCAAAGCTCAAGTCTTTAATTCAAGTTTTGGAGTGACTAAGGTATGTAGAGTTACTATCTACGTGTGGGAACATCATTGTTCTTCCCCACGCCTCCTAATTCATAAAGTATGAAACTTTACAAAACTAGGGTTTCTATTCTATACTATGCTCATGATAATCCTAGGTCCATGTCTATGACTATATTATGTTTGAATTGCTATTATTCTATCATTGTGTTCTTGATACTCATTATGATTATTGAGAATCTGTCTGTAATCCATGAAAACCCATATTTTGTATTCCATGGGTTCTTGCATGCATGTTTTTGACTAAGAATGATTATTTCATGAATATCCTATATGTCTACAAGTTTTCATGCAATTAAATCATATAATTACTTTCATGCCATGATACAAGAAATATACATGCTAAATAAAAGTTATCTCATGAAACCATGATACAAGCTATGTTACAAGTTACTTCGTGAAATCATGATTACAAGTTATTTACAAGTTATTTCACGAAAATCATGGGCTTCTTAGCCAACTACATTATGTTCATGTTTTTGGGAGTTGCACGAATTACCGAGAAGGCTCAGATAGCCTGAAACTACGTAGCCACCGAAGGACAAGGATCGCTCCGCCCAGTTAGGACGATACTTTAATTTTACACTGAATGGATCCATCAGGCACGTTACCACCTTATACCCTGGCAAGGTATGAGGGCTCTGCTGGTCCGACGAGGTACCAGACTCCACGTACCCACGTGGTGATATCACATGTCGGTTTATGAAATGCTCTCCCTACTTATCATGTTTTACTTATGTTATATATATATATGTACTCATGCTCATGTTCATGTTCAGGTTTTCAGTTTCAGTTCTTATCATGTTATTTCATGTCCCATGTTATTTCATTCGGTTGCTTTACATACCAGTACATTCAATGTGCTAACGTCCCCTTTTATTGCCCGGGGGCCTGCATTTCACGATGCAGGTACGTATTTACAGGACGCCGCATCTGCTCAGTAGGATTTGCTCGTATCAACTCATTGATGAGCCCCATCTCATTCGGGGTTTAGTTAGTTATCTTTATTTTACTAGTCATGCATTTAAAGGTATGCTGGGGGCCTTGTCCCAGCAGGTACGTTTTCCAGTCAAGATTCACGATTAGAGGTTTCATAGACTAGTCAATTTAGTTATGTTAGACATGCAAGGTGTTTAGCCATCTTTGGCTCAACTCACGTTATTTCCGCATTTATGATTTAAACAAGTATTTCATTAAATTATTATGACATCTCATGTTTTATAAAAACTCATTACGTTCATGCTATATTTCCGCTCATGTATGGGTCATGATGATTCAACAAGCCATGTGGTTCACTCGGTCACATGCAGTATGACACCGAGTGCCGTATTTCGCCCAGACCATGTTTCGGGGCGTAACACAAAAATACTAAGTGATTTTCAAGTCTTAGTGGATAGAGTTACTTGAAAGCCGTGCTAGTGGGAGATAGTAAATACCTATAAAATTAGTCGAGGGTGCGCACTAGTTAACTTGGACACCTTTGATTATTTAAAAGAAATAGTATAAAAGCAGTCTTATCAGTTTTCCAGATGTAACATGTTTGAGACAGATGGAGACCGAGAATAAGAGCTCTAAGAAAAAGACCCACAAATTTCTTCATAATAATTGAGAACATTTTTGCGTCCACCGTTAATTTGGATCCCACATAATCCGAGCATGTCACTATGCAAGAAAATCGAAGTTGTTTAAACGACATCACTTATTATCATCCAAGAGAATATGTTTTTGACAAATTAGGAAAAAAATATGTTAGTACGCTTATTTTGTCAATTAATTAGAAAACTACGCCCCCAAAAAGTTGCAATATTTGCCAAGAAATATGGGAATTGGAACGTTTGCCTCATAGTGAGAATAAACAGAGCAACTATAACTACAGATGCTGTATTATTTAGTTTATCTAACGCCTACTTTGAACGTGGGATGGTTTATCTCGGCAAACACTTACCCATACTCGATATACATTATGCTATATCAATTTATCATGATTAAGTAACTTAATAAGGTAAAAATATGAATTAATTAACCATGAATAAGTAATAATAATCTATTAACAAACACATCTTATGCTCTATCATGCTCTCTATTGTATTTTGTATGGGTTTTTATACTGTCTTGAATTGCTTGTTCTTGTACCGATGGTCTACCAGAAATATCATCTCTGCCTCCCAAGGTAGGAGTAAGGTTTGTGTACACTCTACCCTCGCCAAACCCACTTTGTGAGATTTTATTAGGTATGTTGTTGTTGAATCTATTAACAAACACATCTTATGCATTTATTTGGTGGTCCAAAGACTCTCTTTGGTCCCTTTTTATTCTTTAATAAACATGTTAAATTGACTAATTTTCAAGTGGAAATTGAATGTACATATAAACTCAACCTTTTTATTTATAAAAGCACCATTTCAAAATAAGTTTTTAAATTTACTTTGACATGATATTTTTCTATTTAATTAATTGCCTGTTATTGTTCTAATTTTCATTTTGTTAGTCAAACTAATTTCTTGACTTTTGTGTCAATCAAGTAATTGTAATTTAAAAGGGATTATTGATTTCCTCTGATTCTGACTGCTGTGATATGAGATGGTAAAAGCCTAAAAGTGGTGAATGCTGTGATAAGGAGAGGAAAATAAGAAACTTTAAAAATAAAAAGAGAAAAAGAAAAAAGAGGAGAGGAAAAAAGAAAAAGAAAATAGTTCGGGGCTTTCTATGCTAGGCCATAAAGTGCAAATGCAATAAGTACCATATATATAAAATAAAAATGTCACTTGTAATGTTTCGAACACTTATAAGAGCCGAGATCTGCATCTTCAATCCGAAGATTGTGGGTTGAGTCACCAAAGCAATTTCGAGAGAAGCTCTTGGGGGAGGGATTAAAAAAGAAAACACTTATAAAAAAATGGTATCTCGAGAAATTTAGGGGTATAATAAGTGATAGGGATCTAGTAGCTTAGTTGGTTGGCTACCTGAACTTTCACCTTGTTGGTGAGGGTTCGAATCCGCACGTTGTAATCCCCTCCCCCATTTCCCCTTTCCTACCCCTATGTAATAAAAATCATTTTTCAAAAAAAAAAAAAAAAGTTAGTATAATAACTGAAAAAGCAACACAATATAAGATGTCCTTAATTTAAAATGAAACGAAAGTAATAGTGATATGATATCACTCATTCTTTGAGTAAGGAAAATATGTTTTTGCACGGATTGGCCTTCAAATGCATTGTTCTTTAATTTTTGCTCCATATATATGTGGTTTTTAATTTTTGCATTTGCTGCTTATTTAAAAAAAGATATTCAGACGTGCTTCGTTCAACATAAATTTTGTAATATTTTTAGCTTTGGAACTGAGCATCATCTCAGTCGGCACAAGTTTTGTAGAAATTAAGTTATGCCGCATAATTTGTATAGTATTTTTCAGATTATGTTTAAGTGTTAAAAGTTTTGCCTTATACATATGCCGAAGCTAAATGTAAATTTTGCCGAACGAAATCTAAATTATTTAGTGCCGAATAATAAAATTAAAGACCAAAAATTTGTGTGTGTGTGTGTGGGGGGGGGGGGGGGGGGGGGGGAATTGAAGAGCAGCCCGAAATAGGGGCATTTGTGTGAAAGGGGTGGAGAAAAGACGAGTTTTGGGCTAAAATTATCCTTTATCTATGGGAGTAGGTTTATTTTGGTCCTTCAAATATAATTCTGAGCACATTTGATCCCTTATCTATGGGAATAGGTTTATTTTGGTCCCTCAAATATTACGCTAAGCATCTTTAATCCCTTAATTATGCTAAAGTGGAGCACCTTTGATTTCCCTAATAGAACCTATTTAAAAAGTAATTGTGCTAAACCCTTGTGACACTCACGTGACTCGTAACAGGCTAAATTCATCTGACAAAATGCAAAGCAGAGTAATGACATTTCTCTAAAAAAATGCAACTCATATAAGATATTAACAAAGCAACTCATAATATTTGGATTATATGATTGGTAACCAACTCTTAAACGGTTATCTGGCAGCACACGTGGGACCGTTTCACTTATTTTGGAAGCATGTGAATATAATGTTTTTTTTTGTTAAATATTTTTTTAAAAAAATTCTTTTTAACAACTGTTATAAATTATCTTAATTAGTGAAACCGCTCTAATTTTTCGAAAGCATGTGAATGCAAATTTCAATATATTAGATAAATCTTCTGCCTGTTTTGAAAAATCAATTTCTTCTTCTTCTTCTTCCAACCAATTGAAGCTTTCTACAGAGAGGCTAAAGCTTTTTCCAGTGAAGTGTTTCTTCATATGAAGTTGGGGGGAAAGGCGAATAAGTTTAGTATTTTTGTCCGATAGGTTTAGCCTCTTGTAAGTCACGTGAGTGTCACATGAGTTTAACACCGTTACTTTTTAAACGTGTTCTATTAGACAGACCAAAAGTGCTCCACTTTAGCATAGTTAAGGGATTAAATATGCTAAGCATTATATTTAAGAGATTAAAATAAACCTACTCCCATAAATAAAAAATTAAATATGCTTAACGCTATATTTAAGGGACCAAAATAAATCTACTCTCACAAATTAGAGATAATTTTAGCCCAAAACTCATTAAAAAGACTATTGGGCCTTAAAGAGAAGTTACCAGTATTAGTGTTTGTCAGGAAGAAGGAAGAAAAACAAAAAGAGAAAGAAAACTAAAGGCCTAAAATTGATCTCCTCAACATTCACATAATATTCTTTCCTTCTTCAGTCAGCCTAACTCTACCCAAAAAAGCCAAAGCAAACCTCTCTCCCCGCTTTGAATTCTCCTTTAGTGGCAGCAGTAACAAAAAATTAGCAGTGTTCTCCAAAAAGGGTCTCTTTGAAACAGAAAAAATAAACAATCTTTGAAGAAGAAGAAGAGCGAAAAAGATTGTTTTCTTTCATGTCGTTGAGAATAAAAGCAGTGGTTGATAAATTTGTACAAGAACTGAAAGAAGCATTAGATGCTGACATACAAGACAGGATAATGAAAGAAAGGGAGATGCAGAGTTACATTGAAGAGCGTGAACGTGAGGTTGCTGAACGTGAAGCTGCTTGGAAAGCTGAACTCTCTCGTCGTGAGGTAAAAAAAACCATTCTTTCTTGAAAATATTGAACTTATTTTGCTGTTTCTTGAATTGGGTTTGAGTGAATTTCTTGAAGTATTGTCAAGTGGGGTACTTTTGTACTCTCTATCTTTCATTTTTCGTCGAGATTCAAATTGCATGAACTTTGACCAGCATTTTAAGATGTAGATGAAAATTCCATTCTTTCTTTGAAATTTTTAGTTATTTGAACTTATTTTTGCTGTTTCTTGAATTGGGGTTGAGTGAATTTCTTGAAGTATGGTGAAGCTTGTCAAGTGGGGTACGTTTGTACTCCCTCTGTCCCAATTTATGTGATACTTTTCACTGAAATTCAAATTGCATGAACTTTGACTAACATTTTAGGATGTAATTTTTCACCACCAAATTAATATGAGAAAAGTTGCAGCTTATGGTACTTTTCATAATCCAATTTTAGCTTCAAAGACTATCAAATAAGTTGGGACAGATTTTTCCATTTTTGGGAGAAATGGAATAGATTGATTTGAAAAGGAAATCCCTTCTTTATTTGGAAAGCTTAGTTTTTTGTTTTTGTTTTTTTCTGGTATGATTTTTGGCTTCCTGTCTTTTAAAGCAATCGATCAGTCAATTATGCCTCAATTGCAAACTACTAACTGGGTTGGTTAGAGGAATCCTCTAAATTCATTCTACTTATTTGGATTCATTTCATTTAAGTCTTTAAGGCTTTCCATTTTGTTCAATTGACTGAATTTACTCGAAGTATACTGCTGATGCAAGTGCTGTATTTTTGCAGAGATCAGCTTATTACTCCCTCTGTTTCAAAATGTTTGTCTGGTTTTGACTTGACACGGAGTTTAAGAAAGTAAAGAACACTTTTAATTCTTGTGGTCTTAAATTAAAGATGTGTAGAATGTACCAAAATGCGCTTTAATCTTGTGGTCTTAAACATGTCATGTGGAAAGTTGAAATTAAAAAGTTGCCAAAAAAGGAAAGAGACATTCTTTTCTAAACAGACTAAAAAGGAAAGTAAGACAAACATTTTGAAACGGAGGGAGTATAAATTTTATGCTCAAAAAAAGGAAGCACATTTTTTTTCTTCTTAATTTTTATAACTAAAAACTGAAGGAGCCATAGTATAGGAATAGTAGGTTTTTTCCTGTCCTATTTAGACCAATATGTATTAAAAGGGGAACGAAGTTGACCAAATATCAAGTAGTTAGTTGAAAAGACCTATAATCTTTTGGAATTATTGCAGACTTAGTATTTAGTAAGAATATAACATAATGGAACAAAGGACTTATGTAGCATATGCCAACTAGTTGGGAGTAATGCGTAGTTGTTGTAGCACTTACATTAAGTCCAATGTTTGTCAAAAGTCCTTATTTTTGTTTAAGGACGTGTATGTCAGTATAGGTGTAACTATGAGATGAGAGAATCTCGAAATCCTATTTTTCTGAGAAACACATATTACTTACCAGCATTGGGATAAAATGAGCCCAAATAGAGTAGAATGCACACATAGGGTTCTTAATCTAATCCAGATAGTTTGGGATTGGGGCCTTGTAGATTTATTGAATGGGAGATATTGATTAGCTTACAATTCCTTTTATACCATGCTTGAGAAAATGCAAGAACTTTTTTTTAATTTCTTTTGATAACTAATAGTGGAGGGACATAATATAGAACATGTAGCATTATTGTTTTCCTTTAACTTATAAGTGTTAGGCCATTCCATTGAATTGAATGAAATGGAAAATGACCAGCTTACTCCATTGTGTTAAAAAGATGCTCGTTGACCTCTTAAAGTGTATATGTAATGCCACCCTCATGTTGCTTTGGGATTTTATGTGGCTTGAAAGATTAACTAATCTACCTAGCTCAGGGTTAACCAATCTGGTTTACATTCACCTGATACAATAAATGCATCCTTGTTACAGGCACTAGATAAGCGTAATGGTATAGGTTGGAAATGATGATGTACAGACTTAATGGTGCTATTGAAATGTCAAATATCAATATTAAAAAGTGTACTAAATGCCCTTTGCTTAATTTGACTTCTGGTCAATTTGGTATCATAGGTTATCTAGTTGACTGTGTTGTAACCTAATTTATGTACCAGGGTCTCAACAAGAGGCTTCTAAAATAAATTAACAGAACCTCTGTAGTCTAAGGTTGATCTTATTGGTTAACGACCAATCGATAGGATTTTTTGCAATAATTAGACTGTGTATACTGAAGTTTTAGAGTTTGTGTTCGCCCTGTTTCATTCAAATCTTTCTCTATAAAGGCCAGCTGAGTGGTATCTCAATTATGGTAGACTACACATTAACACCCGGAGTTGAATCAGAAAGTATTCCTCAGTGATATTGTTTTGTGGAAATTCAGTCATATCCTTAGCATGTATATGGAAAAAAGCAGGTTCATCAGTAAATCTACAGAAGTTCAATTATATTCCTTACATAAGAAACTCAAGAAAATAGGAATGTTTCAGGTCGCTTCCATAGTCGTAGTGGTATCCCCTCACATGAAATGCGCATTCAACACTTTGAGATAATGCCCTTTGGAGCTATTAGCAGTTCAAACTCTAGGACTTCCAGTGTGATGTGACTTTAGAACATGCCCTTCTCTCACTTATATGTTTATGCAACATATAGTGGATATGAGTCGATCTCATAATTTATAAGATGATTGTAATGGAACAATCAGATAGAAATTTTCCTGCTCCTGCCCTAAGTTCTAGCTTGCCCAAGTCATGCTATTATGCAAGAGATTAAACAGGGTTGGCAGTTTTCTGGATTAAAAGATTTCCACCCATATCTGTCAAGGCAGTTCAGGGATCAGATGTACCCCTTCTTATTTACATGATATAATCTTACTTTTAACCCTGTTAAAAACCTTCTGAGCATACATGTCATATGGAAACTTGATTTGATGCGTGATATCGTAATATGTGACCTTGGAGCTTTCTTCGACATGTTTAAAAGAAGACTCAGCTTTTGAACCCGGATGTATTAGAACTCTAAATTATCTTGTAAGAAATCAATGCACTTGTTGCTTCTTTCCTACCATTGAGTGCAAATTGAAATGGCTATTCAGGTTTCCCTGGTAAAATACTACATGCTTCCTCTTGAAAACCACACCTTCCAGCATCATATCTTCTTGACATGAAGACAGTTATAAAAATTCTAATTGCCTGTTGCTCAACTGTCTACTAGTTGTTCCACTATGTATATTTTTTCAAAATTGACCTTCCCATCAAGGCCTTCTCTTCATCAAGTTTTATAGTGGATGGATTTTTACTAGTAGTGATTTTTTACACCATTTGCCAGCGACCATTTCTAGACAGAAAACCATTTGTAATCCCACATTCTGATCGGATGCGACAATTGGAATGTTATTCATTTATAGTGGATGGATTTTTACTAGTAGTGGTTTTTTACGCCATTTGCCAGCGACCTTTTCTAGACAGAAAACCAGTTGTAATCCCACATTCTGGTCGGAAGCGACAATTGGAACGTTAGTCATTGTAGTTTTTCCCAAGTCTTGACTTACAAATGTAGCAATAATATAGATCAATTTTGGAATAGTGAGAACTGAGAGATGTGTGAATGCTAATTTTTTCACAATTAAGATAACTAGCTGAACTCAATGTACTCACAGTTTAAGACAAAATTTCACATTAACTTAAATAATTATTTTGCATTTTGTTCAGTATTTCTGCTGCTAAGCTGTTCCAACAATAATTATTTTACTTGCTCAACTTCATCTACACATCTCAATTGTGGAATAAGAGGCTCCATGTTTCTCTAAAAATGCGAACAGTGAATGAGGACCTGCTCCATACTTTCTGATTTTCTTGAGAATTCCAACTGAATCTTGATTTAATGCAAGTCCTTGACAACTTAGTTCTGAGGAGTTTCACGTGCCTAATGTTGATATCCATGGAAATTTAATTCCTTGCCAACACCTGAAATGAAAATTGAGAATGCTTAAAGAAGTTGTGAAATTTAACATTGCAGAACTGTTTTTTTTTTCTTTTCTTTTTTGTGCACGCAAGCATTTCTTTTGTTGACTTTGTTTTCTTACATGTTTCATGGTTTCAACACATTAAGGCTAAAAGTACATTTCTTATTTATCAAAATATAAGTACATTTCTTACTTGTAGCTGCGGGAAATGTGCAACATGGTCAATTTATTCGAGTTTAAAGTTCATCACAGAAGTTACATTAGTCAAAGAAGGAAATATATGGCCGTTTTATAGTGATTTAGCAAATACGAGTCAAGTATCTAGTGTATGTGCCTTTATGGTAGATGATGTTCCACGGTGTAGATTTGTAACATGTCATAGTTTTGATCCCAGGCAGAAATTGCTCGGCAAGAAGCCAGGTTAAAGATGGAGAGGGAAAACCTTGAGAAAGAGAAAAGTGTGCTAATGGGGACTGCATCAAATCAAGATAATCAAGATGGAGCTCTTGAAATTACAGTTAGTGGGGAGAAGTATCGTTGTCTGAGATTTGCAAAAGCAAAGAAGTGAAGGCACTAAAAGTAGGTGAAAGTATATCAGTCCTTATGTTTTGTTTATACAGCTAGTTGCTGGATGCTCATATAAAATTTTATTCAAGATTGAACGTCTGCTGCCTCTTTTACTTGGGAAGAAATTTTTTAGATCTGCCTCTCTTCAAAGTTTATTGAATTTTTCTTTTCTGTTGTTCCTCTTTGAGGCCTGAGCTTTAAAAATCAGTTCTACCTAATTTGCTCTTCCTTGGAACCCTGAAAAGCCCCGAGTTTATCCGAGCCTTCTCTTCCTTTTGATATTGTTCAGACATTTCACTGATCACGTCCAACTACATCCTGTAAAAGATAAGTGATGGTTGCTTGCAAATATAATTTGAGGTTACGAGTCCACAGTCGATTCAACATAGAACAAGATAGTGCTCCGTCATACTGTTGTGTCATTTGCACATAAAAAGGTAGTGCTTGTAATTTTTCTTAGAAAACAAACTTGACCTTGTCTGTCATATAAATTAGCAGCCTCTATTCATCTGTACTGTTTGAGGCAAAACTGTAACAAAGTCTACGAAGAGCTGTGATTTCAGTTATTCCCAAATCCCATTAGCGAGATTGCTTGTATGCAGTTGCGGAGCTAGCTTTGGGAAAGGGGGTTCAATTGAATTCCCTTTGTCGGGTTGTACATGTAAACTATTGAATCACATTGATATAGGTTCATATCTAAGGTGCGATATTTATATTTTTAATTTATATGTTTTAATCCCCTCAACTCAAATTCCTAGCGTCGCTACTACTTATATATTATCAGAGCTTGTGGTCTAGAAGTACTGTAGG
This sequence comes from Lycium barbarum, assembly GCF_019175385.1. NCBI lineage: Eukaryota > Viridiplantae > Streptophyta > Magnoliopsida > Solanales > Solanaceae > Lycium > Lycium barbarum. The sequence goes on from NC_083337.1 coordinate 151,113,004, forward strand.
AAGTTTTTGACAGAAAAGGTGTATGTGTTGATAGAAAATTTAAGGAATTTTTGAGAGACAAGTTGAAGCCATTACCTATTGGATCTGACAGGTCCTTTCCAGGTGAAAAGACAAGGGTATTTTTCTTCTCCCCTTTTTATAGGAAAGTTGCTGTGGCTAAGAAAGTAAAGTTTGAAAATAGAAAAGGAAGAAGCCTAATAAGGAGACAACTCCATTTTATGGGCAACCATATCTTTGATTTAGTCAGAATGGGAAACTCTCTCTTTACAGCCGGTAATTCCAGCCGTTGAAAAATTCAATTTAGTTCTCTCACATGCTGCCTTTTTCTTAGTAGACCAACAATATATTTTTTCAGTTTTCACTCAGTGTTCAATATCCATACCGAGGCCTGACTAAGTCCGGATTCAGGCTGGAACGTTTCATCACTCCCTAACAAAGGCGATTCTATATATACTGGGTCTCGAATACCCGACCTCTGGTTAAGAATGAAAGAAGAACACTTACCGCTTCACCACGAACCTGGTCGATAGACCGATATTATTGTGTAAATGTAAGACGTAGATTCACGATTTTACACTAAATCCAGAGTCTATGGCACCTACTATCAATTTGTGACGATGATTGCAAACTTAGTATGAATATAGTATAGGAGTGTAACTATACCTATAGTTCAAGTCAAGAACAGTTGCAGACGTCTTAGTCACTCACTGCTTCATGTTGACTTATGGGCTGCAAAAGAAAGTGACTTATCATGGCCGACGTCCTCATTACTCGGGTCGTTTGGTAGGTGAGATAAGGTGTGATATCACAAGATCAAATTTAGAATTAATTTTATACTCTGTTTGGTAGAAGGTATAAGTTTATTATAAAATTAGAGCCCGTTTGGATTGACTTATAAGTTACTTATAAGCTGTTTTCAACTTTTTTGAGTGTTTGGCTGGCCAGCTTAAAGTCATTTTGTGCTTAAAATAAGCTCAAAAAAATAATTGGGCTCATTTGATTTAGCTTATCTAAAGCAGCTTATAAGCTGAAAACAGCTTATAAGCCAAAAAAATAAGTTAGACTACCCCAACTTATTTTTTTAGCTTATAAGTTGCAAACTGCTTATAGGGCATAAGCCCATCCAAACAGGCTCTTAATATCAAACTTAATCATGTGAGATTTCACATTATCCCATCAAATTTGAAATTATTTTATCTCACCTTCCAAATGAGTAAAATAATCCGCGTACCAAATGACCCCTCAATGTCTGCGTTATTGCTTACCTTAAATTCCATCTAAGAAATGTTTATGGGGGATGAATTATTGGGTGGTGAAACAAATAAAATATTGATGAACTTCTTTGTTTTTAAATGTCAGCCAACACTTTACTGCTGTAACGGAAATCAAACGCTTAGTAGGCGTTTTGGACATGTGATTTCATGTCATGAGATAAAATTAGCGTTTGAATATGAGATGAAATAAAATCTCAAATCATCCAAAAGGTATGATTTGGGATTTCAAAATTTTTAAATATAAAATTTGACCCATAAGTTTATATTTTATAAAAAAATACCCATAAATTGGTAGATATTTTTAACAATTACTCTCACTAATCATTTACCAACCTCTTTAACTTCTACCAATCATTATTTATGTGGGAGGATTATATTAAAGAGTAGTTACATACTATTCATGTAAAATTTTCTTTTTTATTGAACTAAAGTTTGATCAATTGATGTTGCATTATTTTAAAGAGGCCTTCTAGTAGCGTATTAATTTTGTTATGAATTATGATTTGCTCATTTGGTAAGATTGTATAAGAATTGAGAAAGTTTTGATATTTTTCACAACTTATGAGATTTTTATGTCTATAAGAAAAAATACAACTTAAGAAATCCAAATTGCATGTTCAAATATGATTTCATCTCATAGTTTCAAATCATGATGTACAAACGGCTCCTAGAAAATTTTACTATATAAAAATTGTGGTCGCTGGAAATCAAGTTGAATTTTTTGAATAGTTCATTTGATATTTTTTTTCCTCCAAAGTTAGTCCAGTTAGCTAATCTTGTTTGTAACGTTCGCTATAAAAAACATATCACTCCTTTCTTACAAAGATTACCTACTTTCCTTTTTTCTTAAATTCTTTTCTGAATTCAACTCTTCAAAAACAAAAATAGAAAACTTTATGGACCTAGAAAGTTTCTCAAATATTAGAAATTCACCTATTCAACTCTTTTTTTTTTTTTTTTTTAAATCATGTGAAGTCAATGGCGTTTGGTTTAACAATTTGAAAGAGAAATTCGCAACACAAAGAAATTGAACCAAACGCCACGGACGAAGTATTTCACAGGTCATGTGGATCCATATGACGTGTGAGTTGTGAATTATCGAATCAAATTAAATATAATATATTTGAGATGAATTTATATTAATTACATGCTCTTAAAATATCTTTTAATTAATTTCTTGTGAAGTCACAAAATCTCTTAAAAATGTTGCATGAAATCTCTTTCTTTCCTTTTCTCAAAAAAAAAAAAAATATTGAGATCCTGAACTAGCCACTTCAATTTCGTTCATTCATACTTCAACACTTAGCAAGAAATTGAAAGTAAATACAAGCTAATTACATAAATATCAGATAATCATATAATCATATACTTATAAGAAAAAATGGGATGAGTTGGAGTGAATTTGCCAGCTGCTGTATTAATTAGTGATTTAAAATTCTGAAACAAGAACCCAAAGGGAAAGGTAACAAATTATATTTAGTAGTAATGACAAAGAAAAATGATACAATTAGTCTTAAAGGTTGTTTATACTAATAAAGTTGGGTAGGGGAAGTGGGGTTAGCTGTGATGAGCTGTGTTTCCTTGTTAGGATTAGATGCTCTCACCTGACCTGTCTTTCTCTTTCAGACCTTTCAGCCCTTCTTGAATGAATCCAATTCTTATTTATGCGTTCAAGTTCTATGTACGGATAATAACTTAAATTTTTTTATATTATTATATATAATTTATTTATAAAAATATATTTCATAATAAATTTGATATGGTAATTTAGAAACTAAGGCGTCATATGCTCCCTCCATTTTAATTTATGTGATATGATTTGACTGAATACGGAGTTTAAGAAATAAATAATGACTTTTGAATCTTGTATTCTAAAACAAGTTAAAAATATTTGTGTGGTTATAAATCATCTCGTTAAGCGTAAAAGGTAAAATTTAAAGTTAAATTGTTATCAAATAAGGAAATGTGTCATTCTTTTGGGATTATATATAAAAAAAATATCTCATATAGATTGGATCAAAGAGAGTACTATTTACACGGGTGATGAATCAATATATAATATAAAACTAGGAATAAACAATGCTATGTGACACCTCTCAATGACCAAGGATTCTATTTATCTTTTTTCTCCTTTTTTTGGCTTTTTATATCATTTTTAATTATTTTATTTTAATTTAAAAATTCATCTTCATAACTCACGCTCCTTCATCTTTATAACTTATATTAATTAGTATTAGTAATTAATTTCATAATTCTAATTTAGTATACAAGTTATGACACCTAATTAAAATCACCAACATGATTTTTATATATATATATATATATATATATATATATATATATATATATATATATATATAATAAAGCAAGGAAAAGAAAAAGTGTTGTGGCACCTCTTTTTGGCCAAGCAACACAATTATCTTTTTTCTCCTTTTTTGACATTTTCCCTATTTTTCTCATTTATATGCTAAGGAAAAAAAACTAAAAAAATCAATAATTAATTAACTCTCTTATCTATATATGTTAAGTGTGCTAAAGTTTTTTTATTCCAAAAATGAATGGCATGTAAATGTGCTAAAGTTTGTTCATTCCAAACGTAGATTAATATTGAAACGTCTGAAGAGTTTGGGGCATTGAAGTCCTTACAAAAATTAACTACCCCAATAATGGCTATATTTAATTATAATAAACTCATATATTAAAAGTTATGGAGATGAAAAGTTGTAAGTTATGAAGGTAGGTTATATAACAATTGTGGTTGTTGGGTCATCACGCATTCATGTAAATCCTCAAGATCCAACAATAGAGATTTCATCAGAGAAAGGAGAAAAACCAAGCACATGTGGCATCTTGAATGTGTAGTGCTGCTTGATGATAAGCTTAATTAGACATGATTATTCTCTCGGTATCTTTTTATTGTATAATTCTCTTATTTTTCGTATTTTCTATTTTTTTTTTTGTTGTTTTTTTTCTGTATTTTCTATTCATTATCTTTTTTCTTGAAGAAGATTGTCATTTAACCAAGAAATCATAGTTCAAATTGATGTTCATTCACTAACGTTTTGCAGGGAGCATCTTGGACGTGCTTGATGATAAGCTTATAATGAGACATGATTATCCTCCTGATAACTTTTTATTTTTCGTATTTTCTATTCATTATCTCTTTTTGGAGAAGATTGTTATTTTACCAAGAAATCATAGTTCAGAATTGATGTTCAATTATATGTTTTTTATTTTGGTGTTAATTATAACTTGCTATTGTTTTTCTTAAACAAGATTAGCATATAGTACCGATATAGCTACTTGGCTACAATATTTTATTAGAGTGTCGATAGAGTTACTTGATTGATGGCTACAATTTTATGTAGTTTTATGTAGCAGGAATAATTTGCAGCATGATCAAATACGACTACTTATCACTACATGATCAATATTTACAGACTTGGCTAAGAATAAGAAACCGTTGTACAATGGTGAATTTAATAGAGAGATCTCAAGAAATTACTTATGAGAAATTCATTTTTTTTTGCACTTCTCCTTGCTAAGAACAATATTTACTTTTGCATTTTCAAAATAATAAAATATAAAAATTCAAAATATTTCGGTGAGAGCAATAAACTATTTAATTTTTTATTTTTAATTATAAGCAAAGTAATCAAGAGCGAAAAGTGTCAAAAAGCGTTAAGTATATTGGAGCTTTAAGTGTAAAAGAAGAGTGATAGAAGAGTGATGTGACAACTCTAAGAAATATAATTATATTTTTCTCCTTTTTATGAATCACCTCTATTAATTATATAAGTTAAAATGTGCTTATGTTTTTTCATTCCAAAGATGTGAAAAGTAGTGTAACGAGGAGGCATTCAAATTCTCACAAAGTTTAACTACCCAAATTTAATAGTAAACTCATATATTAAAAAGTTATGAAGATAAAACTTTTTTTTTTTGGGTTAACAATGAAGATAAAAAGTTGTAAGTTATAACTATAAACACAAAGAATTAATTATTTTGACAAAATAATGAAAACATATGTAATTAATTAACTTATGTATATAGTGTTGTGTCATTAAAGATAGAATTCATTCGTGGAGATTGAAGATGCACATGGCTTAACATCTTAATGCCTATATTAAAGTACAAAAGATAAGATGAGGTGAAGCCTGACTTTACCGAACTTCAGAATTTAGGCACAGTTTAACTAAGCGTTTAACAACACTATTTTTCAGTGATAGAGCCTTCATAATATAAAAAATCTCTCATTATGGATGAAAACTGAAAACTACATCTAAATAAAATTACTAATAAAAGTTAATTTCTTTTTCCCAAATGGTCGATAATTCATTTCTGCAAGAACTTTTTCATTATAAATTAACAAAAAAAGTATACATGGATTTGTTTTTATGTTTAATGTTTTATATGTATGTTTTGTTATAAATTTGTTTTTTTGGCTTCTACGTGTTTTTACGATATATTTGTTCATAATTTTTGGTATTATAAAATATTTATGTTATCTGTACAACTAAATTTATAATATAATATATTCGCTCAGATAAGTTCACTAGTATATTTTGAATCTATTTACTCAGCATTTGTTTTACTTTATAACTTGCACATCCATCTACCCCCTTAACTTTCGCCCCTGAAATTTGACCTCTTTCTCAGTTTCGGTTTCCCTCATTTTACCTTTTCAGGATAGTATTTAAGATTGGAATCAGAATTTAAATTTTATGTGTTTTAAATTTAAGATAATGACATTATGTGTTAGTAATTATTTTATGAATTTTAATCTTATACATATTTAATAGTTTTATTAATATAAATATAAAATTTGAATTAAAATTATAGGTTTGGAATCCATACATAACTTTCTCATTCGTAGAGAACTAGTAGCTCAGTTGATTGACTACCTAAACTTTCACTTTATTGGTGAGGGTTCGAATCCCCACATTGTAACCCCTCCCCATTTCTCCTTTCCCGACTCTCTATATAATAAAAACATTTTTTTTTAAAAAAAAACACCCTTCGCTCAGCTGTAACATTATTTCTTTTGGCCACTTTCTCTGACTTCTCTTAATGTTGAATGTCAGGTGAGCTGAGAGTGAAGACGTGTGGGGGGTGGTTGACTTATGAACTGATTGCTATACAGTTGTATACACTGAGTAGGCATTTGGACATATGATTTGGAACCATGAGATAAATTAATTTTTGGATATGTATTTCAGGCAAAATACATCAAATCACCCTTAAATTATATTTAAAATAAGGATATCACACTTAAACTATACGGGTAATTTATTTCACACCTGAACATCTAAAAATTGAAATTATTTACCCCCTGCAAACTGATGACCACTTGCACAATGGAAAGTGTAATACACTCGCCTGTCACGTCAGCACCACGTCAGCGCCAAGCTGTTAAGTCCTTTAACGCATGAAAATCATGCGTTAAAGGTGTCCCTTTTTTTGACAAATTTCTCTCACCTTTAATGCGTCAAAGGTCTCCCTTTTAAAAAAAAAAAAAAATCTTTCTTTCTTTTCTTTCTTTCTTTCTTTCTTCATTTCTTTCACACTTTTTTACACAATTTAGACATAAATTGATCATGCTTCGAGATTCCAAAACTTGAATATTTTATATAGAACCCTATTTATTTTTGTGCGATTAATAAGGTAGGCTCAACACATCAAGGATACACAAAACTTCGGATTGTCGTTTTAGTGGTTGAAAAGTGCTCGAAGTCCATTTTTGTTTGAAGACTTGTTGTCATTAGCTTTAAGTTATACATATTATTTTTATATTAATGCGTAACTTTATTTTTAGTGATTATAACTTTATTTTTATAATCAATTAACAAAATATCAATTCATGATCAATTATTTATGTGTAATTTTTTTTTTTTTTGCTTTATACCCTTCAACCCCCAACTAATTGGAGTCTGCAACTTAAATAACCCAAAAAGTGAATTTGGGTACCAAAATAACCCATTAAAAAACCTTTTGCGCACTAATTTGTTTGTAAGTTGGTGAAATTTTAAATGGTCATAAATTTGTGCTCGGATGTTCATTTGATGCGATATTTTTTTATTTTGGGTATTTTTTCCAGATCTATGAGTCTGAACTGCCGCAAGGCTGTTCGGCTGCCCCGAATTTTCGAAAAACGTCAGTTATCCCATTCAATTTCAATTTTCCCCCAAATTAGTGTGCAATTTTCATTTATTTCTTTTTTAAATCTAATGGCGAAAAATATATTTCAATTCCATAATCCCGTGATAATGATGTTTTCAATGTCAATTTCAAGGTTCCAAATTCAATTTAAGAAAACAAGTTAGATAACATTAGTGAACATACAAAATAATAAAAGGTGTCTACATTGTTATATTAACCAACTTGGCATGGTGGTAAAGCCTTTGGCTTTTGACTTTTTTTAATCTCATCCACCATGGATCAAACCTCACGGGAGCGTTGAGAAGATATTATTAGTAAAAAAAATGAACTAATTTATTTAACGATTGACATGGGATAAACAAGTAAATAACATGGGAAAAACAATTTCAGAAATAAATATATTACCAATGACATAATTAACAAATATTAACAATGCCATAATTAACAAATAATTAACAGAGATCCATGGAGGTGTCATATTTGTAAATACTAAATTATTCATTATTATTGAAATTAACTAAAAAAATCTCTAATTAGAACTTACTTAACTAGGATAAGTTATGGAGGATTTAATTAGTTATTTTGAATAATCCATGATATTGTATTGTCGATTATAATTTACTTAATTCATCTAGTTAAAGTAATAACGAACAAAATTTTATATTAACTAACTAATCCTTCATCAAAAAATTATGTCAACTAACTAATCCTTTTCGGAAATTCTGTTAATGATGTTCAATCTAAAACTAAGGATTTAGCTTATCGTTTGTTATTCAGGATTTAGTTTATCGTTCGTTATTCGGGATTTAGTTTATTATTCGTTATTCAGGATTTAACTTATTGTTCGTTATTCGTTAATGGATTATTTTGGTACCCAAACCCACTTTTGAAGTTATTTAAGTTGCGGACTCCAATTAGTTGGGTGTTGAAGGGGATAACGCAAAAAAAAAAAAAAACGAATACACAGAAATAATTGATTGTGAATTAATATTTGTTAATTTATACTAACGTTACTCTTTGTCGTACACTTATTCCAAGCTTCAAATCAAACTATTCTATATTCTTCCGAAAATCGGGCAGCATCTCCCCTGTTTATATGCCTAGCCCGAATTGTCAATTCAACAACCAAGATTATGGATTATTAATTTGTTAATTTTTTATTTATTGTTAATTTATTTATTTGTGAAATTGTCAAAATAAAGTTACGCATTAATATAAAAATAATGTATAACCCTAAAACATAAATAACTTAAAGCTAATGACAACAAGTCTTCAAACAATAATGGATTTCGAGCACTTTTCAATCACTAAAACGACAATCCGAAGTTTTGTGTATCCTTGATGTGTTGAGCCTACCTTATTAATCGCACAAAAATAAATAGGGTTCTATATAAAATATTCAAGTTTTGGAGTCTCGAAGCATGATTAATCTATGTCTAAAGTATGTAAAAAAGTGTGAAAGAAAGGAAGAAAGAAAGAAAGAAAGAAAGAAAGAAAAGAAAGAAAGATTTTTTTTTTTAAAAAAGGGAGACCTTTAACGCATGATTTTCATGCGTTAAAGGACTTAACGGCTCCGTCCGCGTTAAGTCCTTTAACGCATGAAAATCATGCGTTAAAGGTACTTTTGTACCCATTTTTTTTCCCGGTGTATTTTGGTTCATACCTTTTTTTGGGGTTATTTTGGTTCCGGACTCATCACTAACATCACCCAAATCTCTTTTAAACGTCCATTTGAAGGGCAGTTCGTGCAATTTCAATTTCTCCAGTCCATTTGAAGGGCAGTTCGTGCAATTTCACTTTAAAATATATTAGGTGTGTAATGGGTCGTCTGTATATTTTAAGTGTGATATCGACATTTTGGGTATAGTTTAGGGGGTGTTTTGATGTATTTTGCCATGTATTTCATCTCATGGTTTCAAATCTCAAATCATTCAAAATGATATGATTTGGGATTTCAAATCATGATTTTAAAATTTTTAAATATAAACTTGATTTATAAGTTTATATTTTGTAAAAAAAGACTCATAAGTTGGTAGATATTTTTAACAATTACTCCGACCAACCATTATTCATGTCTACCATGTGAGAGAATTATATTAAAGAGTAGTTACATTACTATTCATGTTAAGTTTTCTTTTTTATTGAACTAATGTTTGATCAATTAGTGTTGTATTTTTTGGAAAAGCCTTCTAGTAGCGTATTAATTTTGTTATGAACTATAACTTGCTCATTTGGTAAGAATGCATAAGAATTGAGAACATTTTGATAGTTTTTACAACTTGTAGGGTTTTTATGTCTATAAGAAAAAATACAACTTAAAAAATTCAAATTGCATGTCCAAACACGATTTCATCTCATGGTTTCAAACCATGTCCAAACGGCTCCTGAGTATAGCACTTTCTTCTACATTTGAAGTAATTTACCCTTATGTGTCATCTTTATTGAGTTGCAAAATCCGTCTGCATACAATTACCTGTTGTTGAATAGTTAGTAGTGTCAATTTGTTGCTTACAAATAAATGCATGAAAAATTTACTCCACTTGAAATGAATTGTTACCATGCACGAATTCTTTTATCTATGGATTTTTATACACTAGGGTGGGAACAATTGAACAAAGGGGTGGTAAGTTTTTTCTTTGTGACAGCTATAATAATAGTGTCACATCAATATCAAAGAAGAGCTCTTTGTCTTTCAGATTTTGTGGTCGCAAACACATGCAGAAATTCAGTCTCCTTTTAGCTATTTTACTGCATTTAAGTTGAATAAATGCATACGTCTGTATGTATGTACTAACACAAGTAGACAAGTAGGGTTAATTTAAGGGGCCATTGGTTGGACTTGAATATAGTGACGGAACCACGTGCTATGAAAGAGATTCAATCTTCGTGAAAAGTTATATCGCGTAAGTAGGCAAGAGGCGGATCCAAAATTTTAAGACAGCGGAGATATTATTATCTTGACATAAATTTTAACAAAAAATTTAATGACGACTGAGGGATAATACCGTATCGAACCGGTCATTAATAGCTTAACATTGGCGAAAATATAAGTATATAGGTCAAATATGTGTAATAAATAAAATTTAATACAGTGAAGCAAATGAAAGAGATAACTCAGTAGCTAAGGCTGTGCAACATGTGGTGATAGTGCAAGTTCAAATCTGAGTGAGCTCAACCAGTGGTTTGGTTTGACTTGATTTCGTTTCAAAAAGTAAAACCCGAACACTATTGGTTTGGTTTGGTTTTAACTAAAAAAAAAAATCAAACCGAATCAAATCAACTCGACATTAAATTTAAATAAATATTTCTTAAACTTTTTCATAGTTTTTTGTCTTTTACATATTATTTCACTTGGAATTAGAATTTTGAATGGCACAATAAGTTTTATAGCCCATGGATATTAGTAACTCAAATAAAACTCAACAAAAATCAAATCAATACTAATGCTAACAAAGAAATTCAATTCTAACACTAGAAATAACAATAATGTTGGATATCTATTCTTTAGTTTTATATTGGTTTAGAAAGTGAAAATACATAACTTAATTTTATTTTTTCTTTAATATTTAGTCATGTAATTAATACTTATTAGTCGTACTTATTTTAACATGACTTAGTACTTTTAGATTATGAATATTTTCTATATGCCTTATAAATTAGACGTACGTATTATAGCCTGAAGTACTTTTAGATTATGATTGTTTTATTTTATGCAATTTCATTACTTTTTTGTTGTTGCAAAATTTTGGTACAATGTCGTCTCATATCACATTTTGTGTTATTTTTTTAAAAAATATCTTAATTAGATAGTCGTATCTTATTAGGACTAAAAAAATATTTAAAGTACAAGTTATATGTTTAGTATGAAGACTTTACCGGAAAAAATCCGAAAAACCAAGTAACCCGAAAAATCGAGTAACCCGAAAAAATCGAGAAAACCCGAGGTTAAAAACCCCGACTTTTGTTAGTTTGATTTGGTTTATAGATTTAAAAACCCGATACAATTGGTTTGGTTTGATCTTTAAAAAATCCGAACCAACCCGATTCATGTACATCCTACTAGCTAGTAAATAATATTTTTTTTCTTAACATTATCGCATCATCTAAACATTAATTACATTTACATACAACTATCCATTATGACTTAAATTAATAATCTAAAAATAAGACACATAACTTGCTATTATACATTACATTCATACAAATAACATTCAAGGGTAGATGTGGAAGTTAAGATATGGGTGTATCAAAACCCACTAATTTGGTTTGCACTTTAGCTACATGTTAAAAAATTACTAAATAAATATAACTAATTAATTTTGAATTAAATAATTTTTTGACAAAGGTAGGAATAAGGTTTGCGTACATTTCAGACCCCACTTGTGAGACTATACTGAATATGATGTTGTTGTTGTAATTTTGAATTGAACAAATTAAATAAATTATGATAAAATCTGAACCCATTAAATTTCGGATCAGTTATACCAATAAGGGTTGTGGTGGAATGAATGTGATTTCGTCATTGTTAACCAAAGATCTCGATTTCGAGTCTTGAGTATGAAATTTTTTTTGTTAGAAAACGCTTCATCCTTAAATAAGCTTTACGCGATGCTAATCCAAATTAATCGAAACCCTAATAATGTAGAACATGCTAAGAAAATAAAGAGAAAAAAAAAAAGGCGAATTCTGGATGAGTTATGATAACATTGCTAACAAAGAGACCCCACGAGTGAGATTTTTCTCTATTTAGCTTCTGCAAAATTTATCACTGCTTTCTTCTTAACTTTACAGGTCCCCTACCTGCCCCTGCCAGTGCCACCACTCAGTTTGAGTTGGACCCCCTTTTAGCCCCCACACCACCTGCCCTACGCACTCAGTTCGAATTCACATGAACCTATATATATATATATATATATATATATATATATATATATATTATTTACTATATATAAGCATGGATATGAAACTTTTGTCGTCCTAACATTTCACAATTCTTGGTGATTAAGCTGCCACGTGACTGTTGCTTGCTTTTCCCCTGCAAATTTTTTACTTTTGCTACCACTCCCTTTCTTAAGACATTTTCACATGTGGCTTTGTAATGGGTCAATATTGAAGTAATACCTGTTTGTGATTTTTTTTTAGCTCAGATATTTTTTACCCTTTCATCTCAAAAGATCTGTCACATTTCACTTATTGATGGTCAAATTACATAAATGTTAACCAATATATCTTTTTTTTAAATCACTATATTGATATTATTTCCTTGTAATTCTCGAATATTTAAATTTTAATTTTAAAAAATTAAATTTATCTAATTCAATTTAGCTCTAAAAATTAGTCAAATTACCTTTCAAAAAACGTAATGTGACAAATATTTTGAGGCGGGAGGAGTTTATTATTTGTCCTATACGTTCAGGTTAAGTTTAAGCAACTTTGGCGCTGATTTTTTTTTAACAACTGGAGCATTTATTAGGTCTTACTGTATCTTTTATCCTTAAACTTTTCATATTTTGTGTCTTTAGTGAGCTCATACGTGCTTATAAAAGTCCTAAAAATATTTTTAAGTATAGTTTTAAAATATTTTACTTTATTAATTTACTTTAATTATTATTTATTAATATTCTTGTAAGACCATTAGGTTAATTGTGTAAAAACTCGAAACTAAAGTAATAAATATTGTAGTATAAATTCGGAGTTATTGAAAGAATTTATTGTGTTAGATGATTCTAGAGAAAGGATGAGTACTTGCTAATACAGGTGAGAATAAAATACATCATTAAAATCTTAAATGAGTTTAAGATAAACACAAATGAGTTTGAAGCAGGGCGGCGAGTTTGATCAGATCTGGCAACTTTGATTTAAACTCTATGTTTGTCTTAAAAATTCATTGATGATGTATTGATTGTTAATATAGAACCGAATAACTTGAAAATATTAGAATTCAGAACACATAAACTTCAAAGCCTGACTCCTAATCGGATTCTTTGAAGTAAATCATTTCAACAATAAAAGTTAAAATGTTAAAAGGATTGAAATGAAAGTTTTGCTTTTATCTATTACAAATTTACTTTTTTGAAATTTTATTATTATACAGTAAAAAGTGTAACACAAATTATATTTCTTTAATTAAAATGTCTTCTTTTACATCATGAGTTTGGGCCCGGACTTAGCACGGGTTTGATGAAACTAGTATATATATATATATATATATATATATATATATATATATATATATATATATATATATATATATATATTTATTTATTTATTAAGATATTTATAAATATTTTACTGTGAATTCAATTAATCTTTTCTCACAAAATAAATACTATCATTTTAGCAAAAAATATTTGTCCCCAAATAACTGTTGCTTTAGGAATTAAAGACAAAAATATAGTACATTATTTCCAACTATGCCCTTATATTTAAGAATTACTTCTTAATAGTAATAAACAATTAATAAAATGAATAACTTAGTAAACTATATTCCTTCTAGATCAAAAGGAGTGTTCACTTAACTTTTATTTTTTGGTTCAACAAAAGTGTCCACTTATCAAATTAAGAAAGAATTAACGTCGTTTTTTCAAATTTGTCCTTATTAAGTATTAAGTGACCCACCACCTATTTAATTAATTAAGGGTAGTTCGGTCAAATTATCTATTTTTGCTTAGGATTTAGTATTTTCTTAAGGGGTGCGCAAATGACTAAGTGAACCCTCTTTTTTTTTATCCGAAGGAAATACCTCGCATTTATTGTTTTTATTAATGAGCGTGAAATGAGGTAAACAACACTTATTTTGGGAGGGCAGCGGGGGTGGGGTAATAGTAATGTTAACTTGAGATCGTGATATACATTCATAAAATTTAAATTCTGAATCTGCTTCTGTCTTCCATTACCACTGAGTTTCAATTGGACCCCAACCCTTTAGCCTCACAACCCCACTTACCCCACGCTGCTTCACCAGCTACACTTATACTGATTCTCTTTTGGTAGGCACCCACACCTACTCTTCTTTCTTCTCTTCTTCCTTTCATCAGCCAATTCCACAAAGTTGAATTAAAGTGAAAGAAAAAGAAACCCCACTTACTTCCACTTGTTCTATCTTTTGGCTCTAGAGACTAATTTGCACTACTTGCACCAACCACTACATTTCATTCCACCTTTTTGCTAGCTGTGTTTCCATTTCATCAATAACCAATTGGATAAAATCTTCAAATATCAAGAAATATATCTTTCTCAGGCCCTTCCCTCACCCCACCCAATCCCCCACAGCTAGCTACCCTTCAAATTTTCTTTTCCAAGATGGAATTTAGAGAGTCACATAACAAAAACCAAGAAGGTGGCACCAGCAGCAGCAACAACAACAACGATAACAACAACACCGATAATAATAACAATAACGCACTTTCTACCAAAGTTGTTAAGAAACCATCGAAAGACCGTCACACGAAAGTGGACGGTCGTGGGCGGCGCATACGCATGCCAACTTTATGCGCCGCCCGAGTGTTCCAGCTCACAAAAGAGCTGGGACACAAATCTGATGGCGAAACTATAGAGTGGCTTTTACAACAAGCTGAACCCTCAATTATAGCTGCCACAGGAACAGGCACGATCCCAGCAAATTTCTCATCTCTTAACGTGTCTTTACGTAGCAGTGGTACCACAATTTCAGCACCACCTTCAAAATCCGCTCCTCTTTTCATCCACGGTGGCGCCACCCCTATGCTAGGTTTCCACCACCACCACCACAACACTTTTGGGCAAGACCCAGATGAGAATTACATGAAAAAAAGGTATAGAGAAGATAGTACAACTAGTGCAACTTCACCTAAACCGGAAAGAACCGGTCATGAACCGGATCAAGAATCAACAAAACCCGGTTCATCAAATACTTCTAGTTACATACCGGCTCCAGCTATGTGGGCGGTTGGACCGGCTGGTGGTAACGTGGGAAACACGTTTTGGATGTTACCAGGCACGTCATCAACCAGAATTGGCGGTTTCGAGTTACCGGGTGGTGGGCGGTTCAGTCCGGTTCAATTAGGATCTATGTTTTTGCAACAACCTCAACCGGTTCAGCAGCTTGGTTTAGGTGTTACAGAGACTAATATGGGAATGTTGGCATCTATAAATGCTTATAATAATAGTAGGGGTAGTACTGGGATTGATTTGGGTATGAATTTGGAGCAACATCATCATCAAAATAATCAGTCTCAAGGTAGTGATAGTGGTGATGAAAATCACAAAGATTCACAATCATAATTAACTCCAAGGTTGATGTCATTTGGATTAATTCTTGATGCTTTTTTTTTTTTTTCGTAATTTAGTTAGGAGAGAATTGCTTGTGGTCATTGTAGATGTTTTATTCTCAGTGTTTTTTTATTCCACTCATTTTTAACAGTGTGGTTGAAGAAGAATTGGACTTTTAGTCTAGCGGTTACAATTGCACTTATAAACCCCACTTAAATGTTGTTGCCAAGTACTTATTCGATTTAAGTGTATACACTAATCAAACAATTTAGCTTTAGTAATTTTCAAAAAATAAAATGAAAGTATGTAGATGGAAGACACATATCTCTTATAATTGATTTGACGTAAATGTTTAGTGCGGGTAAAGTTTCTTATCTTCAAGTTCTTCTATCAAATGCCACTCGTTTTTCCTAGAGATAATTATTTACAATTTCGAATAGAAAGAAGAGAAGAACCTTTTCAGAATTCTTATATGTAAATATGAAGATCTCTAGTAAAGTTGACATAAAACTTTAATTTTTTTTTTTTGTAAAGGATTACAATATCATTTGATCCTCCCTTTTAAACCTCTCCTGTTTTACTATTCACGGGCTTACCTGTGAGAAAAAAGAATTGCTCAAGAAAACCTTTAAGATGAAGGTTATTAATATATTTATTTATTCCTTTTTTCTTGTTTCTTTTCAACAACTAGTCATGACGTGATTTGTTTATATATGGTTCCATGTTTTAGTATGTTTTGGCATTTTGGGAGGAAACACGGTAAGATATACTGGCTTTGGATTGGTAATAGTATATATGTAGATTGGAATTGGTGTGTGGTTGAATTCATTTGGGGACAATAACAAAACGAAATGCCTAACAATAATGTACCAATAAAATGTTGATAATTGGTGGAGTCAAATCTTCTCCAACTAAAGGTCCTCCTTTCCTTGCCTTCCAAGTTGTGCATAATTGAGAGAGAGATAAAGATTGTTTTATCTTTATTATCAATAGTTGACTGAGTCTTCTATGATTGGATGGAAATAGAATGGGCTAGCTGTGCTTTTAATTTGATTGGTTCTCAATTCTTTTCCATGCTACTATTGATAAGATTGGATTGAATAGAATTGACATGATCATTCCATTATCATGATAATTAAACGAAGAGAAGCCCAAACAGTATACCACTAAGCCGAATGTGCCAATGTCACAGCTTAAAAAATTTCAGCATGTGAAATGCAAGACAAATGAGAGTCCGGAACCAAAATGCCCAAAAAAAAAAATCACGTGGCCAACAAAAAAAAAAGTGACAAAAGTACCTTTAGCTACCTTTAGCGCAATAATTTACTGCGCTAAAGCAGTTCACGGAGACAGAGCCGTTAACTGCTTTAGCACAGTATTTTACTGCGATATAGAAGCAGTTAATTTTTTTTTTCTATAACGCAGTAAAATACTGCGTTATAGAAACAGTACAAAAAAAAAAAATTGGCCAACTTTATTTTTTGCAACACTTAGTGTTTTTTTCATACTTTGACCAATGATTAATCGGGTGTCAAGACTCCGAAACGTCAATATTTTATATAGAACCTGATATTTTTTTCTGCGTACAATAATGTAGGTTCAATACATCAAAGATACGTAAACGTTCGGATCGTCATTTTAGGGGTTGAAAAGGTGCCCGAAGTAAGTTTTGTTTGTAAACTTTAGGTTTAAGTGTTCTATATACATAGACGTCCATTTTTGTTTGAAGACTTGTTGTCATTAGCTTAAAGTTTTTTATTTTTAGGGTTTAGATTTAAGTGTGTTATTTTTTAAAGCGTAACTTTATTTTGAATATACGCGGTTTTTGCGCTCGGACGTCCGATTTTGCGCGATTGTTTTTTTTTTTGCAACATATTCGATATAAAGTTACGCATTAAAAAATAACACACTTAAGGAACACTTAATGTTTTTTTTCATAAAAAGACCGCAACATCTTATTTTAATAAATCTTTTCTTTGCAACACTTAGTGTTTTTTTCATACTTTGACCAACGATTAGTCGTGTGTCAAGACTCCGAAACGTCAATATTTTATATAGAACATGATATTTTTTTCTACGTACTATAATGTAGGCTCAATACATCAAGGATACGTAATCGTTCGGATCGTCGTTTTAGGAGTTGAAAAGGTACCCGAAGTAAGTTTTGTTTAAGGTTTAAGTGTTTTATTTTTTAAGGTTTTGATTTAAGCGTGTTATTTTTTAAGGTTTTGATTTAAGCGTGTTATTTTTTAATCAAGACATAACTTTATTTTGAATATAAATATAATTCTAAAAAATATAGGGAGAAAAACTAGTTGTAAAGTGGTCAAACTTTAGATGATCATAACTTTGCGCTCAGATGTCCGTTTTACGCGTTTTTTTTAACTTGTGTATTTTTTCGAGATCTATACGGCCGAGCCGATTTTTAAAAAAACACCTTTTATCCTATTCAATTTCAATTTTCCCCCAAATTGGCGTGGATTTTCAGTTTTATTTACTTATAAGATGATGATACGCGATAGATTTCAACGTAAAAATCGCGGGGTAATGTAGCTGTGAATGTCAATTTCACTTCTACGGTTTTAATTTTTGAAAATAAAGCTGACTAATTTTCTCGACATATAAAGTTGACTAAAATAACCTTACAGTCAAACACTAAGTTTTTTCAAACAAAACTTACTTCGGGCACCTTTTCAACCCCTAAAATGATGATCCGAGCGTATACGTATCCTTGATGTATTGAGCCTACATTATTGTACGCAGAAAAAAATATCAGGTTCTATATAAAATATTGACGTTTCGGAGTCTTGACACACGACTAATCGTTGGTCAAAGTATGCAAAAACACACTAAGTGTTGCAAAAAAAAAAAGTTGGCCAATTTTTTTTTAGTGCTCGCTATTTACTGCGCTATACAAAAAAAAAATCTTTAGCGCAGTAAAATACTGCGCTAAAGCAATTAAAAACCTTTTGGCAACGACTTTATTTTCAATAAATCTAAACCCTAAAAATAAAAAACCTTAAGCTAATGACAACAAGTCTTCAAACAAAAATGGACGTCTATGTATATAGAACACTTAAACCTAAAGTTTACAAATAAAACTTACTTCGGACACCTTTTCAACCCCTAAAATGACGATCTGAACGTTTACGTATCCTTGATGTATTGAGCCTACATTATTGTACGCAGAAAAAAATATCAGGTTCTATATAAAATATTGACGTTTCGGAGTCTTGACGCACGATTAATCATTGGTCAAAGTATGAAAAAAAACACTAAGTGTTGCAAAAAATAAAGTTGACCAATTTTTTTTTTTAACTGTTTCTATAACGCAGTAAAATACTGCGCTAAAGCAGTTAATGGTTCCGTCTCCGTGAACTGCTTTAACGCAGTAAATTAAAGATACTTTTGTCACTTTTTTTTTATTGGGATATTTTGGTTCCGCATGATTTTTTTTGGGGCATTTTAGTTTCGGACTCGACAGATGACAAGTCCAATATTTAGTGACACTAGGTTGAATGTGTCAATGTCATAAGTAGAAACTTTTGGGGTGTCAAATGCAAGACCAATGACTTGTAACATTGGTCATTGGTGACACTAGGCATTGGCATTTACTTAAAACCGTCATAAAAAAATATAATATCAACAGTGACTGTGGATATATATCAAGTTTATACACGCAAGATTCTATTTTATTAGGCGAATATGCGAGGAGGGTAATGCACCTTATTATAAAACTTCACTTTCAAGGTATAGTAAAATCATTGTCAGAGAACTTATAAAAGAATGAATGGAAGTTTCTAATACATATTGTTTTCGTTTTTCTTCTTCTTCTTTTTTGTCTTGTAAAAAGGATAAACGTAGAATATTCCTTAAACGTAGAATTTCGGAAACAGCCGCCCTATCTTTCAAGGTGGGGGTTAGGTCTGCGTACACTCTACCCTTTCCAGACCCCACATAGTGGGATTATACTGGGCTTGTTGTTATTGTTGTTGTTGTATTCCTTAAACTGTAAAACCTCTTTCTTATTGATTTTCAAGAACAAATTATCAAAGTTACAAAAAGAAAATGATCCAATTTAAAATTTAGGATAAGCTCTTATCGTACAACCTTTTTCCCTTGTTATCAATGGATTTCTGGTGCCCTCTGTCTCCCACCATCATTGCCTTTGTGTTATGCGTCAAACAACTAGGGAGTGGGATATTATGAACCACAATTTCAATGAAGGTCTTTACAATTATTTCACTAAATTTGAAATATAGAAAGGAATATAAAATCATAAGAGCAAAAATTTTCGCTTGACTTTGTTTTTATTTCTTTTGGTGCTTAGTTACCAAACAAGCATTGGATATAGGCTGTCCTGGTTGTAATAACTGTCCAATATGCTTTTTCCAAATAGGTTGAGGTTGTCAATCTTTTAAATATTTATAGTAAGAAGAATAAGAGGTCTTTCAGCTAAATTGATTCCCTCAAAATTGAGAAAAAAATTAAATCCAATTATTGAAGCCTCCACTTGCACAACAAGTAGCATCAAGTCCAAAAAGAAGGTGGGAATCTCTTCATTTTTTTGTTGTCTGCCTTATCTTACCCAATTTTGGCAAAGCTTGCCAGTGCCTTTTGTTTTCCGCCTATAGTATGATTGTTCTATTGAAACTCATAATTCAAAATTTTAAGTCAGTTAACGCAGAATACGGCTACATTCATTATTATTTTGTAACATAACTTGAGAATAGTCTTACAACGTCACCTGCTTCACAAATAGTACTACACTTCTTTAAGAAACAATTCACAATTATTGGAACCACCAAAGCAAATTTTTTGCTCTTCTTCCCTTCTCAGCATGATTTTGAAGACAGTTCTTACCAAGAGTTTTGTGAATTTCCCCTTAAAATATATTTTGGAATGACATTTCTACCGAAGTATATATCTTTTTTTATGATCTCTCACCAGTTAGTTATATTCTATTTATTATTTATAGAAGATCAGACTCTTCAGAAGACTGTCTGCAAAAGATAGACGGGGAGAATTACATTTCCATAATTTTTCATTTCCATAATTTTCCTCTTTTAGAAAAAATTAATACACGCTTATTGAATGTGTTATTATTGAATGTCTTAATAATTACGTACTACTAGAGTAGATCAGAAAGTTCATGATCTCTTTATTCTGGTTCCCGATGTGTTGTAGCATGAAAATATGCAACTTAGTTCTACTAATTATAGTACTCTCTCCGTGTCAAACTTTTTCTTTATAGTCGGTCCCAAAACGAATGACATATTTTTATATTTAGTAACAATTCAACTTTAAGTTTACCCTTTTACCATTAGTGAAATAATTTTCAGCTACACTAATTTATATGACTAGTGTCAGTTGGCCCGCGCTAAGACCGGACCCAAACCAACATTAAAAATTTAATTTGTAGATATTTTTTAAATTTTTTCTGCTCTTGCTTCTTTATTTTTGTAACATTAATTTGACATTTTAAAAAGACTTCTAAAATTTTAAAGTACAAAAACGTATATGAAAGTTAGAAAACATTTTTCTTAGTTGTATTAGATTCTTTTAAAAAAAAAATCAAACAATAGAAAGCTCTTCTAATTTATATTTTACTTAAATCTTTTGAGAATAAAGTCTCTGATGATCCAAATTGAGCTTTTCATATGTTATATTAATTTCATTTGATTCTTCGAATTGAACCCATATTGGCTAACTTATTTTTTGCCAAAAGATATGACAGTATTAGACAAGTTTTATGTAATAGTGTGCGCATGTAGCATTTGATTAATTATTATTGTACTTCGAAGTTCATTTTTCAATTGAAACGAAAGGACTATAGTTTACATTTTAGAAGATTTAGCACTAATATAAGTTTATATGTATTTATTACTTTAATTTTTTACTTAATTCTACCTCAAGTGAAATCTTTGTTAATTACTTATTTTGCCAGCATGTACGACACAAAATTACAGGAGAAAATAAAACAACTTTACTTCTAACCAGACGAATAAAAATTGAAAATAGCAAATGAAAATTAGTAAACAACATCAAAAAATACTAAATAGTATTATAAGAATAATATTTTAATTCAATTATTAAGGGGAAAATACATAAATACCCCCTCAACGTATACTCGGATTAATTATGACGCACCCAACTGTCACGCCCCGAACCATGGCCTGGGCGAAACACGGCACTCGGTGCCTTACTGCATGTGACCGAGCGAACCACATGGCTTGCTGAATCATCATGAGGCATAACATGAGCGGATTATAACGTGAATGCATGATGAGCCTTTATAAAACCTAGCAAGTCATAATACTTAATAAAAATACTTGTTTAAACATGAGTGCGGAAATAACATGAATGAGCCAAAATGGCTATACGACTCCGAATGTCTGACATAACATAACTAACTTGTCTAGTCTATGAAACCTCTATCATGAGTCTGACTGGAAAACATACTCACTTGGGACAAGACCCCCAGCATACCTTAGATGCATAATTGACATAAATAGAAGTAAAGACACAACCCTGAATGAGATGGGGCTCACCAAAAGCTGATACGAGCAATGTCCTAACGAGCAAATCTGCTGTCCTGTCAATCAATACCTGCATCGTGAAATGCAGGCCCTCGGGCAATAGAAAGGGGACGTTAGCACATTGAATGTACTGGTATGTAAAGCAACTGAAAGAAATAACTTGGGACATGACATAATAATGATAGGAACTGAAACCTGGTAAAAATATCATAAGTAGGGAGAGCAATAACTTATAACCGATCTATGGTCTGGTGCTTGCACCCCGCCAGCAGAACACTCAGTCCTTGCCAGGGAACATGAGATTTAATAAAATATGAAAGGATCCAGTCATTATGAGAGATCGCCCGGGACATGGGTGGAGCGATCCTCATCCTACGGTGGCTACGTAGTTTCAGGCTATCTGAAGCCTTCCTCGGTAATTAAAGCAACTCCCAAAATCAGAAACATGTAAAATAAGTGGCACTTGCTGCCCATGGTTTTCATGAATATAATTTGCTTGTACATGAATATCATAAATTATAACTTGCTTGCATGAACTTGTAAAGCATGTATAGTATTTTCTTGAAAATAGCATAATATATCATAAACTAGCATGCATGAACTCATGGAATAAGATATATGGATTCTTCATAGATTACGGACAGATTCTTAATAATCATAAAGAAATATTAAGAACTCAATGATGGAATTATAACAATTCATACATAATAAAATCATGGACATGGACCTAGGGTTATCATGAACATGATATAGAAACCTAGTTTTCGTAAAGAATCATAATTTATGGATTATGAGGCGTGGGGAAGAACAATGATGTTCCCACACGTAGATAGTAACTCTACATACCTTAATCGCTCCAAAACTTGAAGAAAAGTCTGAATCTTTGAAGAAGAATTCCAAAGTCTTGAATTCTTGAACCTTGGGATGGGTTTTCTTGAAAACCCTAGTTTAGGAACAATGATTTCTTGCTTAGATTATTAGAGAATATATATTAGAATTGAGTTGGAAGGGTTTACTCAACTTAGAAAGGGATTAGGAACTTGAATTCAACCTAGAATCATGATAAAAATTACCTTGTAGGGTTCTTGAGGCTTGGGACTTGTTCTCTATGAATTTAGGGTGATTTTTCGTGAATGGGGTGTTGGGGAAATAAACCCCAAATCTTAAATATAACTTAAAACGCATAAACCCGACTTTTGACCTGAAACCCGACCTTTTATGCGTTGGATCCGCGATGCACGCGCATCGCGCGACCCCCTGCAGGTCGATATTCAGAGAGGGTGTTTTTGTGCGATCGGCCCGCGACGCGGGGCCATCGCACGTGCCCTCACAAGCGGCATGTGTCGGTTTTGCACAGTGTTCGGTAAAATAGGCATAACTTCTTGTACATAGCTCTGTTCAAGACCCATAATATACCGTTGGAAAGCTATTTCGAAGGGATACAACTTTTATGTTTTAAGTTTCCTCAAATGCCCAATGGATTTTCACGAAATATGACTGGAAGGAAGACGTATCGAAAACTTAACCGATTCTATAGAATTTTAAGTGCCTTACTATTAGCCATATTGAGACGATCATATCTCCTTGCTCCGATCTCTGATTGGCTTGGTCCTTGTATCGTTAGAAAGGTATTTCTACATACTACAACTTTCATTAGGGGTACTTTCCCAAATTCCCAACTAATCAAGGATTTATGGCTGCCCGAAGTAGGCCTATCAACCATTTTCGCAAAACGTTCAAACCTTCGGTTTTTCCACTAAAACTTTAATGATATGAGTCTAAACATAGTTCCAAGATACGGGGTGTTACACCAACCTTTGCGAGCGACCTATTACCGCCCTGACCTTATTTTTCCTATATTTTTGTACCCTTTTTCGGCTGACGTGGCACAAAAAAATTTTGATGCCCAGTTGCACAGTGGAGAGTTGCACACTCTCCGCCACATTGGCGCCACGTCAGTTCCACATAACTGCCACGTCGTCTTCTTCTTCTTCTTCTTCTTCTTCTTCATCATTTCAAGAAATCAATCAACCCATTTTCTTTCATTAACACACACACATTCAATTTCATCATCAATCATATAAAGCTTATTTTCAAAAAATCAACCAACCCATATTCTTCCTCCATTAACACATACAATCAACCCATTTTCTTCCTCCATTAACACATACACACATTCAATTTCATCATCAATCATAAATATCTTTTCAAGAAATCAACCAACCCATTTTCTTGCTAAAAGAGACAAAGGTAAAGTGAAGAAAAATTTCCATAGAAGAACATTTTTTAATTTAAAATAGGTATTCCACTTTTCGATCAAGCTCAACAAAACATTCAAAATATCCTGAAATTTTTTATCCTATCTGTTATATTCAAAATCCAAAATTAAAAGAGAGAGAAATAATTTAAAATAATATCATTGTGTTGGCCGGCTTTATTTGAACTCAGGCTTTTTAAAATTCCTTCACATTAGCTGCCCGATAGACTGAACATATTTTTGAAATGCCAATTTAATTACATAAATATAGTGCAAAACATAAAACGAACTTTTGGCTTTTTTATGTAGTGGGACACAACGTTTTTATCAATTGTGCCAACAATGAACTACCCTTCATTGTTTATTTCTTCAAAATAAACAATGAAGAAATTGCACCAACTGCCCTTCAAATGGACTGGTTGCCCTTCAATGTGTGTGTTAATGGAGGAAGAAAATGGGTTGAATGTGTGTGTTAATGGAGGAAGAAAATGGGTTGGTTGATTTATTGAAAAGATATTTATGATTGATGATGAAATTGAATGTGAGCGAGGAAGAATATGAGTTGGTTGATTTCTTGAGAATTAGCTTTTTATGATTGATGATGAAATTGAATGTGTGTGTGTTAATGGAGGAAAATGGGTTGATTAATTTCTTGAAATGAAGAAGAAGAAGAAGAAGAAGAAGACGTGGCACTAACGTGCTGCCAATGTGGCAGAGAGTGTGCAACACTCTCCACTGTGCAATTGAACATCAATTTTTTTTGTGCCACGTCAGCAGAAAAGGGGTACAAAAATACAGAAAAAATAAGGTCATGGGGGTAATAGGTCGCCCGCAAAGGGGTCATAATTAATCCGAGTATACGTTGCGGGGGTATTTATGTATTTTTCCATTATTAAGCCTACATTAAGATAGAATTTGAATGACAGGATAATTCTTTACGTGTTTATAATAAATTCATAAGGAAAAATATATTTTAAATAATAATATTTTCTCAAAATACTCATATATATATATGAGTATGCTTTATGGGGTCCACTATAATCTTTTACATGACATCATTATTTTTAGTGGCATAAAAAAAGCCCCTAAAATTCTCAAAATTTATCAAAATGTTTGAGGATTTACAAAGTCATAAAAACTTCAATTGGGGGTAAAGAGATAAAATAAATTCATTCGAGGACTACAAAAAATTGGTATTATCAAAATCCATGTGGAGTGGTCTCAAAAAAAAAAAAAATGAATGAGAGCAAAAAAAGAAAAATGAGAATATGCAAGAAAAAGTCAATAAGAAAAGCCAACATGTAAGCATCAGTGTTGTGAGGATGTGAGGACTACAAAAACTCACTATCCTCACTTATATATAGTAGTAATTTCTCTTAGACCACAAGTTTTAAAGGTCTTCCTTTATTTTTTTAACTTCATAACCACTCAAACATCTTCATATAAAATGGGACGGAGAGATTAATAATTTCTTAGGATATACAGCACCTTATACACACACCAGACCACAAACTTCTTTCTAGGCAAGCTAGGCAAATGCTGAGAATTGAAAGAATTTATTTGTGACTTCAATAGCCTCCATTTAATTTAATGATCTAGATGTATAGGAATCTATAAATCACATGTTTTTTATTAGATCAGTTTGTAGCTTATCTATTGATTCAGGCAGGTTCCTAATATGGTCTAAATATTATATGTGCTTAGACATGTTACTTGCTGTATGCCTGTATTCTCCACACCAATTACTTTTTTGTTGGAGCACTTAGAATAGCAGAATACAATAGCACGATAGTCTCATCACTTGAATAAACATAAAAACTAGCATGGCTTGATCCCCAAATGATGCATAGGAAATTGAATTGACCAATTAAGTTCTATTAATCACACATTAACAATACTAAGCTTTATTAATTCCACTTGTAAATTTCCTGATTCTAAAGAAGCTACTCCCTCTGTGTCAATTAATTATGTGTTTAATTTCCTTATTTAATCCGTTTAAAAAAAAATGACACTTTTATATTTAGTAACTTTGTAATTTCAACATCCCAAATGATACGTTTAAGACTACCAGATTCGACGGCATTTTGGAACATCATACACATCTTTAGTTTAAGATCACAAGATTTAAAAGTCTACTTTCTTAAAAACCGCTAAGACACATGTAATGAAAAATGAAATGGAGAGTATAATAAAATAGATGATTTGGTGTGTATATATAGGTCCTGAGTGGATGAAAGTTCGTCAAAAGCCATTAGAATTTGTATAAAGTCGAAATGAAGGGCCTGGAAAGTGCTTGACTCTTCATTTTGACACAAAAACGTGTTGACTGGACAAATTGATAGAAGCATGCAATTCCATGTTTTCGTATGGAAGTGTTTCTTTCCCTTTTTATGGAGTATTAATGAATTTAAGATTGCTTCTGCATTAATTGCCTGGAAACTGCAGGATATGGACTATTCCAATGGTCAAAAAATACAATTCAAAGTATAGAATTTTCCAACTTTATTAAGCAGTATCTAGCTTTATAAGCACCCAAAAAACCATAGAGCTAGCAAATCCCACATCAAATATATATCCAACAATAACTAGAAGTGCCACCAAGGAAAAGAAAATGAGAGAAGAAACAACCACCAGTATGATGGATTTACCACTCTTAATAATGGAAAACATTCTCTCAAGACTATCACCTAAAACAATCTTCATTTGCAGGACTGTTTGCAAGTCTTGGTTAAACCTAATCTCACTGCCTGAGTTTTGCAAACTTCAACTCTCAAGATCCCCTGCCAACCTTATCATCTGCCTTTCTCATATTTCCATGAGACTCCCCTCACCAAGTGTCTTCAAATTTGTCAATTTGGAAGATACACCTTACCATCATATTCTCACTTATGAACCAAATCTTGACCTTGATATCAAACCCCACTTTCCAGATGCTGATTTCACTCCAGTTGGCTCAATCCATGGTTTAATCTGCCTATTTCACATGCCGCGTTATAGTGGTCTTGACACTGTTTATGTTTTCAATCCAACAACTCGAGAATATATCACTCTTCCTGAGGTTAAAGGGCTAAGAGAGTACCCAAATTTAGTCACTTATGGCTTCGGGTTTGATCCCCAGAGGATGGAGTACAAGGTGGTACGAATTTATCAAGTAGAAACTCGCGATCCTGAAAGAGGGACATGTTATTACACGTCCGAAGTTCAAGTGTACACTCTTGGCCAGACAGGGTCTTGGAGAAGTATAGGCTATGTCAAGCGATGTTTTGGATGTCATAGTTCAGGGGTATATTTGAAAGGAAAGCTTCATTGGTTGGTTGGAGATGGGGACGGAAATGAGTCAATTTGTTTCATTGATATGCATGAAGAAGAGTCAGGCCAATGGATTTCAGATAGACAGGATGCTGAGGTATGTCACACCTTTTCCACGGCTCCTGGATTTAACAAGGAAAACTGCCCAAATCTTCGAAGTTTGGGAGTGTTCGGAGATCATCTTTGTGTATGTGACAATAACGCAGAAAGTCAGGTTAATGTATGGATGATGAAGGAATATGGAGTGACAAGTTCTTGGAGCAAAGAAGTTGTGATAAACATAACCCCAGAATACAATTGGATTTGCTACCAAATGATACAAGTCTTGAAAGTTTTCCAAGATGGAGAGATCTTGTTTCAGTGGTGGGAAGACTACTTGTTTACATATCATCCTGAGAAGAAAATTTTGACAAAAATTGAGAATTTTAGTGGTAATTTCTGGGCTTCTACACACATCTCAAGCTTACTTTCACTCAAGAATTTTGGCAAGGAAATTGTCCACAATTTGTAATTCCTACTAGCAGCTTTGATAGAATGATGATTAGATAATTAATAAATTAATGATACTCCTGTTGTAACAAGTGGTGTAACATTTTTTTTTTTGGGGGGGTCATTGACAAATATAGTTAAAAATTTGAAATTAGCAAGAAATCAAGTAGATAAAACTCAATGATTTTCTTAAGGTACTGCGCTGATGGCTTTTGCTCAATCATGGGTTTGCTTTCTTTTACTTGTGTTTACCCATCAGTGTTGATTTGACCAATACAGTAAAAGCTTGCTTGTTAAGATTCTTTTTCTGGGGATGGTGGCGAAAAAGGAGGTAGAGGGAAAGGAGACGTGGGAATGGCAGATCGAAGGAGCTGGTGGCATGGGGCAGAATAAGGTAGGAGATGGGGACAAAAGTTTTAAGGAAAAAAAAACGAGCCTCTCACGCGCCCAGATTGGATGTATTACATTCACGGTGCTCAGCGAAAAGTGTCTAAATAGCACAGTCCCATACTTTAGGTGTCTAAATGGAACAAAATTTTAGTTAAGGTGTCTTAAGTGAAAGATGTTGTCAAGCACAGTGTCTTCCGATGAGTTCAGCCTTTGAAGAAAGTATACTATATAAAATGGGAGGACGGAGTACTATAAACACCCATGTTATCCCACTATTAACTGCAAATCCAACAGTCTAAATCAACCTTCTTCGCTGCTATTCTGTATCACCCTTGTGATCCTTGAATTTACAAATTTGTTTATCTACACAATGAGGGAGAGAAAGCACAATCTTCATATAGGCTGATACACATACAATCAAACAGACATGCCACTGATTCACAAGTACCTGCGGAAAGGAAAAGCAGAAGGAAGATGCGCCAATATCTTCTGCTTAAGGTCAAAACCTCCAACAAAATAGTGACATCCAATTAGAGAGAAAATCACAAGTGGATATTAAACCAGACACAACATTTTCAATCAGGATGATGTTTCAGTAAATTCAGAAAATATTATTAACGAACCAGGCATAGCAACATTGTCGCCAAACGGAAACAAGAAAAGCAACCACACCAGGCTAAAGCTAAAGCCCAAACTGAAAGCTATTTAATGCTCTAATTCAGTAGGTTCAAGCACATCATCTTCAGACATGGAAACTCCAGGGACAACATTATTGTGGTGGAGACGCAATAACATGATGATCTAGCCCGAAGCAGTTTTCTTTTGCTGAAAGATGACTGCATAAACTGGGACTATAACACCAATGGCGACTGCAGACCAGACACCAACAGTCATCTTCAGCTTCTGGTGTGACATCCTGTCCAAGTTGTACATGTGCTTTGCGTGAAGGTAAAAAGGTTCATCATGTCCATGACCTCCCATTCTCTTAACACCTGTTGAGTGGAACTCTCTCTTCACTGGCCAAACAATAGATTTCAATTATCAGCAAGGTCAGACTTACAAAACAAAAGCATCAACAGCGGCATCCAAGCTTTGATTTAAATGAACTCATCATTAAAAAAAAAAAAAAACAATAAGATGAAATTTCAAAACATGAATAATTAACTAAAAGAAATAAGTATTAAAGAATGTTTGAAGTGTAGCGATTAAAAAAAAGAATATTTGAAGTGTGCAAAAAGAAAGAAGTTAACATAATCAATATTTGGAAAAGCCATTCAGGCAGGCCATAGCAAAACAAACTTTCAATTGCCACACTGTTCCAATGAAAAGATTGTCAAACTGATGAAGACATGCTCATTTGATAAAGGAGGGGCTACCAGTAGGGCGTATACCAATGGGGAAGTTCCTCAAATTTTTAGAAGATTAACTAGTTAGTTTTAGAGTTTCTAATTGAATTGTTAAAAGATGCCCTACATTGCTCTCCCTCTTTGACATCAGTATATATTCATCAACTTGAAGCATATATAAGTTTTTCGCACAGACCTAAAGATATGTCCCTACATCACCAACAGATACAGAGTGTTATTCTTAATCTTTTTTGATTATCACAAACTTCACATATCTCAACCTTAGATACCACTTATAAGAGAGGGTGCTTCCACAAAAAGAACAATGCTCAGAAGTTCAACCAAACCATTTTGGCTATTTCATGCATCCAGGTTCACACTTCACAATGCTAGGTCAGTATCGTGATTTATGGGGTTAATAAAAGTCATCAGGTTGAGTAAACCTATTATGTAAAAACATTTTCTTGACAAGTTTAAGAGATGAAGCAACTTGATAATGCCAAGCATATCTCAGAAGGTGCAGGTCCAAACACCAAAAGAGTATTGAGATTTTGCTGCATTGGATATGGAGAATTTTGCTGATTGGTAACCTAAATTTGCATCAGATTAACGCAACTTTTACTTTTTTTATTTATTTTTTATTTTTTTAATAATTGAGAAATGGTCTGTGGGTTTGATGGACCAAACCCAATCAGCACACATGTTCGAACTTGGAGGAGTATAGGCCCACTCCTCCACACTGTTACTGCTTAAACCTCTTGCTAGCGGCAGGATTAAAACTGGTGATGTGCACCATCCCACACATCACCCCGAGGGCCAGATAAATGCAAAATACTGATGAACCGCCTTTAGAATTTTTGGAAGCAAATAAACGGAAAGGTAATCCCATGGGCCAAGCAAGATATCATAAAGTTCATATGGTCTAATAAGATATATACACCCCGTTCTAGAATCCATAGCCAGGTTGAGGGACTACTCTTGACCAAAATTAAGTCAAAACCCTTACCTTGGAGGTAGCTGCATTCAAGCAGAAAACAACAATAGTTATATGCACCAGGCCTCAACTTGGAATGTCAATGATAACACTCATACTTTTGTCCTTGCCAATACAGAACATACAATCATCTCAAAGAGACCAAAGTTAGAGCTATCAGAAGTTGATTTTTTGGATAAGTTGGAAGAAGAGGTGGTTACAGAGAAAAAAGAGAAGATAAAATCCACTTGTATTTGGCATGAAACTTTTTTATTGATAAGGATTTAGCATGAAACTTTTTTGATGAAATAAGATGTTGTATTAGGAAGGCATCAAGTAGATGCATGTTACATCCACAAAAGAATCATGGTTAACTCCTGAGAACAAAAACTTCAATTCTAAATCAGGGAGTTAACCAGAAAGCAAAAATATGGTCTCTAAGCCATATTGATGGAGCTAATGAAGTCTAAAAGAGGTAATATGTCATTTACACGGGATAGATTGCTCCAACTGAAAAGATTAAAAAGACAGAGAGATTTTAGACTACTGCTTGGAGTTGAGATACCATCAAAACATCTGCGGTTCCTTTCCTTCCAAATACTCCAAAAGATAGATAATATAAGAAAGCTTCTTCTACTGAGGTGCCTATGTGCTATAGCAGCAAATAAGCCAAGAAATAGAAATACTAAGGAGTATGCACTCACATGGAGCACCTTGTTTAATACCCTTAAAGTTACTTGTCACTAAATTCTACAGAAGTTTAAAGAGTGCTCCAACATAAACTGCTGAGTTATCCATGATGTCATATACCAACAGTTACTGTGCATGTGACGCGGATAGATAGGACCCCATGCCCAGATCTAAATACTATAAAGATAGGCCACTTGGGTTCGACTATAGAAGTCATGACCTCGAGAGTTTCAACTCATATTTTAGTCCAACATATTACTTTAGAAGGGAATCAGAATTAGCGCTCATTGCAGCACTGTGAAAACAGCAATCTTGCATTGTCCAGGAGGAGCAGACAGCATTGAGGGTAAAGTATAAGCTCAATATGTACCACGAGACCAGACGCAAAGATTTGCTATCAAATAGTAAAAAGAGTCACTTATTTAAAGGATGGGTTGATGGGTCAGAAGCCCACACTACCCCTCCTCTTGATCGGATTCGCTGTATTCAGGCCATTTCTCCAAAATGAATCTTTTGTCTTCAGTTACAAATTTGAGATTCTCACTTAGACAAATTTGAGATTCAGTTACCTTTGTAGTTACTTGTCCTTCGATTTCTTGTTGCTATCTGCTATCTCCGGTACATCGATTATTATACTAGTTTGCTGCATTTACTGTTACTTTTCTTCATAGTGCTTATCTATACTATTTTGCCATGACTTCTTTATTTTCTTGAATCCTTATCTAACTTTATTGTCCTGCTTTCTCTTGAGCCGAGGGTCTTTCGGAAACAACTTCCTTGCCTTCCAAGATAGGGGTAAGGTCTGCGTATACTCTACCCTCCCCAGACCCCACTTGTGGGATTACACTGGGTACATTGTTGTTGTACTTAGACTAGAAGCACTCCAAAATCTCACACTTCTAACCAACCTAAAAAGACTCACATCACTTAATGTAAGTGTAACAAAAACAACAAAATAGAAATGAACAAAGGACGGGAAGAGGTGGACAGACATTCCTAAGAACATTGAACTAAAATCCTTTTATTAGGTTGATATATCCAACCATATGAAATGATTATTTATTCTGTTCATCATGCTAAGCAAATGTATAACATATTGAACCTAAGTGTACAATAGTGGTCATTCATATGAATAAAAAAAAAACCACCCAAATACATACGGTATATGGTCTGTATAGTCAAACAGATCCACAATAAATCAAGAAAATGTCAGATTACACAGAATCCAGAAAATGGGTAGATCTAAAAAGCAATAAATACCCATCAACATACAGAAATCACAAAAAAATCAACCCAAAAAAAATGGATATGGATCAGCTATGAATCAATCCCAAACTAGCTGGGCTCATTTCATTCTTTTAAAAAATAAAAAAAAAATGTGAAGAATTACATAAAGTTTAGAAGAGATAAAAAGCTGACCGGTTTTGGAGAGAATTGATGCACACGAACGCAAGCCGTTGTTCAACGCCATCGCCGATTCTCTGCCTTTGTTTTTCCGGATTTCAATAACGAGGGTTAAACTAATGATAATGGAGACCTTTTGGTACCATTTTATACTAGTAAGTTTTATGACGGGCTACTATTGAATATACTTTTATTAGTAGTAATGTTTGATTTGTTAAACTAGAAATGACATATGACATATGAAATATAATATATAATACTCTTCGATTTATGTGAATCTATTTGATTGGGTACGAAATTTAAAAAAAAGACTTTTAAAATTATGATTTTAAATGAGTCACATATATTTTGTGTGGTTATAAATTATTGTATAAAGATAAAGTATTTTCAAATATAGAAAGAGGTCATTCTTTTTTACACGGATTAATAGGAAAATAAGTTCAAATAAATTAAAATAGAGGGAGTATATATTTGAATTTTATAATAGATGAATTTGAATCAGTTTTAATCTTTAATTATAACATTAATCTTCTTAAAGCACTTCAGGATGGAAAATCCTGTCCAACACAAGCTCCACCCAAAAGGCAAATTCCCAGTGAAATTCAAACATGCTACCTCTATTATGAAAGTTTCATGCTCAACAATTGTGCCACCCCTGCTGTCTCTCAGACCCAACTTATGAAATTATATTGAGTATGTTATTATTATAGTACTCCCTCCGTTCATTTTTACTTGTCCACTATTTCAAAAGTAGATTTTCATTTTACTTATCCACTTTCGCATATTAAGAGAAAAATAATTTATTTTTCCTGTTTTACTCTTAGCATTAATTATTCATTCTAAATCATTTTTCAAATCTATTAAGGCTATACACCAATTAATATTAGTATCATTATAAAATATACATTTCATTTATTACTTCTTAAGGAGTGTGCAAAGTCCATAGTGAACAAGTAAAAATGAAATCAACGAGGGAGTAGTTCTTAAAGCACTTAGGAGAAGAGCTTTGGAGAAAAATATCTGTCATTTTGTTGCTTTATACAGGCATTAGTCGTATTGTTGTTGTTGACTAGTAGTAGTAGTATTCCAGGATTACCTCTGTATTCCAGGATTGTTATTCCACGTTGAGTGTGTTAAGACTACAATATCGCAACCTGTGTTACAAGTAATTCCAGAATTATTATTTCATATCAAGTGTAATATAAAGACAATATCACAATTGTACTTCTACCAAATTCCAATACCCTATTTGCAATCGATGCCAGCAAAAAAAACTAACTGTGCACCTTAATTCCACCTTTTATAGTGCAAACTTTCCGCACACAGAAAATAATTTTATTTTGTTCACACAAAATTCTAACGATACTTCAATGCCGAGGTACAACAATCAAAAAGAAAACATTGCACAGCTCTACAATAACCTTAAAACAAAATCAGCAGAGAACAAAACATCATGAAAGATAAAATTCTGCCAGATACTTAAAATCTTGAGAAGCTCCTCATAATGAAATCCTCAGAGGGAAAAAGTGGCCTAAAAAACACAAACTATATCAAACAAGATGGATGACATTCTTCTGAACACGTAACTCAGTAACTTTTCTGCCTTGCATGGTCATCCAGTTTAATGAAGCATTTTCAATTCCCCTTATGGCCGAAAAGATCTCAAGAAATTTATCACACAAGAAATGTGGTGACACGATTCTAGAAATCGTTGCCGGAAGAAGCACTGTTTGATCTATGAGCTTCAGTAGGTTCATTGCTAGTTTTGCTGATAATACCCCTGCCAAAATAATCAGCAATTACAGAAAATCCATCCTTTGAGCTCTTAACCAGTTGGAAGAACTGGTCTGGATTTTTGGAACTTTGCTCCAAGCTTCTCTTTGTTTCCAAAACAGCTCTGTACTCGGGAGCACACTCGGGGCATTCTTTCTCATTGTCGCCAAGGCAGCGCTGATGAAATGAGTGCATACACATGAAGTGGACAGCAGGAAGGTCGAGTGTGAACGTGCAAGCAGTACACTTGCTAAGCTGAAAAATTCTAGCATTTGTTCTTAGATCCTGGATCTCTTTTCTCATTGTTGTTGATTCTTCCTGCAAAATGATCAGAATATTATATTTGGAATATAAAGATCTGATTATTTCTTTCTCAAAAAGGACACAGAAAAGATAAGGAGTAATTTTTCAAGTAGACTACTCGTCGTACAGGTATATGATGACAGTGACTGTCTAGCCCTAGAATGTTATATGTGATAGTTCCATTATCCACTGAAATATCAATTTGGTAAAGAAAAATCATTGAAAGAACAACACTACTATAACAATTACTGCGCCTCAGTCCCATATAAATCCTCACTGACCATATTCCCCATTAAAATTCCATCTCAGGCCAATAATATACAAACTAAAAGGAAAAAGAATAGGAAAGGAAACAGTCTCCATATTGGTTAGGCCACACACCAGTATGTCAAATAAGATGAGATGGGAACTCAGAGAATTGGGAGCCCCTTTGATATTTACTATGTTGGGATGGTATGAAACAGTCATTATGGAAGATACCAACAACAGACTCTGTTGCAACATGTACTACATGAAAAAGCTCAGATAAGTTCAATAGATGGTACGGCTCTATAATTTACGACACATCAAGAAAGAACAGTGCACTGAAGCTAAGTGACCCATAGTTATGTCACTGTACTGTAATTACCTTTTAACTATGTTAAGGAAATGACTGAAACAAGGAAGTTGGTCTACACATTGCAGGTATCCCAAAATGTACGCATACAGAAATATACAATGGAATGCGAACAGACAAGTACCAACCTGATACTTTTCCATGGCTCTGCGATCTTCTTCAATCATCTGGGACTCGTATTCTAACTTTCTAGCTATGTAATCTTTGATAACAGAGAGGGAGAGGCACGGATTTTTGGCAAGTGTCTGAAGAACAACAATGGGAGGCAAGATATCATCCCTCTCAATGTAAGTCAAGATTTCTTTGACTTCTTTTGAGCAGTCTTCTCCCAGTTCACCAAAATACTTCAACAAATCTGCCCAAAGAGAAGGGTCACCGCCCTTACCCGAATCACCCAATCTCTTACAGCATGCAATCAAACCTTCATGATCATGTACCTGCATGTAGCATGCAATAACTTCTTTGTAAAGTTTCATCTTCTCATAAAGAAACAACAGCCCTTCTTTAAAGTCATTCATCTCGCATAAAATTATGGCAAGATCAACATCATATAGGGGTTGTTCTAGTTCAGAAGGCCATGCACTCTTAAGCAAGGTCAGCCCCTTCCGACGTCGCTCTTGACGACCTTTGTCATCATTTACGTCTTTCTTGTCTGATATCGCCTTCCCATTAGATACTGCTTTGGAAGGTCTCTGTGCTAGATTATTTCCACCTTTATCTATATTAGATTGTGAAATTGATGGGAAATCCAGGTCATGAGACAAGTACAATTCCAGGAGTGTGTTATGAATTTCCACTTGAGCAGATGAATCCTTCACTTTGGTGGTATATTTTTCAAGGAACTCCAGAAGTGCATGAGGATAATGGACAAAAATGTTGAGAAAATCAATTGGAGAAGGCAACATGGAGATAAATGCACCACTTGATGCTCCCTTCCTGGACGGTTCGGATTCCTCTGTGCAAAGCCTCATGAGTATATCAACTGTTTCAGCTGGCTTATGCTCAATAAGAATTTTGCCATACTCTTTCACTGTCACCCCAGCTTGACTCAACTCAAGGCTGCTGATATATTGTAAAGCTTCTTCGTATCTTCCTAGATCTTCAAGCAAAATTTTAAGGTACCATTCATGCCTCCCAGCTTTTTTAGCAACAAACATGGCATGCTCATGATAATTGGCAGCTCTGCATACCCTTATTGCAGTTTCAACGTCAAATTTTTGTTCCCCAGGGCCATCCTCACTTTTGATGAACTCATTCAGCTTCTCAACATCTTTCAATTTGGTGTAACAATTTAATAAAAGAGTGGTATGATCTTTTGAGGCAAGCCCCTTCTCATGCAACTTTTCCAGGTAATTGGTGAGATTGTGGATTCTCTGTGCATCCAAAAATTTTTGTATGACATATGAAGGTTCTAGATGCCCAATGGTGAGTATATACTGAGCCATAGCGTCATCAAAGTCTTGTTTACTGTACAAGTGATCGCCATATTTCCTCAGCACTTCAGCAGTTGCAGCGGCATCAGCTTGTTGGCTTTGGACGAGATTTATAGCAACTGTATAAAGGTTCTTCTTGAAAAGCATATCCAACTTGCTCTCCATATCTTTCTCCCCAATGCATAAAGTTGATTTGTCCTCCAAAATAAGTATTATGTTACCCCATTCACAAAGCATCTGAGAAACTTCTTTAACCACTATACTGTGGGCAATTAACCGGTTCTTCAGGTCATAAATATTGAAAGTATTCTTTCCAGTTCTTTGATCTGCAAAAACACATAACAAGTATCCACGGAACCACCCAAGGAATTTCTTCTCTCCTTCAAAGGCCCAACAAGGACCACGACCATCAACTTCATAGAAATATATCGCCTCAGGCCGACCAATAATGAATTCCTATAAGAGGATAATATCAATAACAACAACAACATACCCAGTGAAATCCCACAAAGTGGGGTCTGGGGATAAATGACACTAAAAAATGAATTCCCATCAATAACAAAAGAAGATAAGAAAGAAATTAGCACACACCGATCGATCAGTCATTCCAACACTAGTTACACTAGATCCAATCTGATCAAGAGTCTGCCGGGTAGGTGTTTGAGTATGCATGTTGAACAAGTTCACTGTGTTTGGAGTAACAGCAAACAGCTGAAGCACCTGACCATCCACTCTGAACCCCAGACCCGTGATGGAGGATTGGCTTTTGTCTGAATGATTATCCACCTGAAGCTTAAAGCGCTTGATGCGTTCACGGGCTATATCTCCTTGAATGCAATAGATGGAACCATTGTCCAGCCCTATAACTATGAGTAATAATGGCGGAGCCTCTTCCAGAACCAAAAATGACGTAATCTGCAGTTATATGTTTTGTTCTTGCATTACTTAATCAAATGATATGCAATAAAAGAAAAGGTACACAACTAGATAAGAAAGAAGAAGCTTTATAAATACTAATATACACCTTTGCTTCGGGGAACTGGTTGGTAAATATTCGCAGTATTTGAATACAATCTGGACTTGATGTACTTGTTCCCTCGGACTCCATCTTGTCAAGATCAAAAATTTTAAGACAAACAGCTGGAGGCTGGGAAGGTATTTGCTCATCTTCTCCAACGGTCACTAAGAAATTCCTTTGCTAGTTAACAGAGAAAGAGGAAAGCTAAAGTTAGTGCATTCTGCATTATCAACTTTAAATAAGCATACTTTCAGGATTTAGTACTTTCTGGGTTTTAATCCAAATTCTGTTGATATTTACAAAAACAAGTTAACAGAATACACATAAAGCATAAAAACAAAGAGTACAGTTCTGTGGAGGCACGTGCGTCAGGTGTTCTTCCAGAAAAATTATACAGTTGTCAATTAAAAGAAAACCAGAGAAACAATACTATCAATGCAACCCCCCATCCAACTCGTTAAACAACTGAGTTAAAAGAAATTGCTGTAATAGACTTTCTAGTGTGTTCGAAGTTGAAATTTCAACTTCACATCTTTTCAAATGTCATATCTTACATGATACCTTCGGTTCCCAACATAAGGAAATCTCCACGAATAACCAAAACTCCAGTTAATTAAAACAAAATACTCAACAAAAACAAATTTTTATCAGCATTTCTTTCAACTCAAGTTCAGAGTTGAATTCCACAAAACCAAAACACAGTTGATCAAACTATCTACATAAAATTTCCAGGGTTGTGAGAACTTTCAACAAGCAGAATCAAGCAATCAATAATCTATCAGCTTCGCCTGAACACCAAACTAGTCGGGATCATTTATATGGATCTGATATGCATTTCCCTCTATTTGGACCCAAATTTATAGCAACACTACAAAAATCTGTCTTCTAAGACAAATTAAAGTAGAGGTTCTCTAATCTTACACTTGTCCATATACTAACATACAAGGTCTCCAACCAAACCGAAAATGCTCCTAACAAACACCGAACCCAATACAAATGTAACAGCAACAACAAAACCCTCAATCCTAATTAAACCCTCAATCCTAACATCCATTGTGTTCTGTTCTTAACTAAGTCTGCATTGTATTCCCTCCATTCCACTTTGTTTTGCACTATTTCCTTATTAGTCTGCTTAGAAAATCGTAACACATTTCTATATTTCCTCAATGAGAAGGTTCTATAGCCACACAAATGTTATGATATGTTTAGGATCACAATTTTCAAAAGTTTTATAGCCACACAAATGTTAGGGCATGTTTAATACAACAAGTTTTAAAAGTCTTTCATTTCTTTCTTAAACTTCTAAGTCGAGTCAAACTATACCAAACAAATTGAAATAGAGTGAGTACTAACCCCTCCGGTACAAAATAACTGTACATTTAGCCTTTACCGCACCCCTTAAAAAAAATACTAACTCCTAAAAAGAAAAAAAGGTATTTTAACTAAACTACCCTTAATTGAATAATTAATATAGTTTTTTGATTACATAAAAACTCACCTATCCAAATAGGCATAAATTTGAAAGAAAATAGAGTTAATTTCCTTCTTGATTATGTAATTGAACACTTATTCTGAACCAAAATAAAAAGACTATGGGGACACTTATTATGAAATAATTACTTGAAAAAAAAAGTAAAGAAAAATGATACCTTGAGCTGTTGAAGAAAGAGAACAGATGAAGAATGAGCTTGAAAACCATAATTAAACTTCAATCCTCTATCCAATAAAGAAGCACTGCCATCATCACAACCCAAAACAATCCTTCCTTTGCCACTTGAACAACATTGGATCTTGCCAGTTATATCATCTGCCACTTTCCCAGAATACTTCTCCTCAAAAAATTCAAACTTTCTCCA
Source organism: Lycium barbarum (assembly GCF_019175385.1). Classification (NCBI taxonomy): domain Eukaryota; kingdom Viridiplantae; phylum Streptophyta; class Magnoliopsida; order Solanales; family Solanaceae; genus Lycium; species Lycium barbarum. The sequence continues at coordinate 151,153,083 of NC_083337.1, forward strand.
CTGATACATCCTTTTGTTAGCCCCCTTAACAGCTTCTCAACTGGACTAATTTAAAGAAGCTAGAAATAATGTACATGTGTGTGATTGTGAGCCCCACTGATTAGTTTATAGCTAAAAATTCAATCTTTGTTGTTTTTTTTTGCAACTATGGTAAAGGATCAAGAATTGAAAATTTTGACCAGATTGTTTGGTTTCTTGGTATGAGATTTTTGATCTAATATTTTATGAAAAGGTCTATGACAGGATAGAAAGATGAACAATGACACCGAATTGGATTTGTCGGGTTACTTCTGACCCGTTTCTGCCTGTTTTCTATCGTTTGTTTGTGCGTTTTTTTTTTTTTTTTTAAATATATGTTGTTGAAAGCAGTGAAGTTATTTTATGGAAAATAGTGTTTATTTCAGACTTCTTTTGCGAAATTGTTGATTTTTTTTTTTTTGAGTTGAAGAGAACTGCTTTTCATTCAGAATGTTTTTTCGCTCATAAAATGCTCGCAACAATAAAACAATAATGTGTTTGTTTAGGGCTTTTCAAGAAATTTTGTCAATTTCTTCTTAAGAAATGGTTTTCTGAATAAGAGCATGATTGACCAAGCTTTTAAAACTGCTTATTTTGAGAAGTGATTTTTATAAAAATGTATTTCTAAAAAGTATTTTTGTTGAGAACTGCTTTTCATTCAAAATGTTTTTCACTAATTTGAAAAGTGTTTTGAGTCCTTTTGATATGCAGATTGTGTTTAACTAATTATGAATGAACGAATATTATTTAGATTATTTTATATAGAAGATTTTTTTTAAATATCTATTATCAAAGATTTTAGTTAAAGTTTATTGTGTCGTGATTATGTTATATTGTCTGGGCAATGGAACGTGTACTTCAATTAAGCAGTTCTGGAAGGGGGCCGCCACGTCACCACAAATGAAGTTTATTGTGCCATAGACTTCACAATCCCGATAGAATTGACGATTCTTTTCGATATACAGAGTATCTTGATACCCTTCGAGACGACATCTGTATAAGGAGGCCGAACCTGCTTCTACTCTAATTGCCACCGCCTGATGCTTTTCTGGTCCAGCATCATTCCTAAGGTGATGTCTTGGGCTGTGAAGCCATTCCCAAGGACCCGTACAAAATAAAAACAACAAAATCAAAATCAATGAAATTCATATACGTAATCCATGATAGAAATAACGCCTAATATAATAAACTTACCCACTGTTGCAGTGTTGTACGTTTTGGTGCTCAATATAATAAACTTATTTTAGTATCCATTCTTTCTCTATTGAGGACAATGTTGGTCTTCTTTTTATTAACCTGAATATATTCTGACATATCTCTTGTTAATTTTGATGTAGTATCGCTCAACACTATGATTGGGTGTTGTCAGTATTGCTTCAGCTATTGTTCGAAAATCTCCGGACCCGTCTTGACAACAACCACATTAGTTTTTTCAGTCAGCTAACTTTCACCACATAAAACTGCTAATAAATTACTATAGCAATAAACAACGACGACATTTGCTGCAAATTTCCTTGCATCGAACAATAAAAAAATTCAATCAGTTCAAGCAAACCGACACGAATATTAGCTTATCAACCTTAGTTGAAAACAGATAGGACTATTGTCATCTCCATTCTCCATATCACATAGAGTTATTTTTAACTGAGAAATTGATGTGACGTGATATGAAATAGGCTCTGATACCAAATTGATGTGAAATAGGTTCTGATACCAAATTGATGTGAATTGTGTTTAACAAAGCATAAGAGCCCTTTATATAGGACGAGTATAAATGAATGTTTACTATTTAGATTATTTTATAGAGAGGAATTATTTTAAATATCTATTATGAAAGATTTTAGTTAAAGTTTTTTCTTTTATTTAATTAAAAATTGAAAAGTACATATTAAAATTTTCAATCACTATGATTCTTTTTTTAATTAAACTTAGACCACGAGACAGAGTGTCTAGCAGCTTTTCTTATTACAGTCAAACTTCTCTATAATTACCATTCGTTATAACGGCATTTCACTATAATTGTCTGATTTTCTCCGGAACCGATTTTTCATGTTATATTTTACTTCTCTATAACAGCATTCTACCTATAAAAATAATGACATTCATTATAGCGGTACACTCTTTGTAAAATTACCTCTTTATAACAGTCATACTCTAATATTGTGCAACAATATTTTGTCAGAAATATATTATGTATAAAAATAAACATTAAAATATTTCTAGTGATCATCATTAATATCATGCACATAGTAAATTTGAAGTAAAAATATCTAAAAGGAAACAAATATATTTCTCATAAATCTGATTTAGTCTTGAATATTTTCAAAATCTCTATCTACCGATTTTGTATATATTTGATACTTATTTCCTTGATTTTGGTAGTTGTAATTAGACTATTTTAAGTTTGAAATTTTGCAAGACCAAATCTGATTATTATGTGAAATATATATTTTTTCCTTTTAATATATGCAAATAATCAAATCTTACGGTTTAATGTAGTATCAATTTAATTAACTCAATTGATAATATCTATGAATATTTGCGAAACTTTAATTTTGATATCTTCCTTTTATAATTTAAATTAATTGTGAATTTTGTAACTATAAATACAATTACATTTCTAGTCAAAAATAACAATGTCCATCACATATTCTTTATTCACGCAATATGGGGTCTAAACGTCAAGTTATTTCTCTAGAAACAAAAATGGCATTGTGTCAATACAAAGAGGACAATCCAAAAATCACACATGAACAACTGAAACAGAAATTTTCAATTAGTAGTCGTCAAGCTGTCGGGGACATCCTTAGCAAGAAGAACAAGTACACTGAGGGGGCTAAGCAAGCTGAAGCTGTTCAAAAGCCTGTTAAAAGCAAGAAATTGCGTAAATGTGCGCATCCAGAGGTATGTATCGAAAAAAATTTCCTTAAAGGAATACTAACTCCTAGAGGAAAAAAGGTATTTTGACTAAACTACCCTTAATTGAATAATTAATATAGTTTCTTGATTACATAAAAAGTCACCTATCTAAATAGGGATAAATCTGAAAGAAAATAAAGTTATTTTCCTTCTTGATTATGTAATTGAACACTTACTCCAAAATAAAAGATTAAGGGAACACTTAATATAAAATAATTACTTGAAAAAACTAAAAAAAGTAAAGAAAAATGATATCTTGAGTTGTTGAAGGAAAAGGACAGATGAAGAATGAGCTTGAAAACCATAATTAAACTTCAATCCTCTATCCAATAAAGAAGCACTACCTTCATCACAACCCAACACAATCCTTCCTTTACCACTTGAACAACATTGGATCTTACCAGTTATATCATTTGCTACTTTCCCAGAAAATTTCTCCTCAAAAAATTCAAACTTTCTCCACTGATACATCCTTTTGTCACCCCCCTTAGCAGCTTCTCATCTGGACTAATTTAAAGAAGCTAGAAATAATGTACATGTGTGTGATTGTGAACCCCACTGATTAGTATATAGCTAAAAAATTCAATCTTTATCAAGAATTGAAATTTTGACCCTTTTTGGTTGATTGATGAAATTTTTGTTAAGATTGTTTGGTTTCTTGGTATGAGATTTTTGATCTAATATTTATGAAAAGGTCGATGACAGGATGGAAAGATGAAGAAACATCCCGTATTGGATTTGTTGGGTCACTTATTTTTGTTTTCTATTGTTTGTTTGTGTGTATGTTCTTTTTTATTATTTTTTTTTTTTTTTTGAAAGAAGTGAAGTTATTTATGGAAAATTAGTGTTTATTTTGAATTCTTTTGTGAAAATCTTGATTTTTTTTTTTTTTGCTTTTTTGAGTTGAAGAGAAGTAGGCTTGTGCAAATTTCGGGTCAAAGCAATAGGGGCCAACTACGTATATATACATATTAAGAATAAATATTAATGAAACGTGTCGATAATTTTTTATTTACAAAACATAACATTACAAACCCTATACAAATACAATCAAAAAGAAAAATATTGAGCTTTCACACCAAATAAACATGTGTATCTCCTCTCCCAAAAAAATACTGAAATTTCACACCAAAATATCTCGTTTTTCCTTCTTTCTCTCCCCCAATTTCACCAAAATTCACACCAGAAAATCAAACCAAAATTCTCTTCTCATTGATTAGGGTTCAAAATACATACAGGAGATTCAAAATCAGTGTGAAGTTTGCATCAATTTCACCAATTTTGCACCTGTTTTCTGCAGTTTCTTTTTTCAATGAATCAATTGTGATTGAAAAAACGGATGATTCAACATCGATACACTTACAAATTACCAAAATACATAGTAGAATTACACAAATTTTCGCTGTAAATCTGTAGTTTAGGATGATGCTAATAATGGCAGATAGCACAATTCATTCAATAATGATACAACACAGTGGGAGATGGAACACATCAGGTGAATATACTTGAACTCCAAATACATTATGTTTGAAATTGTGTATGAAAGTTGTATGAATGTACGTACAAATATATAATTTTGATAGTGTAAATCGTGTATGAATAGTGTTATAAATGTAGTTTCTGTAGAATGGCGTGAACTGTGTATGAATAGTGTATAAAAGTTGTAAAAATTCAGCTACAAGGGTGTAAAAATTCGTGTATGAATAGTGTATAAAAATTATAAAAATCGTGTATGAATAGTTGTAAAAATCCAGAAATCCAGAAGTAGTTGTAGAATGGAAGTGATTTGATTTAGACAAATTTGTTTATTGAAGCATGTATGAATATCCTATTACAGGTAGATATGTGGATTTCAAAATCGAAGAAATCCTGTAAAATTCAAATTCGAATTATAGTGGATTGATTTCTGTAATTGCTGCTCAATTGGGGATAGATACCACACTCCAAACCATGATGATTACATACATTGTTAGTGATCAATGCCCACCAATGATTATACACAACGACATGGGCGTCCGGGTATATTTAGATTAAAAAAAAAGTATAAAGATTTCTTTAGTAGTTTTCCTTTATGTATAACATTGGAGGATAGAGAAATCGATGCAATCGAGTTTCATCATGTTGAAAGTAGTTCCAGGTCAATAAAAAGGGGTTTGGATATTCAATCTTTGTCTATGGGGAATATGATTCAACTGATTGATGTGGCTTCTAGTGAAGATGTTGAGTTACTGGATAGTTTGCAAGTGAAATAATAAGCGACCCTCGACGTGAATTTTTTGCGAACCAACAGGTTTACAAATAAAGAAACACTCTATGAAGTTATGAAGCACTTTCAATTTTGGGTGAAACAGTCTGGTTCACAAAGGTACGAATAAACATTACTATTTCTGGGTGTATGAATATTGTATGATATGTTGACACCCAATTTTGTCCCGTCTCTCTTCCAAAATACCTATTTATGTTTCTAACGTTTTATGGAATTTTTTTTTTAAAAAACAATATATATATATATATATATATATATTATTTTACTATAATTATTAGCCTTTTATCAAAGCCGGTGTTTCATTATTATATTGCAGTTATTAATTATTATTATTATTATCATCATTTTTTCGGCATTTTTACCAGCTTACGCACACACATCATATTTATTTTTTGCATAATTAAATAATAGTATTTTATTTTACTGTGGATTTTCCAAAAAATATTATTGCATGGCTATTATAGCATCATATAATTTCATTACCCGAGTCCTAATAAACACATATTTTTGTATTAGGCACCCTCAGTATATCGTCAATTAAAATGGGTCTTTTATTCAAATTTAAAAGCCAAACTATTTCTTACACTCAGTCCGCATTTGCGACTTATCAGATCCCAAATCAAAGTCCAATCAATTCATAAATATTTCTTAACCAGCCTATATTTTTTACCTTAATTTTTAGATCAGTCCGTATTATAATTTGCTAGCCCATTCTTTAATACCCGGTCTAAAAATTGACCCAGTCCATTTATGGACTGGGTCCGACCCATTTTTAAGAAAATAAGGGAAACCCTAAAAAGGGTTCCCCTTCATTTTCTTTTCGTCCCCGCCGCACCCCCACCTTTTCCCCCTTTTCTCTCCATCTCCGCCGTCTTCTCCACCTCCCCATCGTCGCCTCCACCACACCACCGTCTCCCCATCCCCTTCTCTGCCACTCCCTTTCCCTTTACCCCTAAACCCTAGCCGCCACACACACACACCCCACTGTTTTTCTCCATCCCACGCGTCTGACACCTCCACTACACCACGTTACCTCTGCCACCTCCACTTCCCACTACATCACGTTATCCTCACCATCACCCCCACCTCGTTTTGTCCCCCCACGCCTGTCCGTCGTCTTCCCCAACGCTCCCCTCTTTATTTACTTTTTATATACAAAACGAAAAGGAGAATTGGGGGATATAAATAAGAGTTTTCTGTTAATTCAAGGGGGAGATTTTTTTGGGGAGAGAAGAACACGGATGATAAAGTTTGCTTAGCGGTAGAAACCTTTTAAAGATAAAAATCGAAAAACCCCAAAGAATCTGGAATTTCGTTTTCCTTTTCTGGTCACGAAATCCCCAAGAATTAAAATTTCCAGTCACTTTAAAGGAGAAGAACAACCTTCTTTTTTCGCTCTAAAACATTTCTTGAGTTTTCAGTTGAAAAAATACTAAATCATCTTTTGTTTTGGCCCCTTGTTACCGTTGCGGGTCTGAGTGGATTCAAGCTTAGATTTCATAGTAATCGAGTGTAGATTCGAGACCTTCGCCTCATTTCGCTGCACACAAAGCAGGTAATCATTCATTTCGTTTTTTTTTTTCGCATTTTTGGTTGCTTGTGTCTGTTTCAGTTCGTTATCCTGTGATTCAGGCACGCCGTTTTAGTTAGTTTTGGTTTAGTAGTCAAGCCTGCTTTATACGCTGTTTTTTTTTAGATTATCTAGTCCTGTATATTGACTCAGTTTATCCCCATTCGATTAAAATGTGTTTTTTAGATGTTGTCATAGTCTAATGTATTTCAGTAAAGCATGATCTAGTCGCTAGTTCCGTTGGGTTTCAGCCAAACATGCCTTAAGAGTCTATTTTGGGTTGGTCTGCTTACGCCGAGAATAGATTATACATTGGTTTGGTTCTATGTCAGTCGTGATTCGTATGTTCTATTGTTAGAATTAATTAGTTATAAAATTTATGTGTCGTTTATTCTGAACCTGGCTGTAAAATACGTGTTAGTCCCCATTCTACCTGTCGCCTACGTAAATACTGTCAATATTGGTCTGGGTATTTATTTTGATGTCTTTATATGACTCATCAATGCATATGTGATTCATGAGTGCATCAAGGCTAGTCTGGGTCATCCGCAAGGGGTCTATGTAATTGTTCGATCTATCCTTACATGTCTGTTTTCTCTCTAAATGACAATCTGAGTTAGAACTGGCCCTGTATGGCATTGTCATTCAAATGCAGTCCCTTCCACCTGTTTCCTGATAGTTAATTTGTGTATGATATCTGAGAATGCCTAATCATGCATTTCACTGATAAATGAGTTTGTCTTAGGTCTAAGATGTTTTACAAGAACAGATGTTTTACAAGAACACTTTGGTTTTGGATTTCTGTTTCATCTTAAATGCTGTGTTGTTTTAAATTCTAAACATTTAAGATAAGACCATGTTTAATGGCATCACTGGTACCCTTCTGTGTTTACTAACCCCTGTAGTGTCGAAATGCATGCCTGTGCTTACATTACCCCCATGTCTTATTCTGTGTTGGATCTGTTAGTATATGTATGGGCTCTAGTATTTTTTTTTTTTTGTTTCTTATACTGACTGCATAACATGGCTATATTCAAGTTTTCAAATTGGGACTTAGATGTGTATATAGGAGTTGAAAATCAGGAGACATCTATTTGACATTTAAATGTTCACAAGTGACAGTTTATGAAGTCAAACATTTTCTCTTGGTCTAATACTATCAATGAGTATGTTTAAGACATACTCAATCTTTGTTATACTTAAACCTTCAGATAATGAGTATAAGGTTCAGATTTCAACGACACACCAGAAATAGGTTCAAAACTGATTGAATGAGGTCCTTACATGAAGACGAACTTTAAATGATCAGCTGCATGCTTATTGGGATCTATGTGCCTGCAGATCTGCATTTTTTCTTGTCTATCTTGTTCGTAAATTATGTTTGCTGTCCCTTTGATGCGTCGTCCAGTGAAATTGCATTAGCAAACAACCACGGTTTTTATACGATAGGTCGAATCCTAGCTCACTTTGTTGTTGTTCGTGCGAAATAATTAAACTTGAAAGCCATGAGGTCCTAATGATGTGTTGAATCATGTACTAGCCACGCTATTAATCTTTAACCTGTCCTTCTAAAATTTTATCTGTATATGTTTGTCCTTATTCTTTTGATTATATTCTAATCCTTTTCCTTTCGTTCTTTGCATGATCACCGCATACGAGTCCGAGGGACTCATTCTTCTTCCATACTCGGTGTTGGGCCAGAAGCCCAACGAAATCTCTTCCGCATCCAGCCCATTCGCAACAGCTTATAAATTTGCTGTTGGGCCGAGGCCAAACAACGAAACAGACCCAAAGCAGTTTAAATGGGCCTGAGCCCATCTATTTACGTTTCAGGATTCTATTTTATTCTTATTTATTAATTTGTGTCGTTCTAACTAACACTTAGTGGGGTTTCAGCGTTAATAATGGGTAGTTAATTTAAACAAAACCGATAATTAGTTCCATAAGTTTCATTTTCTTCTTTTATATTAAAGTTATTTGTAGTATTTATAATATTCACTCTTAGAATAATGGACTTTCAATAAGCGTAAATTGATATTTTGAGTTTAAAGGAATAATATTTTTATCTTTGGGAGTTTTAACACTACTAATGCGCAAATAAGAACCAAAGAATATTTTTAGACATCTTTTAAGGTTTTATCGAAATTATGCATAGGTTAGCCAAAAATGTAGTTAATAAAACATAATCTTGTTTACATTCTTAAATCGCAAAATCAATTAATATCTCATCATTTGAGTTATTTTAAAATGCTGCACAGACCTGGGCTTTCTTCTATGTATATATTTTATGCAAATCTTATTTCTAATAGCATTAGCATTATTACTTAAAGTCTTTGCAACGTTTATAAATCTATGGTATTCGAAGTTTTCCTTTTATGCAAATTATTATATTTTTCTACAAATCTCATTCTAAAATAGCATTTTTATTTAAAAACCTTATCAACTTCGTAAGTTTCGTTATAAATGGCAGTTAAAATCTTCTTTTATGTGAATTATTATATTTTTTTTTACATCTTATCTTAAACAATATTTTATATCTTCCTTAAATTTTCAGCAGTATTTATCAAGCTACTTTCTTTAATTTTAAATATTATATTTACATCTTTAGCCCTAAATTAATTAACCTAAGTTTGGTCGGATAACCGTAAGTTAACGGATTCTAAAGGATGCCTAACCCCTTCCCTTTAGGATAATATAGAGCCCTTATCTAGAATCACATTGGTTAAGCAGACTATTAATTGAGGTTTAGTTTTAACTTTGCCTTAGTTAAACTCTAGGTGTCCTAATTCACCGTTAAATTAATTAGGTGGCGACTCCTTAAATAAAACAAATAGGAATCTCCAATATGTTGTACTCCTACTTTAACCCGGTTAAAATGGGGTGTGACAGCTTGGCGACTCTGCTGGGGACTTTAGGTTCTTAACCATAACAACTTAGGTTAATAGTTAATTTGTTGGATATTTTGTTTGTTTTTTTTTGCCTTTATTATTGCTTTCTCCTTATATGCTTTTGGTTGTTTTTATTTTATTCCTTATGTAAATTTTCTATGTAATATGTATGTTATTGCTTTCCTTAAATTGGCATTCCGCTCATATTTCTTCCACTCCTGCAAAACTCACACATATTCACACACTTAAAGCGGCTTCGCAGTTTGCGCCCGTGCACTACTAAATTACCCCTTTTAGTTGGATTGGTCTTGTGGATTTAGTCGATCGGCGGTGCAGTCGACGGCCACGGACTTTCCGCTTCCAAGTTGTCCGCTTGGGGGAGCCTTGTGTCATAGGAAAACCATTCTTAGTCTACCTAGGTAGAGCGAAAACCAAAACCTTGTAAGGACATGCATCATTTTAAACCTAGGAGGCTTAATACCCTTGGTGTATTAAGTCCATTAGTCAACCTTACCAAATGTCCAAATGAGTCTATGACTCTAAGTGACACTGCTCACTATCTATGTGCATTATTTGAAGGACAAATATGTGGATTATGTGGACCTAATACTCTATAGATAAATATTTCAAGGAAACTAACCTTTTGTTGCAGGTTGTTGTGGAGCATCCAAAATTAATGCCGGAGGTTTGAAGACAGCCAAAGGAAATTAGTGGAGTTGAAGTATTAGATATCTTAGATTAACTTTGAATTGTATTATTGACTGGCATGTAATAAATTTTTATTACTCTTGTAAACTAGTTTTAGAAAGAGTTATGGAATGACACATCAAAAAACATGTTTGTCCTTCAAATGTTCGTTAGGCCTACCTCTGGCATAAAGAGGTCCCTTGCATTATAGAACGCGATGTATTATGTGCAATAATGTGTTTATATGCAATAATATGTCCTTACCGTATACTGACTCATTTTCTTTTTTCTTTTTTCTTGTTTTATCTTTTTTCTTTTTAAAATTTATTTTTTCAAAATAAAAAGGTTGACTTGTGCTAAAGGGGAACTGGCGGAGCATCCATATTTCACACGGTCTAGAGCCAAAAAATCAGACTCTGACTCATCACTAATCATCTGGTTAACTAAAAAGACTCGTTCTAAAATGGAGCAAAGTTTGATCAATGCAACCACTTCATCTGAGCCATCTCTTAGTTTGCCGATCACGAGTGATCCCACATCTTCTAATCAACCAGAAACACATTTGGAGATCATTGCTCGTTTGGAGCGACGAGTTGCTGAATTAAGTCACATGGTACTTCACAACCGGTCATTTTCTCAAACGCCACCACATATGACTCCATCTCATGGGGTTCGTCAGACTTTGCCTATGCCACATCCATTCCCAAATTTGGACGAATTTAACCAAGCAAATTATTTTACCACCTCTCAGCCGGTTCGTTCCGAACCCCTCACTCAAAATGCTCCCCTTTTATTTACAGCCATTTCTTCAAAAACTCAGTTCATACCGCCGGCACATGATGTTACCAATACACATCAAGTTCCGCCAGTATATACTTATACCACAGCTCCACCCATGACACAAATCCAGGGACAATGTCGCACAGATGTTGATCATTATGTCGAAGTTGAAAATGAGACACGGTCAATTAATGATGAAATGATAAATAGAAAGCTCAAAAGTTTGGAGGATGCCATGAGAAGTTTTCGTGGACTTGGTAGTAACCAAAGCGTGAGATATGAAGAATTATGTGCATTTCCTGAGGTAGAATTGCCACCAGGTTACAAGATTCCAAAATTTGAGAAGTTTGATGGGTCGGGGAACCCTTTCTTCCATTTGAAAGTCTATTGTGAAAAGTTGATTGGTGTGGGGAAGAATGAAGGGATAAGAGTCAAACTATTCAATCAGAGTTTGAGTGGAAAAGCCTTGGAGTGGTATTCCAAGCAAGATACAACCAAATGGCGTACTTGGGATGATTTGGCAAATGCTTTTGTGGATCACTACAAGTTTCATGTTGAGATCGCTCCTGACAGAATCTCAATTACAAAGTTGAAGAAGAAGTTCACCGAATCATTTCGAGAATATGCTATACGGTGGAGGGAAGAAGCATCTAGAGTACACCCACCCATGGAGGAGACAGAAATGGTTACTTTCTTCATTCAAGCGCTAGAGCTGGAATACTATGAACGTTTGGTGACAATGGGTGGAAAGACTTTTGCAGAGGTGATCAAAGCCGGGGACATGATTGAAGATGGCATTAAGACAGGGAGAATAACAAGTCTTGCGGCTTTACAGTCTACTAGTAGGGCCATACAAACTGGTACTCTCGGAAACGGAAAGAAAAAAGAGAAAGAAGCAGCATCGGTAATGGCTTTGGGAAACACATCATACCACCATCAACAACCCCCGCGATATCATTCTAACGCTCACCACTCACAATATTTCCAATATTCTCCATATCCATACAACCAAGCTTTATCATCTTACCAACCTCAATCACCACAAATTTCCTACCCCATTTACAACACACAACCAGCATATCGAGCTCCACGACCACCAAAATACCCAGCTCCATCATCACAATCTCATTATCCGAACAACGCATCCGCACCTCGCCCAAATAAACCGTTTCGCAATTTTACACCATTGGGAGAGCCATTGAGCGTTGTTTTTGAAAGACTGCAAGCTTCAGGCTTAGTATATCCTGTGGAAGGTAGAATTCCGGATCCACTACCTAGAGGTTTTGATCCCACCAAAACATGTGCATATCATTCGGGGGTAAAAGGTCATTCCACTGATCGTTGTTACGCATTGAAACATAAGGTTGAGGATCTTATTGAAGCAAAACAGATCACGGTCAAAGCACCAACACCAAATGTGGTTAACAATCCACTCCCGACCCATGATGGGGCCACGATAAATATGATTGGAATAGATGAAAATGTTGATGACCCAGCCGAATTTATAGTGCCTGTGGATCGTGTGGAGGATCATGATCTTGTAGCCGTTGCTTCTCCGGCTGTAGTGATAAGGGGTTGTGTGCCTGTCGAGATATTAGGAGCTTCATCAACTCCTGTGGAAGTAGTTCAAGCACCAAATCAGTTACCAGTGCTCGATACAAAAGCCGTACCATGGAATTATCAACAAACTGTGATGGAATGTCGAGGAAAGGACACGATCACTGACAAGGTTAAGACATCAGGAATGACAAGGTCTGGAAGATGCTATTCCCCAGAAGAGCTAGCTAGATTGGGGCAAGCTAAGGAAACCAATGTACCTCCCAAAAGGGTCGTGACAGAATTCGAAGCAGAAGAATTTTTGAGGAAGATTAAGGCCAGTGAGTACTCAGTTGTGGATCAGTTGAAAAAGACCAATGCCCAAATTCCTATTCTCTCTTTGCTTTTGAGTTCGGATGTGCACAGAAATGCACTCTTGAAGATTTTGAATGAAGCATATGTTCCAAGTGAAACAACTAGTGAGGAGTTAGCTGGGATGATCGAGCGCGTGCTTGACAGTCATCGAATCAGTTTCGATAATGAAGAACTGCCGCCAGAAGGATGCATGCATAACAAAGCGCTCTATATAACTGTCAAGTGTCGTAACATGTTTGTGGCTAAAGTGTTGATTGATGGGGGTTCTGGACTTAACATCTGTCCATTAACAAGTCTGAAGAAGATCGGATATAATGTTAGTGAGCTCAAGACAAGTGATGTGAATATTCGAGCATTTGATGGGGCTCAAAGGCGCCCTATTGGAGAAATAGAGTTGAAAGTGTTGATTGGTCCTGTTGAATTCATTATGGATTTTCAAGTACTGGATATTTCCACGACATACAACATGCTGTTAGGAAGACCGTGGATACATCTGGCTGGGGCTGTACCATCTACTTTGCACCAAACTGTCAAATTCGAGTGGGATCAGCAACAAATATGTATACATGGAGAAGGGGATACGTCTTTCTATCGAGAGCAATCCATCCCATTCATTGAGGCAGAAGGAGGGTTCGACGGAGCAGCTTACCACGCTTGGGAGGTTGTGAATGTCACTAAAGAGAGTGAAGTGTGTGAAACTCAAGAATTTAAAAGATCATGCGCCGCAATTATGGTTGCAAAAGAAATGGTGAGAAATGGGTACCAACCTGGATTTGGGCTAGGGAAAACACTAAATGGGCGGGTTGAGCCAGTCGTTCTCCCTACGCAACAGTTTACATTCGGTTTGGGATATGAGCCAACTGAGGAAGAAGTGAAGAAAGCACGAAAGAATAAAAGGAAGGAGATTGCATTGCCAAAACCTATTCCTACCATTGATCAAACTTTCTCAAAACCTTCAGATCTGATTGTTGAAGTTGCCTATGATGATATCGTGGAGGGAGTCAAGAACCTGTTCGTGGAAGATGAAGATGATCATGCTGCGATAATCAAAGACTTTGCTGAAATATTGACTTTATAGGCTGCTGAGCCAGGACCTGAGTTGCAAAATTGAACTTTTATCTTAGCCCCGGTTCATCGGGAGTTTCAGTATTTTCAGTATTTTCAGTTTAAATTTCCTTTTGTAGTAGGCCGGAGGCATCAACTAGAACATTTAGTTCCTTTTGTCATGTTGCCTCTATGTTTTGTTACGACCTTTTTAAATTAAGATTCTGTCATTTTGTTTGTAACGAACTACGTTTGTCCTGACTTCCTGTTGGATACGTAGGCAGCCCACATCGGGTTCGGCCACTCTTTTCAAATAATTTCAGTATCTTTGTTGTATGGTTGGAACTACGTCTGGCCTGATTTCCTTTGGGATACGTAGGCAACCCGAGGCGGGTTCGGCCCTTCTATTTTGAAATTTTTAATACCTTCGGTTGGTCCAAACATTTTAATTCCTATAATATACATAAGGATTTTTTATATAAGATTTTGGTCTTCCCACCGTTTAAATTCATGTGTCTTAGTATCTTGAAACTGGGACAAATTTTTGAAATCGGCCAAATCACTTTCAAAAATTTTCATTACAACTTTCTCACTTTTCGATTTGTTTAGAATCAAGTGCCTCCAGGACTGGAAACTGGGACAAAATCTTGAAGTCGGTCAAATCACTTTCAAAAGCTTTCATTATAAGTTCTTACTTTTCAATTGTCCAGAATCAAGCGTCTCCAGGACTTAAACTGGGACAAAATTTTAGAAATAGCATAAAAGTTGTCTTAAATATTTAACCGTTTTTTAATAAAAGTCCATCTATATTTCTAATAAATTCAAAAATCAAGTCTTCACAATCATTTTTATCTATCTATTAGATATTGCCCCTCAGAGTCATACAAATCTCGTTACTCATGTTTTGCAAAATATGTTTTATAACTGAAACTCCCCGGCAAAGCAAGATATGTGGTGAGACATCGAAGAACGTGGACGCGACCGAGACAAAAATCAAGTCAAGGGCCAAGTTCCCCAACATGCACAAGTCAACCAATTTTCTTTTAAACTCACAATTTTTCTTTGATGAGACAGGTTCAACTAACATGAACGTGGTGCATATTTTAAAAGCAGACATGATCCAAGAGTTAGCTTCCTTTAAAATGCAAATATTGTTCAACTTGGATGCAAAGGTAGCTTATGATGAACGGTGGACGTCGTACCACTCGTTATGAAATCCCGATCGCAGCAGTGGACATGAATTTATCTTCTCAACAAAGGGTTGTGAGTATAATTCTTTCAAACCCAGCTATTTACATATCCTTATCACTAACAGTTGCTTTAGCTCGTGGCATTTCTCGATGGATCAAATACACATAATCGTGGACTTAACTTTCTTCAAAAGGGACTGACTGTGGTCACCCGTTATTGGTTGTGGATATAAGCGTGGATACTTTTCTACAATACCATTTTAAGTGGACGTGGATTTACATTTACATTGTGGATGTGAGCAACGAGGCAGAAGTAGATTTATATTACAAAAGAAAATGCACATATAATTATGGAAAGTAGATACAGATTTATTTTTCGAAAGTAGAAGTGGATTTATTTGCACCGTATAATACGGATGTGGAAGTAGAAGTGGATTTATTCTTTACACCGTATAATACGGATGTGAAAGTAGAAGTGGATTTATTTCAAACAACCGTATAATACGGACGTGGAACTAGAAGTGGATTTATTCTTTACACCGTATAATACGGACGTGAAAGTAGAAGTGGATTTATTCTTTACACCGTATAATACGGACGTGAAAGTAGAAGTGGATTTATTTCAAACAACCGTATAATACGGACGTGGAAGTAGAAGTGGATTTATTCTTTACACCGTATAATACGGATGTGAAAATGAATGTTGGATTTATTTTTGTACCATGAAATGCGGACGTGGATTTATATTTTGCACCGTGGAAGTGGACATGGATTTAAAATTTCAGTTCAGGCTCCCACCTCCGAATGCGGGTATCTTATATTTTATTCCAGGCACCCACCTCCGAATGCGGGTATTTTATATTCAAGTTCAGGCACCCACCTCCGAATGCGGGAATCTTATATTTCAGTTCAGGCACCCACCTCCGAATGCGGGAATTTTATATTTAAGTTCAGGCACCCACCTCCGAATGCGGGAATTTTATATTTAAGTTCAGGCACCCACCTCCGAATGCGGGTATTTTATATTCAAGTCCAGGCACCCACCTCCGAATGCGGGCATTTTATATTCAAGTTCAGGCACCCACCTCCGAATGCGGGAATCTAATATTTAAGTTCAGGCACCCACCTCCGAATGCGGGTATTTTATATTCAAGTTCAGGCGCCCACCTCCGAATGCGGGTATCTTATATTTCAGTTCAGGCGCCCACCTCCGAATGCGGGTATCTTATATTTCAGTTCAGGCACCCACCTCCGAATGCGGGAATTTTATATTTCAGTGCAGGCACCCACCTCCGAATGCGGGTATTTTATATTTCAGTTCAGGCACCCACCTCCGAATGCGGGTATTTTATATTCAAGTCCAGGCACCCACCTCCGAATACGGGTATCTTATATTTTATTTCAGGCGCCCACCTCCGAATGCGGGTATCTTATATTTCAGTTCAGGCACCCACCTCCGAATGCGGGAATTTTATATTTCAGTGCAGGCACCCACCTCCGAATGCGGGTATTTTATATTTCAGTTCAGGCACCCACCTCCGAATGCGGGTATTTTATATTCAGGTTCAGGCGCCCACCTCCGAATGCGGGTATTTTATATTTCAGTTCAGGCGCCCACCTCCGAATGCGGGTATCTTATATTTCAGTTCAGGCGCCCACCTCCGAATGCGGGTATCTTATATTTCAGTTCAGGCGCTCACCTCCGAATGCGGGTATCTTATATTTCAGTTCAGGCGCCCACCTCCGAATGCGGGTATTTTATATTTCAGTTCAGGCGCCCACCTCCGAATGCGGGTATTTTATATTTCAGTTCAGGCACCCACCTCCGAATGCGGGTATTTTATATTTCAGTTCAGGCGCCCACCTCCGAATGCGGGTATTTTATATTTCAGTTCAGGCGCCCACCTCCGAATGCGGGTATTTTATATTTCAGTTCAGGCGCCCACCTCCGAATGCGGGTATTCTATATTTCAGTTCAGGCGCCCACCTCCGAATGCGGGTATTTTATATATCAGTTCAGGCACCCACCTCCGAATGCAGGCACCCACCTCCGAATGCGGGTATTTTATATTTCAGTTCAGGCACCCACCTCCGAATGTGGATTCAACTTTCAAAACAGGGGTTGCAAGTGTAACTTCTCCAACCTCGTCTTATTTACACATATATTTCTTTATTGCTAACAATTGTTTTTAGCTGTTGGCTTTTTTGACAATATCGAAGTTGGCATCACACATCAACTCGTGGAACTATTTCTTCGGCAGCGAACTGGGGCAATTTGTCGGGAAGGATAATAAGACTTTCCGACACGGGTCAAGGATCTACCTCGAACACTCGTCTCTAATCACAAGTATTCTTTTGCATTCCAGCAATTGAATTCTCAAGTCTCTATCATAATACCCAGTGTTATCATAATTCAACACTAGGACAATATTTTGCAAGATTCGCGCTAATCGGGTTCAGGTGTCGTAATTGTTCCAGAACTACACTCGACCTGATTCTCGTGCAGCCCGAGATATGTAGGCAACTCAGAGACCGGAGTTCGGTCATATACTTCTCAAGTTTCCTTTAGCCGGGACAAAATAGGCTACTGAGTCAACGTCTTTGCCCGACAACTCTTTCATCATTACCGGGCAAAGAGGGACAAGTTGTTGACACCCAATTTTGTCCCGTCTCTCTTCCAAAATACCTATTTATGTTTCTAACGTTTTATGGAAATTTTTTTTTTTTAAAAAATATATATATATATATATATTATTTTACTATAATTATTAGCCTTTTATCAAAGCCGGTGTTTCATTATTATATTGTAGTTATTAATTATTATTATTATTATCATCATTTTTTCGGCATTTTTACCAGCTTACGCACACACATCATATTTATTTTTTGCATAATTAAATAATAGTATTTTATTTTACTGTGGATTTTCCAAAAAATATTATTGCATGGCTATTATAGCATCATATAATTTCATTACCCGAGTCCTAATAAACACATATTTTTGTATTAGGCACCCTCAGTATATCGTCAATTAAAATGGGTCTTTTATTCAAATTTAAAAGCCAAACTATTTCTTACACTCAGTCCGCATTTGCGACTTATCAGATCCCAAATCAAAGTCCAATCAATTCATAAATATTTCTTAACCAGCCTATATTTTTTACCTTAATTTTTAGATCAGTCCGTATTATAATTTGCTAGCCCATTCTTTAATACCCGGTCTAAAAATTGACCCAGTCCATTTATGGACTGGGTCCGACCCATTTTTAAGAAAATAAGGGAAACCCTAAAAAGGGTTCCCCTTCATTTTCTTTTCGTCCCCGCCGCACCCCCACCTTTTCCCCCTTTTCTCTCCCTCTCCGCCGTCTTTTCCACCTCCCCATCGTCGCCTCCACCACACCACCGTCTCCCCATCCCCTTCTCTGCCACTCCCTTTCCCTTTACCCCTAAACCCTAGCCGCCACACACACACACCCCACTGTTTTTCTCCATCCCACGCGTCTGACACCTCCACTACACCACGTTACCTCTGCCACCTCCACTTCCCACTACATCACGTTATCCTCACCATCACCCCCACCTCGTTTTGTCCCCCCACGCCTGTCCGTCGTCTTCCCCAACGCTCCCCTCTTTATTTACTTTTTATATACAAAACGAAAAGGAGAATTGGGGGATATAAATAAGAGTTTTCTGTTAATTCAAGGGGGAGATTTTTTTGGGGAGAGAAGAACACGGATGATAAAGTTTGCTTAGCGGTAGAAACCTTTTAAAGATAAAAATCGAAAAACCCCAAAGAATCTGGAATTTCGTTTTCCTTTTCTGGTCACGAAATCCCCAAGAATTAAAATTTCCAGTCACTTTAAAGGAGAAGAACAACCTTCTTTTTTCGCTCTAAAACATTTCTTGAGTTTTCAGTTGAAAAAATACTAAATCATCTTTTGTTTTGGCCCCTTGTTACCGTTGCGGGTCTGAGTGGATTCAAGCTTAGATTTCATAGTAATCGAGTGTAGATTCGAGACCTTCGCCTCATTTCGCTGCACACAAAGCAGGTAATCATTCATTTCGTTTTTTTTTTTTCGCATTTTTGGTTGCTTGTGTCTGTTTCAGTTCGTTATCCTGTGATTCAGGCACGCCGTTTTAGTTAGTTTTGGTTTAGTAGTCAAGCCTGCTTTATACGCTGTTTTTTTTTAGATTATCTAGTCCTGTATATTGACTCAGTTTATCCCCATTCGATTAAAATGTGTTTTTTAGATGTTGTCATAGTCTAATGTATTTCAGTAAAGCATGATCTAGTCGCTAGTTCCGTTGGGTTTCAGCCAAACATGCCTTAAGAGTCTATTTTGGGTTGGTCTGCTTACGCCGAGAATAGATTATACATTGGTTTGGTTCTATGTCAGTCGTGATTCGTATGTTCTATTGTTAGAATTAATTAGTTATAAAATTTATGTGTCGTTTATTCTGAACCTGGCTGTAAAATACGTGTTAGTCCCCATTCTACCTGTCGCCTACGTAAATACTGTCAATATTGGTCTGGGTATTTATTTTGATGTCTTTATATGACTCATCAATGCATATGTGATTCATGAGTGCATCAAGGCTAGTCTGGGTCATCCGCAAGGGGTCTATGTAATTGTTCGATCTATCCTTACATGTCTGTTTTCTCTCTAAATGACAATCTGAGTTAGAACTGGCCCTGTATGGCATTGTCATTCAAATGCAGTCCCTTCCACCTGTTTCCTGATAGTTAATTTGTGTATGATATCTGAGAATGCCTAATCATGCATTTCACTGATAAATGAGTTTGTCTTAGGTCTAAGATGTTTTACAAGAACAGATGTTTTACAAGAACACTTTGGTTTTGGATTTCTGTTTCATCTTAAATGCTGTGTTGTTTTAAATTCTAAACATTTAAGATAAGACCATGTTTAATGGCATCACTGGTACCCTTCTGTGTTTACTAACCCCTGTAGTGTCGAAATGCATGCCTGTGCTTACATTACCCCCATGTCTTATTCTGTGTTGGATCTGTTAGTATATGTATGGGCTCTAGTATTTTTTTTTTTTTTGTTTCTTATACTGACTGCATAACATGGCTATATTCAAGTTTTCAAATTGGGACTTAGATGTGTATATAGGAGTTGAAAATCAGGAGACATCTATTTGACATTTAAATGTTCACAAGTGACAGTTTATGAAGTCAAACATTTTCTCTTGGTCTAATACTATCAATGAGTATGTTTAAGACATACTCAATCTTTGTTATACTTAAACCTTCAGATAATGAGTATAAGGTTCAGATTTCAACGACACACCAGAAATAGGTTCAAAACTGATTGAATGAGGTCCTTACATGAAGACGAACTTTAAATGATCAGCTGCATGCTTATTGGGATCTATGTGCCTGCAGATCTGCATTTTTTCTTGTCTATCTTGTTCGTAAATTATGTTTGCTGTCCCTTTGATGCGTCGTCCAGTGAAATTGCATTAGCAAACAACCACGGTTTTTATACGATAGGTCGAATCCTAGCTCACTTTGTTGTTGTTCGTGCGAAATAATTAAACTTGAAAGCCATGAGGTCCTAATGATGTGTTGAATCATGTACTAGCCACGCTATTAATCTTTAACCTGTCCTTCTAAAATTTTATCTGTATATGTTTGTCCTTATTCTTTTGATTATATTCTAATCCTTTTCCTTTCGTTCTTTGCATGATCACCGCATACGAGTCCGAGGGACTCATTCTTCTTCCATACTCGGTGTTGGGCCAGAAGCCCAACGAAATCTCTTCCGCATCCAGCCCATTCGCAACAGCTTATAAATTTGCTGTTGGGCCGAGGCCAAACAACGAAACAGACCCAAAGCAGTTTAAATGGGCCTGAGCCCAACTATTTACGTTTCAGGATTCTATTTTATTCTTATTTATTAATTTGTGTCGTTCTAACTAACACTTAGTGGGGTTTCAGCGTTAATAATGGGTAGTTAATTTAAACAAAACCGATAATTAGTTCCATAAGTTTCATTTTCTTCTTTTATATTAAAGTTATTTGTAGTATTTATAATATTCACTCTTAGAATAATGGACTTTCAATAAGCGTAAATTGATATTTTGAGTTTAAAGGAATAATATTTTTATCTTTGGGAGTTTTAACACTACTAATGCGCAAATAAGAACCAAAGAATATTTTTAGACATCTTTTAAGGTTTTATCGAAATTATGCATAGGTTAGCCAAAAATGTAGTTAATAAAACATAATCTTTTTTACATTCTTAAATCGCAAAATCAATTAATATCTCATCATTTGAGTTATTTTAAAATGCTGCACAGACCTGGGTTTTCTTCTATGTATATATTTTATGCAAATCTTATTTCTAATAGCATTAGCATTATTACTTAAAGTCTTTGCAACGTTTATAAATCTATGGTATTCGAAGTTTTCCTTTTATGCAAATTATTATATTTTTCTACAAATCTCATTCTAAAATAGCATTTTTATTTAAAAACCTTATCAACTTCGTAAGTTTCGTTATAAATGGCAGTTAAAATCTTCTTTTATGTGAATTATTATATTTTTTTTTACATCTTATCTTAAACAATATTTTATATCTTCCTTAAATTTTCAGCAGTATTTATCAAGCTACTTTCTTTAATTTTAAATATTATATTTACATCTTTAGCCCTAAATTAATTAACCTAAGTTTGGTCGGATAACCGTAAGTTAACGGATTCTAAAGGATGCCTAACCCCTTCCCTTTAGGATAATATAGAGCCCTTATCTAGAATCACATTGGTTAAGCAGACTATTAATTGAGGTTTAGTTTTAACTTTGCCTTAGTTAAACTCTAGGTGTCCTAATTCACCGTTAAATTAATTAGGTGGCGACTCCTTAAATAAAACAAATAGGAATCTCCAATATGTTGTACTCCTACTTTAACCCGGTTAAAATGGGGTGTGACATGATATTTGTATGAAACTATATTTGTGATGTGTATTTATTGTTCATCAACAGCTATTATCTTGTATGCCCCGATGATAATTGTTCATGGTTTTTAAAGTCCTCAAGTCTAAATGATTCAACGCTTTTCAAGATTAGAGACTTTTGTGATGTCCACGCATGCTTGTTAAAGGATAGAATTTATTCACAGGGTCAAGCAACTTCCAATGTCATTGGCGCTATTATAGTGGATAAGTATGAAGATCCAAAAACAATATACACACCAAAGGATATAGCTAGGGACATGAAGAAACAACATGGTTTAACCATGACCTACATGCAAGCTTATAGAGCAAAGGAAAAGGCAATGGTCATGTTGTGCGGCGACCCGACTGACTCATACAGTAAATTCCGGCCTAGTTATACATTTTAGAGAAAACATATCTGGGATCAGTTGTAAGTTTGAGGAAAACAGAGGAAGATCGTTTTCTTGTATACCTTTGTAGCATTGGAAGCTTGCATTAAAGGATGAGAGTATTGCAGGCCTATAGTGGTGGTTGATGGCACCAATCTTAAATCAACTTATAAAGGGACTATGCTATTAGCCTGTACATTAGATCCAGGAGGTTAGTGTTTTATCTTCTTCTTTTTTTAATGCTAAAACTGATTGTATTAGTGTATGAATACTTTATATGAAGTCAAGTATACTGAGTCCAAGAGGTTAATTTCTATTGGCTATAATAAAATTTTATATTTTTTTTGTCTGCAAAATATATGATTAGTATATGAATAATGTATCAATTTAAGTACATTGAATCCCAGGGGTTAAAAGCTAATAACGGATACTTAATGTATGGAAACAGGTAGTATACTGCCACTTGCATATGCCATAGTTAATTCTAAAAATGATTCATCTTGGACATAGTTATTTGAAAGGTTCAAGTATGCTTATGGTGAGAGGGAGAATATGCATTTTGTATCGGATAGGCATGTTAGTATATGGAATGCGAGTGCAGCAGTGTATTGTGGAATAATTTACTTAAGAAATGTCATAATAATGAAGAGCAGGTAAGGAAATTATACTTTGCAATGGCTAAAGCATACACCCATCAAGAGTTTAACCAATACATGGCGAGGGTAGCCAAAATAGATAAGAAGCTTAATAGATATTTGCTGGAAACTGGTTATCACAGATGGTCTCAGATAGATGCAATAGTAAAAAGAACATGGATATTGACTTCAACCATAGCTGAATCAATAAACAATGCTACTATGAGAGCTCGGGAACTGCCGGTGGCAAAATTACTAAATTTCATGAGGAAATTGGTTGAAATATGGAATGCGAAACACAACGAGGAAGCAAATAATACATTCACAGATCTTACTAAAAAGTACCAAGAAAACATCAAGGATAATCGGGTATTAGCACGCCGTATGATTGTAAGATTTCTTTCTGTTGACTTATCTTTTTCTTTTTTTCTGTCATATGTATAATATGTGTATATATGCTATATTTTTACAGTGTAATATCTGAATTACCTGTACGAATATAATTTTAATTGCAGGTACGAGCTTCCATTGAATTCCTACATACAGTTATTGATGGTTCTAAGAGGTTCAGAGTGTGCCTTCAAGCTAGGACGTGTAGTTGTGGAAGATTTCAACTGGATGAGATACCATGTACGCATGCTATGGCAGCTATAGTGCATAGGCACCAACATGGAGAGGATTATACTTCGACGTAATACAGCAATAAGAATTTTCGGGATGCATATGCAATTCCAGTTAAGCCTTTTCCATGCGAAAGTACATGGAATTTACCAATTAATGTAAAGGAAGAGATTGTGTTGCCACCAGATTACAAAAGACCAGCTACCAAAAGAATGAAATCATTTTATGAGGGAAAATTCAAGAAATCAACAATGACGTGCAGCAGATGTAGTATAGAAGGTCACAATACGAAGACTTGTAGCAATATTCCACAGGGCAATTAATAGTCGACAATGTTATGATGTGTTTTTCTCAAGAAACTTATTACTAAGTACAATTTTAATACTGATAATATTGAAATTTGACTATCAACATTATGTTTTTAGTTTTTGTTGGCTATAATAAAATATTATTTTTTCTCTCTGCAATTTGTATGATTAGTGTATGAATACTGTATGAAGTCAAATATATTGAGTCTAGGGAGGCTAGTTTTAAATCTTATATTTTCTCTGCAAAGTGTATGATTTAGTGTATGAATACTGTATGGTTTGAGTATGATTAGTGTATGGGGTACGATGTCATTACTCTCTTTTGCTCCCGCACTCCTTAAAGGGATCAAACGACTTTGAGCTTTGGCATTAAATACGCGTGGGAAGGAATTCCATTCAACTAGTTCAATGACCCTGGAGGAAATGAACGCATTAAGCTTGAAAGCATGAAATTTAGTTGCTTTGCATCACTACCCTTGCAATGACAGAGCTGTCTTTGAGCTCACATGTGAAGTATACTTTTTCCTTCTCTCTCCCCCATAGTTATGAGTAGGACTTGGTGCCAAAGATGATGAATTAGCTACTATCAATCATGAAAGTAAAATCACACCAGAAGCTGAGAAGAGAATCCCAATTAAAGGAGTTCCATGGGGAGATCTCTTCACTAAAAACTCAGGAAGCATGTATGTAAAGGGGTGTATGAAATATGTATGTAAAGGGATGTGTGCGCTTGTATGATATTTTGAAACATTTAACATTTTACCAAGTAACTGAAAAGAGTCGTTGCTCATTTCAGCTACAAACATTCCCACCTGATGAAATAATGGTGTTTCCATCTACCAAAAAATGTATGATCACCCACTATATAAGCATTAAAAAATAACTTCAGAAAATAAAAAACGAAGAGCACGAAACATAAAGAAAAAATAACTTGAATGATATTGTGTCAAAGATGTATCAATTACAAAACTCAGAGATTCATAGCAAGATGATTACAAAATATTTGCATAATCAGTAAGTCCCAAAACTATTAACATAGATCCAGTCACCAACAACTACTATATTTCCACCAAACACTACAACCTAAAACTACTTGTTCACAAACCAGTCACCAATATCTCATAACCAGCCAAAAAATAGTAACTCCAAAAACTAGTTTTTCACTTTTCGTTTAGGTCTCGGTAATTTTTCCCTCTGTTTCCTTGCAAATCTTTGGCCCACCTAATTTTGTGGTAACAAATCCAGTGACTTCACTCTCACTAATAGCACCAGCATCCTGCTTTTGCCTTGCATAATCCCACAATAGGGCAGCATACCTACTACGGTGAAGATTATGATTGAAGGTGGCCTTCGGGATATTGAAGATGCCATCAATGATATATTCAGAAAAGCACATACATAGACTCCACAATCACTGCAACAAAAAAAATGACGATAGAAGTGTATGAAAACTATTAACAAGTGTTAAAAAAATAAAAAATAAAATCACATATCATAGAATAGAAAATACATACATTGATGCAGGAGTTCTGACAAGTTTTGCTTTAACATATAATCCAAAGGATTAGAAACTCCCTTCCTAATGTAGGCTGGTTCATTTTTCCAGTCTATGTCATCCCTTTTGCCATAAAATCCGATACTGTTGAAGAAGAGGGGTATTATCATTGCCAGTTTTTCAACAATATTTGTAACCGCGTGAGTGTGCACTTTACCCCCCCCCCCCCCCCCCCGAGAGTGAATCATAGACATAAAGACACCTCTTTTTTTAACAGATAAAAGATCCAGCACCTAATGAAATTTCGTGCCTACATTAATCGTATAATCACATAATCCACTTTATCCCAACCGATATTTGCAAGAATCTTATATCCGCGGATAACTTGTGCCACATCATGTTCTGGAGTAATAATACTGGGTTGATAATTATTTTACTTAAACTGCTGGTGGATCAACTCAACCCACGACTTGAAAAAATAGTCAGTTGTTACATATCTTACTCCATTATTTGGCCCATACTTAGCCTTCTTCCTCAGGTAATACATAATGACATCAACATGCTGAAAACATGTCAAAACACAAAAAAACACAGCCATCAACACCACATTGCATACATACCACACCACATAGAAATGAAAATGCCATGAAAAGATTGGAGACAACGTACCAAATCTCCCCAAGATATTCCAGTAGTCATCATAATGTAGAACCACTCCATTTTGTCAATTTTATAAATTTTCATATTATATGGATTCATTATCTTATTGCCCTTCACGGAGAACACTCCATCACTGCAAAAAAAGACAGATGTGTTAGAATTGTAGAATAATCAATTCAAAGAATGTCAAATAATTGTTTAATAAACAACATATGGGGTACATACCTCTTCCCCTGTCTTTTAGACATTTTTGATTTCACCTAAGCCTCAAATTCGACAATCAGTTCAATATCAATAGCAAAGCCAATGCACTTTGCGAATGGGTATTTAATATGAAAGTACGTAGGCGCAATGTCTGTGCTGCTGCCAGTTGAACTAAAACCAATGAATGGTGATTTACCATATGGTCCAGGTTTTCTGTTTCTTGCTTCTAGTTCAGGTGTAATGTCCATATGGTCTAGTTGAACACTTGTTTTGGTTTCAAGAGCTACAATTTGAGACTCGTTAAACGGAGGCAATTCAAGGTCATCCAGGGTAGGGATCTTATTGGCAGAAATGCCCCAAAGATCAATGCCAGTAACCAACTCATTTAGAAGAAGTTATGTAGAATTTGATCATTTAAATTCATATGTAAAAATGTACAATTATTTATTACATATAGTAATTACCTTTAATATCTACATCATCAACTTGCTCACCAACTTCATGTTTTCACATAAAGCAAGTAAGTGTTCGTATTTTTTTTACATTTTTCAGACAGTAATAATATGAGTTTCACACTAGAATAGTAATTACCTGAAATAGGAGCATCATCAGGATGCCTCTTCAATTCTTCTACGTCAAATTTCTATTTATTGCATGCTTCACCATCTACAACTTTGTCACCAACTACACGTTTCCAATAAAAAAGTGCAAGGTTTCTTATTTTTATACATTTTTCATACATTAAGATGGGTTTCAACTTTCAAATGTATCAAAAAGAGAGAGAGAGAGAGAGAGAGAGAGAGAGAGAGAGAGAGAGAGAGAGAGAGAGAGAGAGAGAGAGAGAAAATACATTTTTCATACATTAAGATGGGTTTCAAATGTATCAAAAAAAAAAAAAAAAAACTATACTTGAAATAGAAGCATTAATTCCATTCTTCAAAGTAGATGCATCTACTCCTATCGGACCAGATCCTCGATCACCTCCATCCTGTCCACCAACCACAAAATCACTCTTTTTTTTAGCATCTAGTCCTATCTGATCGGATATTCGGTCACCTCCATCCTGCCCACTAACTGCAAAATCACCTATTTTTTCATCAAAATCAACCTCCTTGTTCCTTGTCTTTGGGTTTTCCATATTATATCCTTAACACTGCCGGGCCGTTGTTGTTTATTAAGATATGTATCAATGCACTTAGATAGAAAATGGATAATACAAAAGACATTAAATCAAAATTATGATAAGAATAACCTTTTCTTCCTCTGTTTTAGTTTGCTTGTCAAGCATGATTTTGATATCTTTAAGTAAACTCATAATCGACTTGTCCATGTAGGTCTTCATGTCATTAAACTGTTCACCAACCTAGAAAAAACAACTAAATTATGACAAGAAACCTGAGGTAATATATATATATACTACAATGAGAATAAAAAAATAAAAAAAAAATAAAAAATTCTATTAAACTTGCCAACCTTTTTGTCTAATAATTGAAGATCTTTGCAGACCTGAAAGATGTAGAATAACATTAGTGAAATATTGTTAACCACAAAATTCAACCATTCCATAAGAAAAATGATAGATACAATTAGTCAAAACACATGTTTACATCTGCAACTTCCTTTTTCAATGCTTCAAACCTAGAACCATGCTCAGAGGGAGAGGGACCCGACTCTGTAGAAACCTGCGGTTCTACTATAACATCATCGACCACAGTCTCTTGTGGCAACGCAGAAAAGTTGATAGTTCTCTTTTCCTCATCCGTTGGGAGAATGTTGGTAAAAATCAGCTACCAACAAAAATACATGTAAAAGCTGACCAGTTAGCATTATAATAAAAACAGTGTATGAAATGTGTATAATTAATGTATGAAAAATAGTTAGCTTGTAGTATTACCGGATTGCTGTAGGTTTTGAACATCCCTGTCTTCAAATGGTTAAAGTAGACTGTATTCGAAATTGTTTGCCAATTAAAAAATACGGGGGATGCCGTTTCCAATATGCTTTGCAACCGTAGGGTCTACCTTCGAACAACATTCATAAAGCCACACTTGAATGGCCAGCGGAAAACCCCTAAACCTATAGTAAGTCAGTTTGCTCACCAACTTGTGACTAATCGAAGACAACAGATTTTTGAAGCAAACATTGCCCTAGGGATAATTCATGTACTCTCCACTCTCAACCAAGTCAAAATGTAACTTGGTGACAAACGCTACATTACTTTGAGTTGAGAATAAGAAAGTGCTGATAAAGTAAAGTAGTGCTGTCTTAAAAACATCACCATCCTCAATCAACAATTTGCTGTCTTTAAAGTCTATAAAAAGACTAACCAACATGGTCTTCTGTACTTTAGTTAGGCCATTAAAGTACCTAGTCATCAGTCTGTTGGAGGAATCAGGGTTTGAGACAAACTCGCGTCTATGCCACATTTTAAACTAGTTATGATGGCAAATTCCCTAATGCCGAAATGGAGCAATTTCCCATTGGCCTTCATGATAAACATATTATTCCTATCATGATCCGTCTCGGCATACATCAGACTTCGAAGTAGTTGTGGCTGAACCTTCAAGGTTGGAAAATCCAGAAATAACCCAAAAGGAGAATCCCTAAACATCTTCAATTGTGTGTCATTTAGGCGCGCCTTAATTTCTTCCGGGGCATTCACGTTGGTGTAAGAACACCAATGAATCTGTTGCTTTTTATTCTAAATCTAATAAATAAAAAGGAACAAGTAGTCAAATTCAATTTAATCTAAAAGGACCAAGCAGCAAGTAAAATATTATCCATTCAGTTCCTTCAAATCCTTGTTTTAAATTATGTGCAGTCACCCATTTAGGAACCATCTGCAACATGGTTCCTCGGCACTAAATTTGCACCATGAAAATAAATCACTAAAAGAAGTTGGTCTGTAACGCCAGTTTGTGGGTATGTAACACTAGTTTATGGGTCATATGTTGCTAGTGCAAATGCAGTGCCTAGGACCCATGTGAAAAATCAACTAATACCATTTCCATACATTTTATGTACACCAACAACTCATAAATCAAGTCATACACATTTCATGCACATTATATACACACAAAAAATGCTAAATGTTTCAAAAAAACATACAGGCACACCCCTTTACATACATATTTCATATACCCCTTTACATACAAAAAATCATACACATGCAAATTAACCAAAAAATCAAAGACTACTTGTTTGACTTTTATACCTTCTTTGTCGAGTTGTTTTCTTATTCTTCTTTGATCTTTACGATTGCTGGACTTTCTTCTTCTTTGATGTTTCACCAATCGCAACCTTACTTTTTTTTTCTTTAGGATGCTCAGTTTGTTCTTCGAAATCAGAGTCACCAGTGACATTTTTAGACTTGCTAGTTGATGTCTCTTTCCCCTTCCTTTTGGTATCTTTCTGGGGAGTTGATTTGATTTCAACTACTATAGGACTAACATTACAAGGATTGTTTCTTCCTTTCTTCTCTGGGGGAGGGGGGTGGGGGTTGAGTGAGTAAATTAAAGTTTGGAATTGGCCTTACTTTTGGGCTTGATACACCAAATCTAGCGCTTCTACGGGTACTCATTGGAACAGTAGATATGGTGGAAATTAAATGAAAAAGGAGGAGATGGAATGGAGAACCGTTAGATATGGTGAAAATCGAATGCAAAAGTGGAGATGGAATGAAGATGATGAAAAAGATGAGATGGTGAAAATCGCATAAAAGGGGAAATAGAATGAATGAAGATGAGAAAGAAGGGAGAAAGAAACGGGCTGCAATAATTTTGGGTGGAGACAGAGACCCAACCCGATACGCGAAGATAGAGGCCCAAAAACGTGATGAGCCCAAATTCGTCAAGTTTTGTAATTAATCTTTAAGGTGTGTAAATAAGGAAAACTGCCTAAATGTTTTGTAATAAAGAGTATTAAGTAGTAACCCCATGTCATTTTTGTCACACCCTAACAGTGGTAAGGCATGACGGGCACCCGACTCTCATCAGAGTCGAACAAACCCTTAGACATTCGCTCTATTAAAACCTGCCATTTCAAAAACTTTTAAGAATATAAAACTTTTCCAAATAGAAATCATTATCTTCATAACGATTATGAAAACTTTCAATCAAATAAGTACTTTAAACCAATTGAAATCATCTAAAATACATACTCTTTTAAAATCCACAAATGACTCAACTGACATCACTTTGTCGACATCTCGACAAACATACCATAGGACACTGTCTGCAGAAGTCTCTAAGAAGTAAACTGAACATTATGAGTCAGGACAGGGCCCTGACATATCCATAATCATACATATCGATACATGACTCAGCACAGCTCCAGAATGAGGTGGAACTTGCCAATCCCAGCTGACGTCCAAGCATCTTAGCTATACACTTAACCTGCCAAACAATCTGGGGTTGCGAGCATGAACGCAGCGTCCCCAGGCAAAAGGACGTCAGTACGGACAATGTACTGAGTATGTAAGGTGGTAACAAGTCATAATCACAATTTGACTTAGGAGAGAAGAAATCGCAACCTAACTCAATACCTGCAGCCTTCGCTGGAAGAAACATAAATGTACACACGAAGTCTCAAAATAATCTTTAAGTAAATAATGCAATCCAACACATACGCCGCTTCCGACATCTTAACAGAATAGTCCCTTCGGACAGCCGCTTCCGGCTAGTATCACAATAGTCCCTTCGGACGGCCGCTTCCGGCATAATAATGATGGCCCCTTCGGGCAGCCGCTTCCGGCTTAATAACGATGGCCCCTTCGGGCAGCCGCTTCCGGCTTAATATCAACTCAAACTCAATACACAAATATCAATTTCAATTCATATCATAAGTCACTAATCAAGTCATCACAATCCAGTTATTAGCCTTAGTCTTTCATAAGAACTTATCAAATTTGTATCTCACTAGACTTAGGAGGACATACTTCCAGGTTTGAGGGTAGAATTGTTATGAAATTCTTACTACTTATATTCTACTCAATTTCATCTTATTGCCCTACCCAAAGGATAACTGATCATATCAGTACAAAGGGATGATATTATGGAATGTAAACATAAATCGTAAATGAAATGAAGTAGTAAAATCTCGCACCCCCTTCGGAATGGTTTTGAAAATCAAACTTTATGTTTCCTTTAGTATAAAACTCGTTTCCTCGAAATCATTAGTAAAAACATATACACAACTCAACTTGGCACCTTATGGGTGTTCCCTTTGGAACAGAATAGGAGTACAATATCAATAAGCCATCACAAGAAACATTTAGACCTTACTCGTCTAAGAATGGAATCATATGGAGTACGTATAGAATGAATAACAACAAGAATCATGCCAAAAGAAGAAAGGTTTGCCTTACATACCTTTGCCGCTTTCCAGCTAACCACATCCCATCTTCGGGTCATGCTAATCTATCAACAATACCAATTTACCAACAATCAATCTAATAGACATCCTTATAATCAACCCCTTAAACTTATCTCTATTTCTAACGGAATTTCGACAGCATTTCCTTTATTAACTGGACAAACCCGAAAATCCAATTCAGTTAAATTATCAGCAACAACATCAAAAAACAATATCGACAACCAATATAAATCATAACTCAGATATTTCCATCCATTTAACTCCACTGAAAAAGCCCCACCTTCATAAACTCCCCAAAAATGCCAAACGAGCTTTTAACATTATTTCCTCCGTTCTAATCCATTAAAACTCTAAATAAACACTTTAATAGCATAAAAGGAATCTTATACATACCTTAGCAGCAGCTCAACCACGAAAATATCATCCCCCAAGATCAATATTTAGCTTAAAACGACAACGACAACTCGTACTGCACTTTATCCTTCACGATCCTCGGGATTTGGGGCCTCGAACTTGATCGATTCTCCACTTTCTCTCTCTAAAAGGTTCAGCTCTTTTTGGGGTTAAATGTCAACAAATTGCACGAATTTCGCCCTTATATAGGGGCCTTGGGTCGGTTCCCACCGACCTTGAGTCGGGTTGGGCCGAGCCCACTGCCCAGTTTGACCTTTCTGCCTTAAAATGTCCATAGCTTTTTATCCCTATCAATCAATGAAGAAGGAAAAATTGAACCAGACAATTGAGAAAATTACCCACTTATAAATCACTTCACGGAATGAAATGTGCTAAGAGTGAAAATTAAGAAATGAAAAATAGATACAGCACCCTTTAGACATAACATGTGAGAATCCCTATTTTCATTGTGAAACACACGGCATACCCAACAACATCCATGGCTTCTCAGGAAAAGATACTGATATAATCAATGCTAGACTCTATTGATTTAATATTTTAACTTTGATGAAAGCTGATAAACAATACAGAGCCTAGTCATTTATTTGGAGTAACATTTTCATATTAAAGAAAACAACTCACCTTCAAAAGTTTATCTTCATCCGGACGAATTAAGTTTTTTCAAAAGTGTAAGTGGAAGTTTTGCTTATTTCTCAAGTGATTCATGCAAATACAGTTTTAGAGCGGAAGCGCCAAAAAATACGGGAAGTAAAAAGCGCCAAAATATTCCCTCCAAAATTAAAAAAAAAAACTTTTTTTTTGGGACTAATTATGCATTCTCACAGAAAAGTATTGGACAGGGGTGTTTATCCTTAAAATGGATAACAATTAACTTTGTACACGATGCCAAGAATATGCGGTTCGATTTAACACAATATTGAATTACGAGACAGATAATAAAATGAAGTAAAGATAACAGATCTGACCGTGACGAATACCGATCAAACCCGAGTACTGAGAAACGAGGTCTATATACAGTGGCCAAGTTATGAGCAATGAACAATGATGGAAATAAAAAAGATGAATGAACACTGTTGACTATATTGCTTGCAATGTATATGAATGTGCGTGTATCTGAAAAGCAGGAGAAAAATAAATGGGGTCTCCTCTTTATATAGTAGAGGAGTCTTAATCATAGTACAGTTTTAAATAAGAAACAAAATCCTTCAATGATTGTGGCCGAGATCGGTGCCGTGATGTACGGCTAGCGGCGGATATTTCTATCCCCCATTATGATGATTAACTGCCTCCTCATTGTGTCGTTCTAATTAGAGCTCGAAATCCGAGCCTTGATATGACCGATCTGATCCCGACCAAGCATAGATTCCATGTCGAGAAACCGAGGATATCCATGTCTTTGGTTCTACCCGTGTACAAGAGGGTTATGCTTCCCATTCAAGATGTGAGGTATCCTTTCCAATCCTTAAATATTAGGGGGTAAAGTGGGATTCACTCCTAAAATGATGACAATGATATCTTTTGCTTTGTGTTCTCTATAACTGAAGATATGAAGCTTCAAAGTGGCGAAATAAGGAATTTAGCGAAGTGGGTATTGTTTATATTGGGGAATTTGCAGAAATTTGGGTTTGAATGCGACGACTTGTTGGTCAGATATGAGTTCTTCGGTGGAGTTAAGGAGAGCTGTCAGTGTTTTCTTCGTCAGAGTTTTGGCGGCGACTGCTTCCAACATGATAGAAGAGACAATATTTGCCCTTTTCTTTTGGTCCATGGAAAGAGGAAGAGCACAGAGAGACAATGGGGACGGGGAGCGAGAGAGGGAGCCCATTGGCTTGCCCGAGGAAGAAGATGAGAGAAAATTAAAAG
This sequence comes from Lycium barbarum, assembly GCF_019175385.1. Taxonomy (NCBI): domain Eukaryota; kingdom Viridiplantae; phylum Streptophyta; class Magnoliopsida; order Solanales; family Solanaceae; genus Lycium; species Lycium barbarum. The sequence continues at coordinate 151,187,275 of NC_083337.1, forward strand.
AGAAACCAAAAAATATATATTTGTATAATATACATATCACAGTGGGCCTATCCTTTTCTTTAAATTACTCATTTTCATTTTTTTTTACTAGTATTCGTACTCCGATGCGCGGAAAGCATTGAAAAATATATTTATGACAAATTGTAATCCAGCTCATTTAATTACATTGCATCATATAATATTTCAACAAAATTCAATTCTCAACTTATTTTTTAATGCAACCTACTTAATAACAAAATCTTTAAATAATAATATTTTATTTTATTTTGATCAAAATTATATCACCATTTTTTATGGGTAAAAATCATTCTTCGCTCTAATTTTGCTTTAAAGTCAAACACCTTCAACAGACATTGGAACACCCCCCCCCCCCCACCCTTCACCCGAAATCATTGAACTTTTACCTTCTTACCCTCTAAATTATTAACCTGTTCTTGTTTTAGTTTTTAAATATTATGATTTTTTTTCTTCTAGTTTTAACAGCCCCATCACCCCCCCCCCCCCTCCCCCTCCACTTTCCATAAGGAACAATTTTCTCCAATACAGTATCCGAAAATACCGAACATATATTACGGACTTAACTGACTTATAGATAAACGAAGTAAAGAAAAATAATTTTTCAACATATGTATTTTTGATAATTGAATAACATTTTACTTAGAAAATTTGTTTGTATAAGTAAATTTGATAATAGTAACCAAAACTTAAAATTTCACTAATTACTTAATTGAGAATGAAAGGGAAAAAAATTTAAACATATATTTAATGCTTGTAATATAAAAGACTAATTATTAAAAAAAAGATATATTTTATAAAAATTCTGTAATGATTCAATATTATACTTTAAATGAATTCAAAATATGATATAGTTTGAAAATATTACATTAATGGTAATCAAACCTCTAATGATTTTATTTTACAATTATTATTTTTAATTATTTACCCATTTTAATCTGTATGAATATATATATATATATATATATATATATATATATATATATATATATATATATATATATATATATATATATATATATATATATATATATATATATATATATATATATATCAGTATTCAAGTCATTAAAATTAAAATTATTACTTCTATCTCATTTCTTCTTTATACTAAAATGAACTTTTTTCGTTTAATTAAATAAAAACCAACTACACTCAATTAAAATGTTTATATTTCAAATCAAATTTAAAATATAAATACATTATAAAAAATTAACTACACCACGTCATCGCATTACAGTCCATAAATATTACCAAAACTTAACATGTGGTTATGGAATTAAGGAAAAAAAATTTCTTAAGCAATTGACAAATGAATAAACTTGCAGCGAAAAAAGTAAAAATAGATATATGTTATCATGTATTCCTTGTCAAATACTTATATTTACACTGCGATTAACTTCTATTCGTATAATATTTAATATTCAATACTTGTTTTTCCATTCTTTACCTATATATCTTTTCAGAGAAAATATATGTTCCTTTTTTATAATAGTATCATTATTTCTTGCCCAAAACTTTGAATTTACTTCTTCTTTTTTTCAAATTCTTTTTCGTTGCCTCCGCTTTAAATTGGTGATTCCATTTTTAACATTGAGTTTATGAAGAGCACTAAAAATGATAACACATCAATACTTGAACCTCAAAGATCAACCTGATTAGTTAGTGAATATCAAAAACATTTTTTGAATCATATGTATCCAAGAGTTCTTGGAGATAACAAAGAAAAAGAAAAGATGAAAACTATTTTTATTTTACCTTTTATTCAATGTTTCACAATTGATTTAATTGGCTTGGTTAGTAGTATTGTGAAGAGTATCAATAAGACTTGTTTGCATTTAAATTAATGCGTAAAAAAAGCTTTTGAGATAAATAAATAGCAAAAACAAATATACCACATCGAAGTCATAAGAAAATAATTCGCCAAAATAAACGAAAACAAAGAAAATAATTGGGAAAGATAATAAATACACACACATTAATAAAGAAAATAGTTGAACGCATATGCTCCTTAAGTCACTGGAAAAAGCATTGTTAACAATGATTGCAATTTCTTAAACCTCAGATTATACTTCTTAAAACTCAGATTATACTTCTTAAAACTCAGATTATATAAAAAGTCAAATTTAATTTAAATCTAGCTAGGAAAGTAAATTACAGGAATTGTTAATTGAGACAACATTAACCAAAACAAATACATCAATATTATTAGTGGTGATTCAATGATTTGGAGTTGAAATCTCATTCCACTTAAAATTTAATTTAAATTCAAATTTAATATCATATCAGTTTGTTAGAAATATTTTTAAAAACACAATATATATTTGAAAAGATAAAACTCTAGGACCTTATCTTTTATTCTACATATTTAAGTTGAAAAGAACAATTTATACCGAAGGATCCCTTCAATGTTTTTTACACTAAACATATTTGAAATAGAAGAAGATAGAATCGTGATCAGCAATTCTCTGTCACATCATCACCACCTGCATAATATTAAATTATTAATGGGGTTGTAAAATTATTATATAAAAAATATAACTTAAATTCTAGTATAACTATATACATTTCAAAATTGTTCAACTATATATGTATAGGTATATATCTCTAGGTGCACATATTAATAATCTGCATTTCTCACAGGTGTCCTCTAACAGTGGCTTCTGCACATGCATACTGTTCAACTTGAATTACAATCTTAAGGAAATTTTATATTTGCTTTGCCTGTTAACTTCTTAGTTTCCATTTGGACGAACTAAGTAACTAACTGCCTCTTAGATCATTGTTTTTGAAATTTAATTATTTTTCATAAAAATTGTCTGCATGTTCTTGTTTATCAAAAAAGAAATATATGGTGAAGTTTGTGTTACGATGATAAATCTTTGTGAAATCTTGTCACTTTCTTGTCTATAAGTAGATAGTTGCTTATCAGAAGGTGATTTAGGCTTTCTCCAGCAGTGACATGCGGAGCTTATAATTTTATGACTCAGCTAAACTTAATATTTCGATCTGAAATATAATTATATAAGTGAAAAATATCTTTAAAAAAACAACAAACTTTACTTCTAAATTATAATTTCAAGTACAATGAATTAAGTGCTAAGAACCTTAGAAGTCACACACAGGATCTGTATCTGTTCCTGTTGATCTAGTAGCCTTGCAAAACCACGATAATCAAGATAAGTTCACAAAATAAAAATGCACTGAAGAAAAACATGAACCTCATAAGTTAGGACTAATATATATATATATATATATATATATATATATATATATTAGTATCATATAATAGATTAATAGATTAACTATCAATGCAAAGTAAAACTGAGAGAAGAAAGAACTGCGTGCAATTCATTCCTTTCTATTGTACTCCATTATTTATATATGTGTATTGCTATGCATTTGAAATTTGAATAATGTTGTGTGGTTAAATAAGATAAATCCTATATAATCTAAGTTGTGGATTAAAATCCAAACTCTGAATTCTTTTACCTCAATTTTAATTCTTTATCTTGATAAAGTTTCTTTTATCTCAACGTAAATATTTTTTATATTTTAATTTAAATTAAACTTAATTTTCTAGTCTCAATCCAAATACTTTTATCTTTAAATTCAGATTCAAAATTAATTTCAAATCAATTTTTTTCTTATCTCAATTCGATATCTTTCCAATCAATTCAGATTTTTAAATTCAAAATAGTTCATCATTGTTTTCCATCATTGTCGTGTTATACAAAAACAATGCAACATATTTATCTTTAAGTTTCGGATTATGAAATACTATTCTTTATATGGCACTTACTGCTACTACAACTACTAAGTTCAACTTTGAAAATATTTTTTTCAAATATCGTGGAAAGATAAAACATGTGCCCAAAAGGTCTTTTTATTTAACTTTATTCAAAAAGAAATTTTACAAAATTCCGTTATACACCAAATGTTAAATTTAATCATGCCTACGTTCTAATTTTAATGTTTAAACTTTAGAATATATTTATCTTCAACTAAATTTTAGATTTAAAACTTTAGAATATCTTTATGTTCAACTCAAATTCAAAAAAACATTGAATTCCAAATTAAATTGAAATTTAACATCTAATTAAGGTAGATATATATTCTTGGATTCTTGGGTTTGTTACCTCTCTAGGTAAGGTTTTGAAATTTGAATATATAGATTCTGATTTAATCTATTTAAGAAATTATTCAAATTCAAAAAAGATCTTTGTCTTCAAATAAAATGTTATTAATGATATTAATTTCATATTAACTATTCTATTACATTATCTATGTATCTTGTCTTAAAATTGCCAAGCGGCTTGTTTTTAGCTTGCCACTTGGCTTAACCACATGGCTTGTACCTCTCCTTTTATATATATATATATATATATATATATAGATTGGCCACCTCGGCATTAACATTTGGGGTGTGATTTATTTCATTTCAAATATGTAAGGGGGGTTAAAGAAATACCGCAAAGGTAAATTATTAAAGTGAGTTTTGGTAATAAGTTAAGGAGTCTGAAACTTTTTTAACCCAAAAAAAAAAAAAAATTTGAAACCAAACTAACCCATTAAAAAATAAAGAACCAAAGTAGGCTTCACGCACAGAATCTGTGCGTGAAAGGACTAAACTGTAACTTTTTGAGTTTGGTCCTTTCACGCACAGATTCTGTGCGTGAAACAGGGTGCCTTTTTTTCTTTCTTTTTTATTTTTTATTTTTTTATGCTATCAAAATCACGTTTTTTTCATTCTTTAGGCAAAGATTAGTCATGTTTCAAAACCCCGAAATATCAATATGTTATATAGAACTTAATATATTTTTTTGCGTACAATAATGTCAGCTCATTACATTTAAGTATACCTAAACATTTGGATCGTCGTTTTAGGGGTTGTAAAGTTTCCCGAAGTAAATTTTGTTTGCTTGGAAACTTGTCATCTTTGTTCGTTAAAACTAAACTAAAAATTATTTAAATAAAAAAATACAGGTGGGTCCCATCTCCTAACGCTGTCAGACTTTCTCCCTCTTCTAAATCTCCCTCGCCCCCCTCCCACGCCCATCCCTTCTCTCCCCACTCGTTCTTCCCCATGGTTTCCATTAACAACAGCGAATATATATTTGAATTCATCTGTTGAAATATCGAATTCAAGTTGAGTTCATAATTGAGGTAACAACGTTTTCACTGCAACTTTTTTATTTTTTTTATTTTTTTGAAATTTTGAAAAATATAGTCAAAATATATGAAAAATATAGTCAACAGAAATCAGAATAAGTAATATTGAACGTAATAATCAAAAATACAATTAAAATATAGCCAAAATATAGTCATAATTGAGGTAACAACGTTTTCACTGCAACTTTTTTTTTCTGAAATTTTTCTAAATATAGTCAAAATATATGAAAAATATATCTGAAATATATTCAACAGAAACCAGAATAAGTAATATTGAACATAATAATCAAAATACAATTAAAAAATATAGCCAAAATATATATGAAAAACAACTATTAAAATATCAATCCAAAGTGAAAAAAAAAACGAAAATATAAGTTAAATACACGGTGAAACGTAAAAATCAGTATAGAATCTTACCTTTTATTGGGATTTAGATTTGAATTATGAGTGAAATTAATGAGTAGTTAATTAGAGATAAACAAGGAAGTTGAACTATTATAAAACTGATTTGAAATTGGAGGAAATTAAGGGATATTGGGCATAATGGCATGTATTTAGGGGGATAGGAGAGAGGGGCGTTTTTTTTTTTTTGCTTAAATTTAGGGGTGTGGGAAGTTATCAGATGAGTGGTAAAAAAGTGATAGCTATAGGAAGTAAATGTTGACACCCAATTTTGTCCCTCCTTTATTCAATTTTATTTACTCGGGCTTCTAAATTTACTGACGAACTAAATACTTTATTTTCACTATTCTTATTTTCGCTACTTTTATTTTTAAAAATTACGAGCATTACTTTATCACAAATTTTAAATGTTCGTCATCGTTTCATTTTCAGGTTTGGAATCGTTAAATTAATTACAAGACAACACTTTGCAAAATATTTATTTTTTCTACATATTAATTATTTATTGTCTTTACATAATATATATTATACCAGTTATTAAATTAGAAGCCCAACAATAATTAAATAAAGGAGGAAGGATCAACATTTTTCAGCCAAATTAATGGCCAAAATACAAATACAATATTATTTCCCTACCCAAACAAATAACCCACATTTTTAATACCCAACCCACATTTTCAATCCACATTTTAGCCCAAACGAATTATTGATCCAGCCCAATCCCTTCCAACCGACCCGGTCCGGCCCACCCCCTTATTTTAACCCTAATCCCTAACCCTTTTCTTTTTCTTTTCTTCTTCACTCTCTTCTCCCCTCTTATCTCCTCACCGCCGCTCACCCCTCCCCTTTTCGCTCCCTCACGTTCTCTCCACTCATCTCTCTCTCTCTCCCACGTTTCATCTCTGCCATACCCACGCCTGTCCCCCGCCTCGCTCTGCCACCTCCACACTCCCTTGTCCCCCATGCGTCTGTCACCCTTGTTCCCCACGCCGTTCGCCTCTCTCCCTCGCTAGCGAAACCCTATAAAGATAATCCAAGTTTAATCGGTTTGGGGGGGATTTTTGGTTTTTTGAATGGTTTATTTTTAGGAAGAAGAAACCCGAAACTTTACCGCACTCAACAATTTTTTATTTTTTTACTACTTTAAGTCTTAGGTTGTTACTTTAATCGATTTGAGGGTTCGTTCAAGTTCGAGATAGATTCGAGGCCATCGATACCCGCTTCACTGCACCCACAAAAGGTCGGTGAATCCTAAGCTTTTAACATTTTTTTCTTTTTTTTCTTTCACCAAGGAATCTGTCCGTTTGAAATGGAATTAGGGTTTTCTAGTGTAAAAATCATGCATTCTGAATGTGTTAATGTCATATATGTGGTGCTTATGTTGATATCAGATATCTGTTATATTGGTGTATTGTGAAAGTAGACATCAAGCTTTGCTTTTGTCGACATCTGCGTCATTCGGATTGAGTTCGTTTTTTAGAAATCATGTACTAGGTTTGCTGTTGCTTTCTGCCTATTTAAAATTTCAGAGTTCTGCAACTATCTAGATAATTTCAATTAAATTTTAGCTTTGACTTTGCTTGCTATTTGTTTAAAGTGCGACATGGTTTGGTCGATTTGATTTTATAAGCATATTAGTATGACGCAGTTCTGGTATGCAGATTGAGAAGCATGAATCATTTATAGCTTTTAGTGTTCTTTCCATCTGTTCATAAATGATTTAGTTTGAAAAGATATTCAAAGTATGGGCTGTTAGGTAATGGGATTTAGCCTTCGAATGCATACGTGTTTAGCTTCGCATTTCTGTTTACATTTGAGTCTGTTCTTGTCTTCAGTTAGATAGACTGCCCTTTATTTCCCCCCTTTTGCCAAAGAATCTTGACTTAATCATTGCTTTCCTATTCTCCATAGCATAGCATTCTTTAAAATTTGATTAGGAAACCTTTCTTTGTGCCTGTTAAATTTATCAAAGAAATCTTACACATATAACTGCTTCTGCTGGCTTCTATTTCTGAATATTGTGTATATCATTCATAGCCTATCTCTTAAATGGCTTCTGTGAACTTCTTAAATATGTAGAATTTAGAACTCTCGATGTTTTATAAATTGTGCTGTAGGGACTTTCTTTACCTAACAGTGTTCTTTATAATTTTAAGTGCTCTGTTTGAGATAGTTGTTGTGAAGTGAATCACTTGTTTGGTATAAACCTTTGGGCCTTATTAGTTTAGTGTGAGTCTTTCATTAACTTTCACATTTAGTTAAAGTCATAATCCTTCCTAATATGCTTTTCTTTTGCTTTGTTTACATAATCTTATTTGGATGCTACTCGAATATAGAATGTAAATATTTTAACTCTAATCTAAGGACACCATTTAAAACCCTTTCAGTTAGTAAAGGTCAATGCATTTATGTCTCTTGTATCATGATATGTGTAAGTTTTTGATTTGTTTGTCTAAGTACACTATTCTCTAGCTTTAGCTTTCTTCTTGTCTTCCATAATTCCTGCCTTTCGAACATGCTGTAGCCTACCTGCTTTCTTTCATCATGGTTGCTGCATACCCAGAACACTCTGTGTCACTGTTTCCTTCTGATTTCTGCATTCCTGCTTATTTTCTATTTTCTTTAACTTGTTTCCCTATGTGTTCTCTCCTCCCCTGCTTCTTGTCCTAACTAAAACACTCTGTATGCTTGTTCTGTGTAACCACATGGCCTCCAAGGCATCTCATCTTGTTTGGTATTATGACCTGCATTTTGATCATGTACCCTAGTCTAGAAATCTGTCCCCAACTGTTCTTCTTCTCTTCTGCTTTTCTGAATATAAACCATTCCTCTTCTGCCCAGTTCTCTTGATAGTAGTTGTTCTACTTACTCGTGTTGCACCTTTTCTCTTTGTTTTTCTTGTATATATGTGTATATGACTGGTATACGTTAGCTTATACATCCTTATGAATGTGTATATCTGAGATATACCAAAATACGCATAGTATATACACAATCTATAAACTGTTTTAAGTGTCTATTTCGCGTGTTTAATTTTATTCATCGATTATGTACTAATCCTTTTCTTTTCGTTTCTATGCATGATGTCTTGCATATGAGTCCAAACGACTCGTCATCTCTTCCCGCATTTGGTGTCGGGCTAAAAGCCCAACACAGCTCCTCTCGAGTCGGCCCGTATAGTAGCAGCCTGTCCGCAGCCATATACTAAATTCGTTGGGCTGAAACCCAACAGCCAACAGTGGCGCAGCAGCAGTTCTACAAATGGGCTGAGCCCATTAATTATATTTGCCTCTTTTTTTTTATTTTACTTTGTGTGTCTAACTTGTATTATTATGCAACTAACATTTTACTTTGTTTTGGGTTTCTTAGCTAGAATGAACCTTAATAGAACTAGTAGTTTAATGTTAGTATAATGGGTAGTTAGTCTAAAAGAGCAACCAATAATTAATTCCATAAATTTCATCTTCCTTTATTTTCATGTTAACTACTTATAGTACCTATACTGTTACTTCGATTGACTTTCAAAAATAGCGCGACTACATATTTTGAATATAGGAATCATAATTTATGCTTACTATTTTAGAAGTTTAAAACGCCACAAATTTACACCAACATTAGCTTATTCTTAGAAATAAAAGGCAAATCAGTTTCAACGGATAACTCTTTTACTTTAGTTCCTTTCCAACATTCGAAATACATATTTGTTTAAAATAACTTTTGCACAATACATTAAACTAATAGTTTTTCTTATGAAATCTTTAAAAGTTATTTAATGTTAATCTTACATTAACTCTTTTTGATTTGTGATCTGGCTAACTCACTTTTCCCACATATATATAAACGTTACATGTTTCTCTTCTTTTTGTTTATTTTAACTAAACTCTTTTATGCAACTACTATTTTCTACCAATTCTACTTTAAACAATTTTATCAATACTCACAAAAAAAAAATCATTTTTCATTCTATAATGTTACTTTTATACTTAGCCTAATTAAATCTTAGTCCGGTCGGTTAACCATTGTTAATGGGTCTTAAAGGATGCCTAATACCTTCCCTTTAGATTAATTGGACCCTTACCTAGAATCTTAAGTTTCGCAGACCTTAAACAGAGCTAACTTTAAACATAACTTTAATAAAATTTAGGTGTCCTAATTCACCATAAATAATTAGGTGGCGACTCCTTAAAACAAATAAACAAAAAACAGGAATCTCCAATATGTTGTACTCTACTTTAACCCAGTTAAAATGAGGTATGACAGTAAATATGTTATATTTTAGCTACTAAATATAATTATTGTAAAGTTTAGTTATGTTCCATAAATAGGTAATAATGTAAGCTATGCCAAGTAAATTATACTACAAATAAATAGGTAGTAAAAAAAGACATAAGGTAAACACATCTTAACTATCACTTTTTTTTTCCAGTTTCATACCTAAATTATCATAAGGTTCAGAAAATTACCTAAACTATCATTATTTAGTTTACAAAACACACCTGAATTAAATGTGTGAACTCACTCTCCAAAAGGCAAGTGAAGCTGAAATTTTCTCAAAAAAGTTGTCCACATGACATAAATAATGCTATGGTGGCACCTACATGGAAATTAAAAATAATATTTTTTTATAAAAAAACTATATATTTTTTTAAAAAACTGCATAACTTTTTTTTTAAAAAAAAAATCAGCATTTTAAAAAAACAAAAAATCTGGATTTTAAAAAAAATATTTTTTGTGAAAAAATATCAAAAATTTAGAAAATAAAAAAAAGATTTAAAAAATGGAAAAGTCAACTTTTTTTAAAAAAAGTGAAAACTAAATAATCATTTTTCTTATTTTATTTTTAAAAAATAACTTTTCCATTTTTTAAACTATTTTTTCCATAATTTTTGATATTTTTTTTACAATAATTATTATTTTTCAGTTTGTTTTTTAAAAGTTAAAATAAATAAATAAACTGTTGTGGACTATATAATGAGAATTATCAGGCAATTCATTGCAGCAGTGCACACCAAGCACTAGACATGTCATAATGCAACGATACCCTGAAACAATACGTTATATCACTTCATAGAAGCATTTGTTCTTCAGCCTTCTTGTTAGAGAAAGAAAGTCTCCTTTCCCAACCAATAATTATAAAAATAAAAATAAAACCTTCAAATTTTTCCCTTTCTTCACCAGCAGTGTGTTTTTCATTCGTCGTGGAGATTATTGTACTCTTCACTTTAATTTTGTAAACGGTATAACAAGAACGAGCCACATTATAAAAGGAACATTCTACACTAGTTGACATAGATTGCTTTATGGAAAGTTAAACTGTCTCCACTATTTACATGGATCGCCAGATCGGACAATCGTTTCAAATTTAAGGTAAACACTGATCCAGGTAACATCTGAAAGTTATTAACATAATATTGAATGCAAATTAGCATTACACAAGGTGTGCAGAATGAATGAATGATAAAATGACAAGCAGCAATACTAGTTAAAGAAGGAGCATTAGATAAATGAGATACTCAGTTTGCCTCAGTTTTTCATATGCATCAGAAAAAATGTCATTTCTGAACATAGGTAACTATCACAACACACATTGGGAGAAGTAGAAGAAATCAATTGTAAATTTAGACGTGGACCCCATTTTGTTACTCATCTTCCAAAGATATATTTTTCTTTTCTTTTTCTGTTAGTTGAAGATTAACATGAGAAATAATTAACATTGTTGTATCATTTTATTTACCATGTGTATTAAAAATGATCGATCTAAATAAAATATTTTTCATTGAAAAATGACAATATAATTAATCAATTTTCACATTTACACTTAGTCTAATAAATATGAAAAGATATTAATGTGACGAAATGAAAAGTAATGGAGTAGTAAACTGAATGGAAAAATAAATAAGACTAATTTAAGCAAATTATTCTTTTAATTAATGTTTAAGAAAAGAGTGTTAAAAAAACAATCATAACAACTAATTAAGCGGATGAAGTACTTGAAATTAAAGTAAACTAGAAGTGTTCACTAAAATTTTAAAATATGATTCTTTATTTAATCAGAAAATCAAATTTATGTTTTTGTTTCATTTTAAACATTTGAAATTAATTTAGATATTTGAACTAATATATGTTTAATTTAATTATAATTAATCAAATTAGATTTTGATTAAAAAGAGGTATCATTTGAGTCTAATTTACGTACATTGACAAGGCAATGTTTTTACACTTTTAAATTAATGAAATTAAAATCTATTGATTATAGCATATTACTTCAATTAGTGTTTAATATTGCTATTCTTTTGTCTCAAATAAGAAGGGGAAAATAGTTTCCCTTTACGTAAGTTATCTCTTTTTAAAAAATATTAATGAAATTATTATATTGAGGTATTTGAGTTTCCGCAAACTCTATACTCTAACCAAAAGTAAATAAAATAAAGTTATGGATACAGAATATGAATTACTATATTGATCGTGCTTTGTATATACAACTTATTGGCAATTAGAAATGTAAAAGAATTTAAGCGGACTTGTGTTAGTGGGTGAGGCACAAGGTAAGAATTTTCATTAACTTTTGTCAAATGATACTCCCTCCGGTTTAAAATAAGTGTCTAGCTACCTTTTTTCACGCTCTTTAAGAAAACACTGCTAACTCCTAAGAAAAAATTGGTATTTTAATTAAACTATTCTTACTTATTTATTGTCTTGGGTAAATAAGAATAAATATGAAAAATAATTAATTCCTTCTTAATTTTGTAAGTATACACTAATTTTGAATCAAAACAAAAAAGCTAGATAAATAATTATTTTGAACCGAAGGAAGTATATATGTAAACAACATCGTAGAAACTATGCCACTTACCAATGATGCATCAATGCCAATCTCTCCTTTGCAATTTCATATTGAAACAAGTTTAATTACGAATAGTTATTCCAAGTTTTACCATATTGGGGCCACGCTACTATCTAGTGATAAATTGAAAGTTGACATACGGCCTCTTTGTTTGAATGTCTCTGATAAAGTCAATGTTGGGCTCACAGTCAAGAATCAAAGCAGGAACCTGGATCACCATGACAGTAAAAGGGCAATTCTGCGAATTACCCTTCTTTTGGGTGGCCTTTAAATTTTGCCCCTCATATTTAAAAATCTTTAAATTTTATCCTTCAGCTAAAACTCATAGGTTTCAGGTTCGAACCCACACACAGTCAAAATTTTTTTAAAAAAATCGCAAGACAAAGTTTAAATTTCGTTATGCCCCCACTGGCATACACTTGTGAAGGAATTACCAAAGTTATACCGGACCCAGCATACTTATGCCTTATGGGCAGACTTGGCATAAGTATGCCGAGTCCGGCATAACTTTGATAATTCCTTCGCAAGTTTATGCGGGATCCGGCATAAAAGTTTGCCCATTAAAAGTATGCCCCCACCGGCATAAACTTGTGAAGGAATTACTAAAGTTATGCCAGGGGGCATAACTTTTCCTCAAGGCATAGTTTAGTTATGCCTTATGGGGCAAAACTTTTCCTTAAGGAACTATGCCTTATGAGGCAGACTTTTAATTAAGGCATAACCAAAAGTATGCCTCATAAGGCAGAACTTTTCCTTAAGACAAACTTTTAGTTATGCCTTAAGGAAAAGTTCTGCCTTATGGGGCATACTTTTAGTTATATTTTATGGGGCACACTTTTAGTTAAGACATAACTAAAAGTATGCCCCATAAGGCGAAACTTTTCCTTAAGGCATAATTAAAAATTTGCCTTGAAAAGTAAAAGAAATATATATATATACATGTCTCAAGGCAAAGTCTGCCCCCTCTGACATAAATTTATTTTTTCCTTAAGGATTATATGCCGAATCCGGCATACACTCTCCCCAGCCCTGCCTTACGAAATTATTTTTTTATTTTATGCCTGAGCGGGGATTCGAACCCAAAACCTCAAGTATTCAAGCGAAAGACAAAACTTAAAGGACACAAATATGAAGGGCAAAATTTAAAGGCCACCCCAAAAGACGGGCAATCGGTGCAAAAAAATGACAGTAAAAGGTATACAGTGATAGATCGCCAATAAAGTTGAAGTGTGTACAAAAAAATTCCGGACAAGTTTAGGGGACAACTCATGCAATTCGCCCCCCAACATCTTATCCCTCATCACTCCATAAATACATGTTGTTCACAGGTAACCAGTGATTAGATCCCAAAATATCGAGGTTAAGAAAAGATACTTTTGACTTTTGAGGATCCGTCTGAATTAACGGTGAGGAAAACGGAATAAAAGTGAATTACCCTTATATGGCAACTGAAAAGACGAGACGTGAAAACGAATGAATAAGAGACTGTTCTATAGTCCCTCCATTCTAAAATAAGTATCCTTTTAGACTTTTTATTTTGTTCCAAAATAAGTGATGCTTTAAAATTTCAAGAAGAAATTAATCCTATTCATCCAAATTTACCTTCATTTATAATCAAGAATCATTAAATAACTTTTTTTTTCTAAGCATTAATTATGGATAAGTTGGTAAAAACACTCTTAATTTTTTAGAAGTGAATAATTCCTTAAGGAGTGTACATGAGCTAAATGAGACACTTATTTTGGAATGGAGGGAGTATATTCTAATGAAATTTTTGTACAATAATTTTATACATTATTTCTTCTACAATGAAAAATGTGCTTTTGAAGGGTATATGCACTTAAGCTAGAAACAAATTGAGAAAAGGGCAAATTGCAAAGTTGACCCACCAGTTTTTCTGTAAAGTGAATTGTGTGATAAACAATTAATTAAACCATTTCTTGCCAAGAGCTTCAAAGCAGCTTTTCCATTGCAAATACTCACTCATTACTTTGATTCCCACTTACACACCCACTTTTCCGGGAAAAAAACAAGACGGATCCTTGTTTCCTCTGAGAGTAGAGCCTTAGGAATGAAGAACCTGTCAATGCTTTCGAGAAAAATTCAGGGCCGAGCCTTAAGAATGAAAAACCTCTCAGTACGAAGCGCTTTATACCCGACGCAAGTCCGAAATAGATGGTTCAGTAACTTGGATACTGGATGGCTTTAAAAGAAGAAGTGCTTTCCTGCTCTCAAATATGTCTATATATACAGCACCACTTGAACTCACCAACTTTTTCTCCAACCATCCTACAAATCACAGATTAAGATGTTACCATCACTTGGAATTTTTAGAATAAGATATAAAGTACACCCTTTCAGAGGAGCCGTATGATTATTTCCTAATGCTTTGTAATACGATCCACTGAAAATTTTATTGAACTTTATACCTAAGTAAATTTATCTGAATTTATGCATGAGCGAAGACTATATATGATACTCCATTATATTAGTTACCCTTTCTTTGCTTGACATTTAAATTAAACAAAACGGCAAAGCTTGATTCAGCAATAAAAATCCCAATGCTAAAGGATTGGAAAACAATAAAGAAGAACATAGATCTAATGTTCGCCTACTCTTGTAGCTCAAACAGATGACACCGCCACTGTTAGACAGTAAATGCCATATGTAACATTCCGTAAATCCGGATTAGGTGTGAATGTGTTAAATGAGTGTTACGTGACATTTTAGCCATATGAAGTCCCATTGAGATGAGTTTGGGTGGAAATAGTTGTTTTGGAATCAAGACCGATAGCGAGGTGCATAAGATTCGATAGAATCGACTAAGTTTAAGGAAGGTCTGCCTTCCATCCTGTTTACGTGAAAATCCGTTGGGAATTTGAGAAAACATAAACATGAAAGTTGTAGCCCTTTGAAATACCTTTCCATGCATATATGGTGGAGCCCGAACGGATCTCTATGCAAAAAGTTATGAGCGTTTTACTAGACATTGCGCAATCTGTGCGGCCAGCTGCACGAAGACCCTTCAGGTGCTCGACTGCTCACCAGAGGCAGTGCTATTGCCCTTGTTGCGCAATCAGCTGCATGGCTCCACACCGTGTGAGGTCATTTTAAAAGCCCTACATCGTTCCCTACACTCCAAACACGAAAATTTGCTCTAGAAAGGGAAGCTCTCAAGAACCCAACTTCCTCCAAGGTCCCTCCATCATCCAAGGTAAGTTTTAATGATGATTCGAAGTTGCTTTCAATACCCCAATACCTTATTAACATGGGAAACCCTTCAAAGCCATAGATAATCGATTGAGAATTCATTTTGGACAAAAGAACCCTAGAATCCGAATTCAAGAGAATTGAACGTCAAAAAGGTAATACCTTGATCCTTTAATTGGTTATAGCTTTGTATTGATGAATATAGACTATAAGTTCATGAGATATGAGTTGATGGGTTTGATAGAAAAGCATGAATGGTTATAGGTTTGGGTTGTTGATTGTTGATTATTGATTAAGGGTGTTGTTTATCTTATGGGTGATGAAGAATGATATTGATTATAGCAATATGAGATTGTAGAATCATCTAGGAGTAAGAGAATGGATTGTTGGGTGTAGAAACAACATTGATGAGAGTTGTGACGCTTTATGCCCACCAAGTGTTTGACAAAATGCCTAGATGGCCAAAACTTAAGTATTGTTGCTAATGTTGATTCCATTGGCATATGTTGATATAGATTACCGTTGAGAAGGGTGACGGACGTTGTGCGCTGAAGAGCAGGAAATTAAGGTATGTGAGGCTAACTCTCTATGTTTGGGAATGTTAATGATTCTCCGTACGCTACGTTTTTTTTACAACGTTACGAATTGCCTCATAAACATAGTTAAGCTTAGTTTCCTTGAATAGTTGCAGAACTTCTATTCTCTAGTTTTGTAATTCGTTCATGACTTTCATTCCGAACGTTGTGAGCTCAGTATGTGATCAACATAGACTTGTGTTTGATACTCATAAGTCTCAGTCTAGAATACTTAGCATGTTTATAAATAGTTAAAGCTTCAATTCTCATAATCAATTCATGAATACACGTCTCAGTGAAACAGAGTCGCAGGCTTTTCATGTTAAGCCATGTTGGCTATAGTTTATGCTTTAGACCTATATTACCATTTTCACATTTTGATTTATATCCTTCAGACTTTCAGTATATCAGCATGTGTTAGTTTATTTTCCGCATTCAGTATACTATGATATCACATGTTGATTCAGCCAGCCAGTTGGTTTGCTCGATCACATGCAGTCAGGCACTGGGTGCCGTGTTACGACCAGGCCCAGGTTTGGGGCGTGAAACCATATGACACATTTTCCACTCCAAATTCATACAAGCAACAAGAAAGTTGACACTTGTGCTTCATGAAATGTATCCCATTGTTTCAACAATGTGTGACATAGCCTAACACTGAAACAAGGAAATACCTAGTCAAGATGTGCTTCTTAGTATTGACTATCATATTCTGCAACTTAATAAGATACAATTGACCAAGGCTTGTAGCCTAGCAGTAACAGTTGGAGTCCCCTACATAGTAGGTGGCATTTTGATTTTTCATTGTTTCTCTCCCCACTTCCCCTTTCAAAAGTATGTAGTACCCATTAAAATTAAGGAATGAAATTTTGGAGTCTGGTGCCGAAATGGCACAAAATTGGACCAAAATTTCCAAAAGGGGTTGTGGAATTTGTGATAGACCAATAAGGGTTAATCGTGCACTACTACACGATTTACCCCCAATTCATTAACGTGCTGCTTTCCTTATGTCAACTTAAAAATAAAATGTTAAAGGGCAAATCGTGGAACAGTACACGATTTGCCATAATTCTTTTTGCAAATCGTGTACATGCACACAATTTGCAACATTAATTTTGGCAAATCGTATCCATGTACACGATTTGCATACTGGTGTATATCATGTGAAACTTTATATTCACTTTTATCCTGTTGAAGAAATATATGGTGATGGTAAGAAGAATATGAAATACAATTGAGGTTAAATGATGGTTTGAGGTTGAGAATTCTACAGATGTGTCAAAGGGGTTTAAAATTCCTCAACATGCTTATAGGGCTGTATTGGAAATTTATGTTTCATTTCATGAGAATGATGAGTTTTGGTATAGTAATCCACCGAATGATTATATTGTTATCATGAAATGATGATTCCCTAGCAAGTCAAAAGTTGTTCCTACACACGATTTGCAAAATATATTAAGGTAAAACGTGTACATGGACACGATTTGCCAAAATTAATTTTGCAAATCGTGTGCCCGTACACGATTTGCCCTTTAACATTTTTTTTTTAACTTAACAGACGGAAAGTAGAGCGTTAATAGGTTGGGGGTAAATCGTGTAGCAGTGCACGATTAACCCCTTTTGGTCTATCACAAATTTCACAACCCTTTTTGGAAATTTTGATCCAATTTTGTGCCATTTCGGAGCCGGACTCTGAAATTTTGAGGGGGAGAAACAAAATTAAAGTACAAGTTAGTTGATCTAATTAACTTCCTACGCAGATATATGATGAATCATGATAGAGAGATAATTTAAGTATGAGTTATTTTTTGTTACTGATCACTGCCAACACATCTACCTGGGAACTGGTCATTTCAAGTTTACTTAATACAAAAACAACGGAAACCAAGTGGTAATAAGGTAAAAACTAGTGAACTACTGACGGTAAAAGACAAAAGCAAGACTAGCTCATTGAGAATGACACGAGTAGGTTTAAAGAAGGAAAACGAAAACTAATAGAATGGGAAAATATCTATATATGCCTACAACATGTGCAATATAGCTTTTTTTGCAATGAATGGCAAGAGGGCAGAAATATGCAAGAATGACCAATGTCGAAACCAAAAATGAAAACAGAAAGTTAAATGCTGAAATGGACAAAGCATGATCACCATACAAGGAGTGATGGAGAAATGTACAAATGAACAATCATGATCACTTCTTCAACGTGCAGAGTTGTACCACGTGAGAGGTTATGTCATTTCAAAATTGAGTTTTTGTGTAATCAGCTTTGGTTTTATCCTTTATAACAACACCAAATTAAATAATAATAGCAATAATGCAAAAAAGGGAAACAATTGTTACCAGTGGCGGAGCTAGGAATTTTGTTAAGGGTGTTCGAATTCATATAATCTATATATTAAGGGTGTTCAATATGTAATATATGTCTGTAATACGTAATAATTGACATGTCCACACGGTATAATTTTTCGGCGAAGGGTGTTCAACGGACTGTGGCTCCGCCACTGATTGTTACTACTCTCACTGTTTGAAAATGTTGTTTTATTTGCATGTAAAGAGTCAAATAAAACGAAATTCAACTTGAATTGTTACCAGTGGCGGAGCTAGGAATTTTGTTAAGGGTGTTCGAATTCATATAATCTATATATTAAGGGTGGTCAATATGTAATATATGTCTGTAATACGTAATAATTGACATGTCCACACGGTATAATTTTTCGACGAAGGGTGTTCAACGGACTGTGGCTCCGCCACTGATTGTTACTACTCTCACTGTTTGAAAATGTTGTTTTATTTGCATGTAAAGAGTCAAATAAAACGAAATTCAACTTGGCTAGTAAGTTAACAAAATACCCACACATATGTATGTATGTATGTACGCACATATAGACATATACTTATCATGTTAATATTGTAAAATTCCAGCTCTGCATATTTTTCTTGCAGTTTCTATCTATCGATTTGATTTTAGCTTTATTTTTCAAAAGATAAATTAATCTACATCTAGTTTAATTCAGAAGTTGGTCAAATTAGCTCTGCATAAATCAATAAGTACATCACTAAGCTCGGGCTATGCATGGGGTCCGGGAAAGGCGGGACCACAAGCGTCCATTGTATGCAGTCTTACCCTGCATTTCTAACTATATTCAAATTATCAAACTCTAGTAACATATACGAGATTTTGAGTTACCTTAAGTGTAAATTCGTGGTAATCCATTACCAGCATATAAAGATGATGTAGCTAATGCAGCCTGCATGTTCGTCTTCAGTTAGACTCAGGGCAATCCTTCTGTAGTCTGAAATTAAAAAAGATTCTTTCATTCTCATAAATCAAATGAACTCCCCACTGTCTCACAATGCGCCCATGGATAGATGCCTCAAATAAGTCATACTGGTTAATGTTTCCAACATCTGTGCCAGACACTTGCAGTGAAGAATACAATGGTATGTAGGCAAAGCAAACACACCAGTCATACGTTCTAGATGCTGTGCCCACTTTACATTCTTTCTCTAGCACTTTAAGGTCTTTCAAATAATCATTGCATATCAATTTGGCTTTGATGAAAGCATAGTCATACTTCTCGGATAGCCCTGAACCAGGACTGGAGACACCTGCTCCCATGAGAGTCACACAGCATATAGCAAAGCCCTTGAACTTATCATTATACCAATTAATGGGCAGTTTGAACAAGATCTTTTCCTCAACACTCTGATGCTTAAACCACGTCGGAATTGCACGTTCAGGAAAGACAATGGAACAAGTCACCCTGTGATCAGAGTTAAGAGAGGGTTGGATCAAATCATCCATATTGTTTGAGAGAAACAAACTGAGAGTCTCATCCAAAGCTGAGCTACAATTGGTCTCCTCACTATAAGTTTGTTGATCAACACTATAGTTGGTCAAGGAGACCAAATTTAACCTTAGGTACATTGGTAGCTTTACAATGATTTGTTTTGCCAAAAAGTCTTCTGCATATAATTCCTCCATACTCGGAGGAAGTATGGGAAGTTCCTTAAGTTCCTGACAGTGTGTTATGTTGAGATATCGAAGCTGAGAAAGTCGACTGATGATATCAGGTAATGAAATAAACTTGTTTCTGCTCAGATTCAGTTCCAGTAAAGAAGGCAAGTTCATAAGAGCAGCAGTTTGATGATCAAACAAATTGCATCCACTGAGATCTAAGCTTTTCAATTCCCTCAAACCATGAAACACTGAAGAGGGTAACATCAAACTGCCAGCTGATTGACACTTTACCTTCTGTCCTCTTCTTAATGATAGGACTTTAAGTTTGCTTAAGTTTCCAATAGAATCTGGTAGTTTCCAAACGGCAGTGTTACCAGCATAGAGCTCCTCCAACTGGTTTAGATCACCTAGATTTTCAGGAAAGTTCGCAAGTCTTGAGCAGCCTTTCAGAGTCAAAAATTTCAGTTTTCTCATCTCAGAGACACTGGCTGGAAGTCTTACAAGGTTTTGACATGAACGCAAATCAAGCAAGCTGATACCACTGAGCTGTCCTATTGATGAGGGCAATTCCCAAATCGCAGTACGTGCCAGAAGGAGCTCTGATAGCAATTCCATATTCCCCCGAATTTCTGGAAATTTTTCTAATTTCTCACAACCCGAGAGGTTGAAGCTTTCAAGAGATTCCATTTGAATACTGCTTGGTAAAGACTTGAGATTTTTGCAGTTCTCCATATTCAAAAAGATAAGCTTTTTGAGATTTCCAATGGATGGATGAATTTCTACCAAGCTTACACAACTTTTCAGTATAATCCTCTGCAGCTTTGGAGTCTCCGAAAAATTGGGTGTTCGGAGTAAATTTCCTGAAAAACTTAAATTGAGGACTGTCAACTTGTCAAATGCCTGTTCATAAAAAGAGACGAATAGAGATGTCAGCTTTAACATTCATTTTCTTTTCCATAAATATGATTCTTTACTAAAGGAGATCACTAATACCTTTGGCTCCTTGAAAATTTCAACGAGGGAACTAAAAGTCATGTTGAGCCCAACAAGGTTTCCTGGTTCAAAATCTGCTGGTAAAGATTCAAAACAGTAGTATGACCAATCCAGCCATTTCAAGTTACTGGGGAGACACTCAAAATGGTCACATATAGGGTCATGACGTCGGACCTCCTCCCCTTTGACAATGAGTAACCTAAGACAAGGCATGTTTCTGAAAGCTTTGCTCCATTTGCATATATGTCGGTCTGAGCCAACTGGTACCATCATGCCTTTAATTGACTCTGTCCTCTGGAAAGAAAATGAAGTACTCTGTTAAACAGAATACACTTCCAAGCATAGGCTGTAATGAGGTTAGGAAAATAATATTGGTATAAGATTTATATCTGGCTTTGCATTATGAATTTATGAGTTCAATCAAGTTATTTCATGATTCGATTGAGAATTTCTCTTTACCATTATTTCCTAATAAGAAATTCATTATCCGATCAATTTAAGGTTCTATGACGTATGTTTACATTAGGAGTTCTTTCCCTTGAGACAATCTGCTGGCTTGATGACCAGCAGCCGAAACTGATAAATTGATGCATGGAAGTCGTAAAGAGTAATTACAAGATTTCTTTGAACATAGTTTATCAACTATGAAATTTTTCATAGGCTTTAATTTTATTTTTTTAAAACTTATAAAAGAATAATATTCCATTATTTTTTGAAAGAAAGCTCTTTACAATTCAAGATTTTTTTCCTGAAGCTGGTTTATAAATGTCTACAGGAAAGCACTAAGACTCTGCTTGTGAGTTATAAGATCTGAGATCCCCAATACAAAAACAAAAAAAAAAGGGATCATTTACATTCCTGCAGTGAGCTGATGAACTCTATCATGCTGTCTTCATCATTTACATCTGTACTTTATCATTCTAGAAATTCATACTCCCTCCATTTCAATTTATGTGAACCCATTTAACTGGGCACGGAGTTTAAGAAAGTAGAGAAGACTTTTAAACTTGTGGTGTAAAATGAGTCACATATATTTTGTGTGGCTATAAATCATTGCATAAAAGTAAATTGTTTCCAAATATAGAAAGAGGTCATTCTTTTGGCACGGACTAATAAGGAAATGGGTTCACATAAATTGAAACAGAGGGAGTATGTCATATTCTTAAGTAGTAGTTCGTCATAAACTCTTCTACTAGACAAGTGTTATTCTAAACTAGTACCAAACTGTCACCAGTCAAATGTACATTCGGGGGGGGGGGGGGGGGGGGGGGGAGGGGGGGTTGGAAGTAAAACGCTAGAAAGAATGCTATAGAAAATTATTTAGAATGTAAAATATAATAAAATTTGTGCCTCAACCCTAATACTTTGGAGGGAAGGGACCGGGAGAGCTTTTGAAGAGAAGGAACATGAGCTTGTATGGTTTAGGACTTGTCTTTTATTTTTGCTAAATTATATGGAGCACACATGAGGTTTAGGCATAGATGATTGGGTGTATTTTGTATAGAACCTTATTTTTGTGTAGGCTCTCTACACCATGGTATACCTCTTGTATACAGATTTTTCGGACAACATTGATAACAAAAATTTTATTTGCAAATAACTGGTCCCTGAAAATTTCCATAGGACGTAGACATCCATCGCAAGGGCAAATAAGTGTTGATACTTGATTGTGTTAATTAATTAGTAATCCTATGAGTTTAGGAGACATTTTTTTTTCCTTTTCTTAGCGTAATTACAGGAATAGAATATATTCTTTTATTGTACTCCCTCCGGATCAAAAAAAGAGTCCGCTTAGCCATTTGCACACCCCTTAAGAAAATACTAACTCCTAGACAAAAATAGGTAATTTGACTAAACTATCCCTAATTAAATAGGCATTGGGATTTGATCATATAACACTTAATATGGGCAAATATGGAAAAACAAGGTTAATTCTTTCTTGATTTGCTAAGTGGACTCTTTTTTTGATCCAAGAAAAAAAGGCTAAGTGCACTCTTTTTTTGATCCGGAAGGAGTAATTGATTGCTGTTCCCTAATCAGTTAGGATCCACTTGTATAAATACCCATTCTCATGGGATGTAAAGAAATACTGAAATACAAAGAAGCCTTTTCTTCTTACTCAAATTCTACAATAAGACATGAGAATCATAAAGGAGTGGTACACTCATTTTATAGTCAACAATAATTGAATCACGAGCATAAAAATCCAACAACCCAAAATCAAAATTAGAACTAGAACTCTAGTATTCCCTCTGTCCCAATTTGTTTGACACTTTTTGTTTTGGGAGAGTCAAATTTCTTAATTTTGACCGTGTGTTTGAACATAGAATCTTTTGATTTTCTAAACAAAATTTATATATTTGGAAACTACGTAAAAAGTAAAGTCACCATAATTAATAATTTAAAATATTTAAAAGCGAAAAGCGAAATTACGGTCAAAGAACAACTCGTTTGACTCTCGAAAAGCGAAAAGTCTCAAACAAATTGGCACGGAGGGAGTAAATGGATATTGAGTAAGCTACTCAAGTTAAAATCTTCAGGAGGCACATCAGAATTTGCAACTGACCTCTCCTAATTGGTGGCTACATGAGACATCCTAGAGTGCAAATTAATATGGAAGTACAAAATCTAGGATACATGGGTATACTTGTTGCCAAGATATTGCAATTGGATTAATTAAGAAACTATCACCTGACTTGCAGTTTAGATTGAGAAAAATGCACTAGTGCTAAGGTAACTTGTAAGACTCAGGTGTCTACATACAGTGAAGACCAAAAAGTGCAAAACAGAAAATAGAAATCTCCAGCAGAGGATATGCATACCTGATTTGCAGAAAAAACAGTTTTTATATCTTGTTCATGCCATAGTCTACTGTGATCCCATGGCTTGTCCTGGTCAACATTACGAGCCGCTTGCTGACCCATTTGTTCTATCAAATCATGCATCTCAACCATTCCTTCTGAAATATATAAGAGTGATTTTCGGATGAGGACATCTATTCCAATCTCTGATCGGAAGCCAAAACTGTTTAGTATTGTTATCACATCATCTCTCTTTCTTCCTCTAAAGAAGCATGCAATATCAAGGAATATATTCTTCTCTTCATGGTTCAATCCATCAAGACTTAAACTGAGCTGCTCAACAATTTTCTCATATCCAGTATCTCTGAGTCTATCTAATGCACTTCTCCACTCAGTTATGCCTCGCTTGTACAGAAAAGAACCCAAGACCTTAAGAGCTAAGGGTAGGCCTTTAGCATAATCTACTACAGACTTGGAGAGTTTCAAAAACTCTTTATCAGGAGTCCGTTTCTGAAAAGCATGCCAACTAAAAACTTCAACAGCCTCATCTTTAGCCAATTCAGGAACAGAATATAACTGGTCATGACTACGTAGTAAATCTTGGTTTCTAGTTGTTGTAATGATTTTACTGCCATCACCAAACCAGTCATGTTTTCCAACTAAATGTTCCAATTGGTGTTCATCATCCACATCATCAAAAACAATTAAAACTTTCCAGTGGCAAAGCATTCTTTTTATCATGTCGGCTCCTTCATAAAAACTTGCTATATTCATTGATTTTTCATTTAACAGTCTTGAAAGAAGTGTCTTCTGCAAGTACATCAGCCCATGCTTCTTTGACTCTTCTCTAACATTTGCAAGAAAACAAGACCCTTGAAATTGATGAGAAATCTTGTCAAAAAAATTTCTTGCAACAGTTGTCTTCCCGACGCCTCCAATCCCCCATATTCCAACAAAACAGACATCACCTGATCGAAACTTCAGTAACTATTCTACTCCACCCATACGAGATTCAATTCCCACTAGATATTTTTCAGTTGCTGAAACGGTGTGGTGCATATTGCGGAAGTTATCATTTATAATCTTGTCAATAGATTCTGCTTCATTCCTGCATTTAGTAAAAATAAAATAATAAAAAATGGAACATTTCCAACACAATAAATGTTAAAGTTGCAAAAAAGCTGCCCATATTCTATCCATTGCTTCTCCAGGACTTGTCTAATATGTGAAGGGGAACAGGGTCTTCAAATTCACCAGAAATCTCGATAAAAGTTTTCCTTGCAATAGTCGTCTTCTCTATGCAATCCATTTCCATTGTCACATCGACATCAACACTTCCATTAACATTTTCAGCAAAAATCACACTTTGCCCAAAGCAGACTCAATTGCAACTAGATTTTTGTCAGTGTCAGATATTATGGTACTCAATCATTGTAATATGTTATCATTTTCTTCATAAGTAAAAAGGATTGAGTTCAGATAAATGCCCATGAATTCAAACGAAATCCTTTTTTATTGTAATCAAAATATTTTCGGCGGGCTACAGATTTCTAAAAGAAAGAAGAAACCATAAAACAATTCGACATCAGTAGATCACTACTAATCAAGTGGGCCGGGCCGTCCCGTACTGCCCAGGGCCCATTTTAACGAGTTCACCTGAAGTGTAATTTATCCCAAAAGCTTTATGTGCACATCCAACTGAATGATAGTATTTTCAGAAGGTAATTTGACCTTTTAATGTACAGGAGACATCCTTTTTTAATAAGTAAAAGAAGAAGAGTGATCTTAAAATACTCTCAATTAGAGTCGGAGTTTTTTGGTTACTTATCAGAAACTATATAATAAACTAAACCCTTGTGTTTTCATGCTGTTCTTCTTTGATAAAGTAATAATTTTGTTAAATTTTTGGGCAAAGGGGCCCGTATGCGAGAAGTACACCAACAACAACAACAACATACCCAGTATAATCCCACCAGTCGGGTCAAATGTGAGAAGTATACAATAAGGTAGAAAACCTACAAATGTTTTCATGCTATTCTTGCAAGCTTGTTTATTTCAAAGACTCTGGAAACCATTGGAACTTTGCATAGCATTTCCCAGAATATGATGAAAAGGTGTCGCAATAATTAAGTGAACACTCAAGGTTGTTTTACTACTCACCCATTAGCAGTTTTACGAACATCCAGTCCTGCTATACCAGCAGCTCTACGTAGAGCATCCTTCCACCTCTGCACCTTCTCCAAATTATCCTTGAGATCTATCTTGTTGGCTAATACCTTCTGCAGACCACACTTGAAATCTTCCACGTGTTTGTCCAACGCTTTAGCAAAGCTGCTGCTCTCACCTTCACACAGAAAAAGTGTTTATTCCAGTAATGCATATACTAGTTATAGAAGATAAAATATTAAGACAATGATTTAGCTTGAAAGAGATCTTTTTTTTTTTTGATCAGGTAAAGTATTTCATTAATAAAAACAAGGGCGAGGTGACCGTATACAAGAGACACCCAAGGAGAAACCTACAAAATAGCTTGAAAGAGACTTTAAGTTTGATATGTTAACTAAATCAGAATAATAAATAATAATATTGGTGGTGTGTCACTTTCAATGAATACATCTGACGACTTACCTTGCATGCGTATATCTGATGGCTCGACATTATAGAAGACAGGATATGCTTTCTGTTCCTTCTTGTCAACACAGTCCATGATCATTGTGAGCTCCTCCAAGCACCAGGTGGATGAAGCATAGTCCTCGGAGAAGATAATAATGGCAGTTCTTGATTCCTCAATGGCTTTCAAGAGTTCTGTTGAAATGAACTTACCTCTTTCAAGTTTCACATCATCTTTGAATACGTCGATTCCTATGTCTTCCAGACGTTTATAAAGATGGGCAACAAAGTTATTGCGAGTATCATCCCCTCTAAAACTCAAAAAGGCATCATATTTCCATTTTTTAACCATGGGAAATGTAAGAGTTCTGGTAATCTGCAAATATATAAGCAGGACGAGGTAAACGCTTGAGTTAGAGCCCAGGATAGAAAATAATTAATAATATAAAGAAGAAAAAGGAATCTCCAGGAAGGTTGACTTAAAACAATGATTCATACATTAACAGAATAAATAAAGAGGCTTGCATGTCTATTTTGCCCTCTTTGCGAAATGAAGTAGATGACAACATCATTAATTAGTTCCAATCCCAAACTAATTGCGGTCTCTACATTCTTTTTTTCTGAAATGGTAAGGTGGATCTCTACATTTCATTCCTCAGATACAAATTTCTGAACAAGCTAAAAAGACTTCCAGCAGATACCGAACATAATGTAGGTGTATCAACACGACTAAACCTTAGCCTAACTAGTTCGTGTATTCAAATAGACATCTACTTTTTTTAAAGGCAAAATAATGGACAAGAGAATATAGAATATCACCAGAATTCTCAACCATTAGAGGAAATACGCACCTGATTTGCAGAAAGAACAGTTTTCACATCTTTTTCATGCCATAGTCTACTGCAATTCCATGGCTTGCCCTGCTCAGCATCACGTGCCACTTGCTGACCCATTTGTGCTATTGAATCATGTATCTCAATCTTTCCTTCTGAGATATATAAAAATGATCTTTCAAGGACATCTATTCCATTTACTGACTTGAAGCCAAGTCTATCCAGTACTGTAATCACATCGTCTTTCTTTTTTCCTCTAAAGAAGCATGCAATATAAAGAAACATATTCTTGTATTCGTTCCCCAATGCATCTAGACTTGAGCTGAGTAGCCTAACAATTTTCCCATCTCTGAAATCTTTGAGTCTATATAATGCACTTCTCTGCTGTACTGTCACTTGTTTGTAGAGAAAAGAACCCAAGACCTCCAAAGATAAGGGTAAGCCTTTAGCATAATCTACAACACAACATGAGAGCTCTTCAAAGTCTTTAACTGGAGTTCCTTGTTGAAAGGCGTGCCAACTAAAAAGTTCTAAAGCCTCAGGGTTAGTCAGTTCTGGAACACGATATAACACATCATGCTTGCCAAATGAATCAAAGTTTCTACTTGTTGTAATGACCCTACTTCCATCACCAAACCAATCACGATTTCCAGCTAAATACTCCAACTGGCGGCTGTCATCCAGATCATCAACAACAACTAGAACCTTCTTGAAACGAAGCATTTGTCTCATGTTTGGTACGTCCACAAATTGTTTCTTCAGAATCTGTGAAACAAGCTTCTGTTGCAAATATTGTAGGCCTCCCGGTCCATGCTTTTTTAAGACTCTCCTAACACTTGCAAGAAAATAAGACCCTTCAAATTGACAAGAGATCTCATTAAAAAGTGCTCTGGCAATGGTTGTCTTCCCTACACCAGCCATCCCCCATAACCCTATGTAATGAACGCCGCCAGATTCAACATTCAAAAAAGATTTTACTTCCTCTACGCGAGATCTGATTCCCACGGGATAATTTGCAATGCTACCAAACTGAATAATCTTGTCAACAATTATTTGACTATATTTTTCATTGTCCCTGTATCAAATAAAAATGTATTCAATAAATATTCGAAGCATAAAACAATACTCAAGTTGCAGCAAATGCAACATTTGCAAGAAAAGAACACCTCAATTCACAACAGATCAACAACAACAACAACAACAACAACAACAGCCCAGTGAAATCCCACATCTTGGGGTCTGGGGAGGGTATAATGTACGCAGACCTTACTCCTACCAAGGTAGGATGGCTGTTTCCGAGAGACCCTCGGCTCAATAGAAGCATAAAGCCGAGGGTCTCTCGGAAACAGCCATCCTACCTTGGTAGGAGTAAGGTCTGCGTACATTATACCCTCCCCAGACCCCAAGATGTTGATCAATTCACAACAGATCATGTTAAATATTTTTGAATAGTTGTCTTCTCTATGGCACCCATTACTCACAACCTCACCAAACAAACATGGGTCAATCCCATTAAAAAGGATACTAGACCACATAAGATGTAATCGCAAAGTATTCGGTGTTAGCTGTAGCTTAAAAATCATTTTTTAATAAGGACTGCAGCTTAAAAATCATAAAGCCAAGCTCGTACAATCCTTATGAGCTAGAGCTTGAGCAACAATTCATCCAAAGATGGAGCCTGAATTCAATTGTCAGCTTATTTGCGGATCAATGAGAAGTTTTGTTTCTCAAATTTGCTCTAGTGGAAGCAATTTAGTATCTTAAAAGATCAAGAACCAAAGTGTGGTGGCAAGATCCAATGTTGAAGCTGAATATCAAGCCATGATAGTTGCTACTTGTGAACTCATATGGATCTGACAACTACTGAAAGAATTGAAGTTTGGAGAAACCACTTAGATGAAACTTGTTTGTGATAATCAAGTTGCGTTCCATATTGCTCCAAACCCAGTATTCCATGAGAGGACCAAGGGCCAAGCACAGAGATTAATTGTTACTTTTTCAGAGAAAAGATATTCTCGGGAGATATTATCACGAGATTTTGAAGTCCAATTATCAATCTCTCGCGGGTCCTCTAGTTAGTTATATGTAATAAGCTCAGCACATATAATGTGTATGCAGTATACACCAGCTTGAAGGAGAGTGTTAGATAGGCCAGTATAGTTGTACATATTGGACAAGTGAAAAGTACTTACTCTAAAGGCATAGATATAAGTAAATAGAAGCGTAAGATGTAAAGATCACACATTCCCATAAAGTCTTTCTGCCATGTTCCATTTCTTACACAATATATATGATGGGTAAAGTAAATTATTAGCTTATGAGATATGAACGAATAATAACTAAAAATTATTAGCTTATGAGATATGAACGAGTAATAACTAACTTTATAAAGTATTAACAGCCTAAGGGAAATTATTCCCTGTTGCAGTTTCAGCTCCATTTTTTTTTTTTTTTTGGTTAAAAGGAAACTTCTATTGAAAGAAATTAAGTAGTATTAAATAGTTTGACCTACCTTGGATACATATTATGATATTACCAAGGCAGTTTGCAACTCTGATAGTAGGCCTAAGGACCCAAAATCTGATATTAAAATGACATAAAAGTCGACTTCTGATGAGCTAATTCGTGAATCAAGTAAAAACTTCAGAACAATACATAAATCATACCTTAAATCAAATTCGTAGCAGATTCATATTTCTCTATCCACCCCACCCCATCACTTGTTAGGGTGTTCATCAATATGGTGTTTTGGTCCAAAGGCTTAAAGAAGGCTTTAATGGCATATCCTTCTACTAATAAGAAAGAAGCCGTTTAATAAGTCCCAGGACTTTTAATCTAGTGGTAAAGAGAGAAGCACATGACGTGAGGGTAGAGAGGGGCCCATTATACACCGAGTTTTGAACGATGCATGACTTGGGCCTCGCGCATTCCTCGATTATGGGGGGGGGGGGGGGGGGGGAACTTTAATAGCAACTCGGCTGAACGGTGTTAAGAGGTGGTAGACCTTTTAGAGTAGCCGAAGATTTAGAAATGTTCTCATTGAAGAATCAAAGTTCATCATTCTGATTTGTTTATTGCCATCCCACCAAAACTTAGGGGAAGGGAAGAATTCGTCAACCTAGCGTCATCTCTGCTATAATTGGAACCATGGTTCAAGGTTGTCCCTCCAGTTCCTTGACCACTTAGCCACAGTCGAACTGATCCTTCTTTTTTCTTTTCCAGAAAATAAAATAAAATAAATAAACTGACCATTTTTTGTTTTCATGATCTTTTAACGATAACTTTTTTACTCCAAACAGTTTTGTAGAGAAAATCCACAAAAAATGATGAACATGTATCCCAAAAATTGAATCAAACTCAACTAGTTCATTTGAGCTACTACTTACCAAAGGACATGGTTCAAATGTAAGATCATGATATTCTTCATATCCTGCAATGTTGAATGCTTTACGGAGAGCGCCCTTCCACCTCCCCATCTTCTCCAAATCCGAACCCTTGAAACTTGCCTCGTATTTGGCTAAAGTATGTTGAGGTGGTGGAGAAGGCGGGGGTGGGGGAAAGTTTGTCTTGGCTTTAGCGCCACGGAGAGAACGGGCGGCAGCGTCGTAAGCGAGAGCGGCTTGTTCGGGGGTGTCGAAAGTGCCTAACCAGACGCGTGTTTTCTTCCAGGGGTCACGTATCTCCGCTGCGTAACGACCCCATGGACGTTTTCGTACTCCTCTGTAGTGAACCTCACGAATTGAAGTCATTGATATGCTGGGAGAGAGAGAAGAACCCTTGAAACTTGCCTCGTATTTGGCTAACATACTTGATGCAGAAGTGGGATAGAAGACCGCAAAGAATTCCTGTCCCATGGAAACGCACTCCATGATCTTAGTGAGTTCTTCCAAGCACCAGGGTGATGAAGCATAGTTCCTGGAGAAGATGGTAACGGCAACCCTTGATTCCTCGATCGCTTCCAATATTTCTGTTGAAATTGGTTCTCCTTTTTGCAATTTGACACTATCCGGTTTGAATGCATTGACTCCTTTGTCTTCCAAACGTTTGTAAAGATCGGCAACAAAGCTTCCTTCGAGGTCTTCTGGATAAAAATTCAAGAATGCATCGTATTTCCATTTTTTAGGAAGCTGATTTTGGGAAGCCATGTGGAATGGTGACAATCTGCAAAAATAAGAGAAAGAAGAAGTGCGGATTTGGAATTGAAAGAGTCTAATAAGGGAAAATATCAGACAACAATCAGTGATCCGTTGACTGACAGTAAACGGAGAAGACCATATGGGTCAATTTTACCCCTCTTCTTTTTATTTTCGTTACTAACATGTACAGTACATCTCTAAATAGTTCCTCTCTGTTTTAGCTATGTGAAATACTCATATACATTTGTTTCTTTTTTCTTTTCTTTTTTTAATTATTTAATTAAGAAAGGAATCAAAATTTGACCTTTCGTGAAATGAATTTATATCGGCCATAAAATGAAGTTATTAGCATAGCTTGGTACGGCGGGTCCAATATTTAACCAAAAACTTACCCCGCGTTGTCATTTTAATAGAGCCCATCTATAAAATGATGTGTCCACCTTGACCTTCACACACGGTAACCAGCTCCAACCCACTTTTCCTTCTCCAAGAACCAACACGCACGGCTAACCATCCACCATCTCCAGTGCAACAGAGACATTAATGTATAAGGAATGAAACCATTCAAGACAATGCCGAATTTTAGCTTCCCCTATCGCACTTAGCTCCGAACTTGTATGGAAAGCTTCAATTTTGCTTTTCTTCCTCTCTTAAGGCACTGGCTCAAAGAATGATGCAGCAGACATCACATGGAGATATTTGCCGTAATTAGTAGAATTTTGCCAATTGATTCTTAGTATGATTTACCATATCCTTTTATGTTTCTGATAAACTTGCTTTTGGAAGAAAAGATAATTACTGAATTGATACATTCTACGTAATAACAAATTAGGGGGAATTGGTATAGGTTGACTTTTGTAAGCTCGAAATTAAGGAAGCTTTGGTTGCGTGGATGGCTGCCAAGAATAAAAAGGGAAAAGGGGCAATGGAAAAATGGTTTACCAAAAAAAAAAAAAAAAGAAAGACAGGAGAAAAACAAAGAGAAAAGAAAAAGATAGGGGAAATATATATACATATTTTTTTTTTATGAAGGGAAGCAGATGATGGCTGAAAAGCCAAAATATGGAGGCGGATTAAGAGCCCGTTTGGATTGGCTTATAAGCCGTTTTCAGCTTTTTTGAGTGTTTGACTGACCAGCTTAAAGTCATTTTGTGCTTAAAATAAGGGGCAATTCGCATAATTGCCCTTCTTTTGGGGTGGTCTTTAAATTTTGCCCTTCATATTTAAAATCTTTAAATTTTGCCCTTCGCTAAATCCCATGGGTTTCAGGTTCGAACCCCCACACAGTCAAAATTTAAAAAAAAAATCGCAAGGCAGAGTTTAAATTTCGCTATGCCCCCATCGGCATACACTTGTGAAAGAATTAGCAAAGTTATGCCGGACCCGACATACTTATGCCTTATGGGCAGACTTGGCATAAGTATGCCGGTTCCGGCATAACTTTGATAATTCCTTTACAAGTTTATGCCGGATCCGACATAAAAGTTTACCCATTAAAAGTATGTCCCGATCGGCATAAACTTGTGAAGGAATTACCAAACTTATGCCGATAGGGGCATACTTATGCCTTATGGGCAAACTTGACTTTGAAGCATATATATGTATTTTTTTTTAACTTTTCAAGGTAAACCTTTAGTGATGCCTTAACTAAGAGTGTGCCTATAAAACATAACTAAAAGTATACCACATAAGACATAAGTTTTCCTTAAGGCATAACTAAAAGTTTGCCTTATAAGGCAAAGTTTAAATTTTGTATGCCCCCTCCGGCAGACTTTTAGTTATGTTTAACTAAAAGTCTGCTCGAAGGGGCAGACTTTGCCTTGAGGGGCAGACTTTTAGTTATGCCGGATCCGGCATAACTTTAACTTTTTCTTAAAGATTGTATGCTGGATCTGGCATACACTCCCCCAGTCCTGCCTTGCGAATTTTTTTTATTTATTTTATGCCTGAACGGGGGTTCGAACCCAAAACTTCATCTATTCGCCCATCTTTCCAAGCAAAGGGCAAAATTTAAAGACCACAAATATGAGGGGCAAAATTTAAAGACCACCCCAAACGAAGGGCAATCCGCGCAAAAAAATGTAAAATAAACTCAAAAAAATAATTGGGCCCATTTGACTTAACTTATCTAAAGCAGCTTATAAGCCAAAAAAATAAGTTAGACTACCCCAACTTATTTTTTTTTAGCTTATAAGCTGCAAACAGCTTATAGGCATAAGCCCATCCAAACAGGCACTAAATTACAACTCCCTCCGTCGCACAGTATGTACGAGCTTTGCTTTTTGGAAGTTAATTTAACTAACTTTTACGGCTAAATTAAATTCGATTAATTTAATTTTTAAAATTTAAGTATATAAAAATTATAGGAGCAGTATCATAAGTTACAATTCTTTTTATATCATTATGATACGATAATAAATTTTAAAATATTGATCAAAATTCATCTGGTGTGATCTTGAGAAGAAAAATGACAAGTATTTGGGATGAAATGAATAAAAGGATAAACATGTGGCAATTTCTTCTATTAATTGATTAATATTTAACAATTTTGTGTTAGTTAATAAGAACAGTACAAAACATTAAAAAGTCTACTAACACTGAACCATTTTTATCATTTAACCATTTTTTGCCCCTAAAAAATTACTAATGATATACAAAATTTAGAAAACTTTAAAAATGACTTTTTTTAATTGGTATAGTTGGATCAGTTAAAAACACATAGACAGTGCAATATATACAAATTTTGAGGAAGATTGAAATGATTTGGATTTGCTTGGAGTCAATAATCTATTTAAAATCGAGTTGAAAATTTTCTAACAGACACATACACAAATATACAGGAGATGCACAATTATATATGCAGAAACTTCATCTTCTTCTTTCGAATCATAGCTCATATTTCAACTCAAACAACCTCAAGATCTCCACCAAATCAAAAATTGAGATTCAAACTCTTTAATTAAAAGTTTGCAACAAATGTATGAAAAAGAAGGGGAAGAGAAAAAAGCAATGCCCAAAGCTTGCCAAACTCCTATTTATCAATAGATGAAGTTCTCTCTTATCATTTTGTGCTAGATGCAACATCTATGTTTCCTTCTTGCTAGAGGACATTGAAAGTGAAACTCATAATGCAATTTGAATTATCCCTTAGAATCACAAGCAATTCAGATTAGAGAGCAAAGTAGCTTGACACTATTGAATCTGAATATCAAAACAATTTAACGGCAACCTTTAGGAATAAGGATATCGACATGTACATACAACCCCTATAGTTTTTCAAACGGCTGAAACTGGAAGGTCTAGACTATTAAAAATCTGATTGATCATTAGCTCAATGTGTTCTGATTGATCATTAATCTTTTAGACATTACAAGAAAAACGAAACTTGAGACAAGAGAGATTTACAAGTATCCAATAAGGGTGTCTGAATTGCAAAACAAAAGGATTGTTGTGAAGGGACCAAACACCAAAAATAGAACTCTTTTCGGACTCTTCACTTTCTTGTATTCAAGTTGTTGTGGAAAATTGTTATTTCTCACAATGTTTATTACTTAGTGGTGTCTCGTTCTAGTCATAATTTGCAAAAATTGCATAATTCAACTATGCATATAAGCATATGCACACAGATCTATATATAATATAAAGCTAGGCATAGACAAGGTGATGTGGCACCTCTCTATGGCCACCATTCCTATTTATCTTTTATCTCCTTTTTTTGACATTTTTTTGCATCATTCTTCTCACTAACTATATTTAACAGCCTATGTAAAGACAATAATAATTATAGTTAATAATTTATCTATATAATAAAAGCCACTATATTAAAATCCAACAAAGAAGTAAATTCCTAATTTTTCCCATTTATGTGATAAGGTTTGAAATCCATCCGTTTCATCATTTTTTTAAAGCAGAAATCCCCTCAGTTGCTTCATTATTTTAAATAGTTTCCTCATTAATTCATAAGTAATTACAGATTAAACATCTTTTGTAACCTCCAGACCCAAACACAAACCTATATTAACTCTTATAAGTTACACCTTCCCCTCTTCACGTAACAGTTAGGATCCCATTCCCCATTTTTGTTAAAAGTTTCCAGCTTTCTAAAATTGTGGTTCAATGTTATCGGCTCTTTCTTTTGTTCTTTTCCTACTTTCTTTATTTTATGTATATTTGTATTTTTTGATATGTATTTGGGGAGCTTTTCCAATGTAAATTTTATATGTATTTGTGTTATATCCCGTAATTTTGCACATTCGGGCAAATTGAAATAATTGTGACTAGTAAGAGATAAGGCAATATTTTGATTCTATTTAATATATATGTTGTTCATGAAAAATATTGATGCGGAAATATTGAGGAAGGATAAGGGCAAAATTGAAAATTTGGAAAAAAAATTAGTTTCATGAATTACAAGAAGTAGCCAACTAATTGGGCTAGGAAAAAAAAGAGAAGGCCCAGTGTGTGTGTGGGTGGCCGGCCAACTTGCAAATGGCCCAAGCCCATGTGGAAAAATTAATCCAAGTAAATAAATAGAAAGAGGCCCTTCACTTAGTCATCATTTAGAAGCTTCAAGAAAAAAAATTGAGAGTGAAGAGCAAGAAGGCCTCACGGCCAAGGAAAAAATAAAAAAATAAAAAAGAATTTGAGGGCTTCCATCTTTGATTCAAAAATTGTAATTTTCTTGTATTCCTACTAAGCTCAATACCCTCTTCAACGTGGTGTAATTTTTGAGGTAAGAAAATACCTTTTGTGACAAGTGCAAAATTCTATTCAAGTGGAAAAAGGTAAGAATTCATCTTCTTTTATATGTTAAGGATGTTTGTGTATGTTGTAGTATGTGAAAATGGATGGAATTTATGAAAATATGGATGATAGGTTGTAGCCGAGTATGTGTGTGTGTGGCCGTGTATGTGTGATGTTGTGTAGAAAGAATGGGTTAATTTTATGTAGTGTGTTGGTTGTTGTAATGTATAGAAATGGATGGAAAATTCATGAAAATATGCATGTAGTTGTTGTGGCCGAATGATGGGTGGTTGGCAAGTTATGGTGAATTGATTCCGCTTGATATTTTAGTTGTTGTTGATATGGATTCTACGATGAAAATGAAGGTTCGACGGCTTGAAATGAAATTGTAATCGTTGTAGGGTTATTGAAGAAGTTAATGCGACACTAGCATGAATTCTTATAATTGTATGAATGGTATTGTAACATGCGAATTTTGATATAGTTTATGAATCTAGAATAAGAAAAGTGTGGTGTTGTTGTCCTTATTGAAGTCGGAAGATTTCGGGTTATGTTGTAAGTTGGTTAGGCCGTTTAAAGTATTGTGTGAGTTGCTTGAAGTATTCGCGAATATCGTTCGAATAGTCTTGGATTAATATTTGAATATGTGAGCAATCATATTGGTTTGATCATATGCGGTTGGATTGAATATAATTGTTGGTATTGTTATTGATAATGTGGCCGAGTTCCATTCTCGGGTTTGTTGTTGATAATTTAGCCGAGTTAAATTCTCGGGGATGGTGTATTTACAGGGAAAATGCTGCCGAAATTTCGGTAGAATATAAATAAATTCATTTGAAAGACTAAGACAAGTGTATGTCGACGAGTCTAATAATTATGTCAATTTTCTTGAATGTAGATTAGCAAGTTTGGACAAATAAGTGTAGCTAGTTAGTCGTGGGACAGGTATGTAAGGCTTACCCTTTCTTTCCTTGGCATGTCCTAGAGCCACATAAGGTATGATATGATATGCATGTTGGGGTAATTCTACTCTTGGATTCTGAGTTTGTCCCTAAAGAGTTCTGTATGTGTTAATGTCCGAAGTTCTGTTTGATACGTTTCCGAATGGCATTCGAAAGGCAATTGGTATGACTAATGTTTGGATTTTCAAATTATAGTACGTTGATTATCCCATTGAATCTTTGATATACTTGATATGCACTTATGATTCTAAAAGTTGTATTTGATTTGATCTATATGGCATCCGAAAGCTACTTGATATGATTACTGCTTCAATTTTTCAAAAATGGCTTCTGAAATGCTCGTAGAAGGTTCTGTACTTCAAACGTCCATAACTTTCCGATACTAAATCGGATTGACCCGAAATTTGTTTCTGAGCCTTCAGGAGTCGGTAAGTATGCTTGTCTATCGAGTCTTGATTTATGTGCATATGGTTTCGCATTATTCTGTTCGTGCAAGCCTCAGTTTGGATTTCACTGAGCCCGGGCCAGGATATGTTATCGTGCGCATTCCTCTGCATTGTTCACCGAGTCCCTCATGAGAGGGCCGGGTACGGTATATGTATATGATGATATGATTATGGCACCGAGTCCCATGATGGGCCGGGTACGGTATATGTGCACACGATTTCATTTACCGAGTCCCTTAATGGGCCGAGTACGATACGATTTCATTTACCGAGTCCCTTAATGGGCCGGGTACGATATGATTTCATTTACCGAGTCCCTTAATGGGCCGGGTACGATATGATTACATTTACCGAGTCCCTTAATGGGCTGGGTACGGTATGACTTCATTCACCGAGCCCCTCACTAGAGGGCCGGGTACGGTATGTATATGTATATGTATATGTATGCACGATGATATGAAAGCAGGATGACATGATTTGATCACCGAGTCCCTTAATGGGCCGGGTACGGTATGTATATGAGTTATGATGTTCGCACACATGATTTCATTCACCGAGTCCCATAACGGGTCGGGTACGGTATGTGGTAATGATATGCACGATTTATGTTCTAGAGGCAAGAACTTTGGTATTCTGGACATTGTATATGTTTCTGTACTCCTTATGTTGGTTATGATTCTTTTATTGTGATTCTTGTCTTACATGCTCAGTACATTTTCCGTACTGACCCCCTTTCTTCGGGGGCTGCGTTTCATGCCACGCAGGTACATACAGATGAGTAGAAGATTTGTCAGAAGATGTTTCAGCAGGATTGGCGAGCTCCATTTGCTTCTGGAGTGTTGCCGAGTCAGAGTATGTGTATGTTCCGATTTCTGGATTGATGTTAGAGACTTTGCAGACAGAGTCGTGGGTATTGGTTTTCAGTTTTGTAAGCGGCTCCATCAGCCGATATGTCATTTGTGTTATGTGATAAACTCTATATGATTACAGATTTGTCTGATTTGAAAAATCGATAAAAGAAAGATTTGAAAGCTTACTATGTATTTCACGTTTATTTGATTTCAGAGTCCGAAGAAATTATGTGTGTAATAAGAGTCTGTGGGTTCGCTCGGCTCCGGATATGGGGTCGGGTGTGACAATTTGAGACCTTTTCCAACTATAAATACTTAACATGAGAATTCTAGTTATCACTCTTTCCTGTTTCTCTTACCTATCTTAATTGAAAATGTTGTGCTTTAATTTTTGTTTGAGGCTTTCCAGTTTGAATTACTGAAAAGTGAAAATCAAAGGTGCTTACAGTGTTAGATTCTGGTGTTTCTTTCTTCCCTTTATGGTTTAAATTTTTTCATATTTTATTGATTTTAGGTTTTTATTTTTTGCAGATTGATTGGTGTGTAAATTTGTTGGATTTGGATTATTTTGGTTTGAATTTGAAGGTATTGGTAAATTATATATCAACACTCTATAAAAACATTGGGCCAACCGTTTGTGAATGATTATTCGCAAGATAGATGGAGTCGCTCTTCAAGTTTCGATCACCCATTTCTATGAAGGCAGAGCTTCACTTCTAGGTGTTGCAAAGGCTATAGCATGACCCTCCTTAGAAGCTCTCGAAATGTATGTAAAACTTGACGATGGATGCTAATGAATTTATGTATTTGTGCTAATAGCTTTCAATATATAATACAAAGAGGAGGATGGAGGAGATGAAGGTAGGAAATTCTACCACCACACATCCTTTAAGTTACCGCCAAATATCTTCCAATGACAATGAAAGAGACAAACAATGAAATTGGATTTCAATTCGGTATAACTTTGAATTGAGAAACGAAGAGCTTGATAGTTTGATGTGCTTTTTATCTTTATATTTTCATTGTTTTATTTTGATGAATTTTCATATCAATAAATATTTTTTTGGGGAGTTCATATGAAAACCAATATAACCTCTGATCAAATCAAAAGATTATTCAGTAAGACTTAAAAGGAATATAAGATTTACTCAATTCCATCATCTACTAATGTTATAACCTATTATACCATTGTACTATTATTTTATTCCGTATTATCTAAAGAAAATCATATTGATAAATACCATGAATTTTGTCTTTAGTTATTAAGTGATAATTATCTTTTGAGATTAGAAAAAAATGAAAAGATAAGGTATAAAAAATGTATATGAAGTTGAATTTCATTTTATATTAGCAGTGACTTAAATAGCTTTACATTTTAATTACTCAAATTGTCACATCGTATTTTATATTTTATATAAAATTGTAACTTGCTAAACTAATCATTTATAGATTTTTAAATTAAATATACTTTTCATAATAATAGCTTTTCCGTAATATAGTCCCCCTATTTTTATAGGGTTATATTTGCTATCCACCTATAAAAGCTTTTAGAATTTTATAGGGTTTTATTTTCCATTATTCCCTTATTCATTTTTGCTTGCTTAATACTTCGCATTTAATATCTAGACAATTTAAGATGTAATTCAATTAGCTTACAAATACAGATATCTTTACTTTGTCATGGAATCTGCGGATTCACCTGCTAAATATGAACATTATTGGATCTTTATTTGTATGATATTCTCTTTTTCTCAATATCCTTTATCACTTTGTTTGTCTATGAAAGTGGGAGAGTTAAGAGGTTAAATATAACTTCTCTCTTCTTTACAAGAATTAAGGTAGCTTTACTGTTTATAGTTTTCAATTGCTAGAAAGTTGTGCTTTTACATGTTCTATCGCAGGACCATGAATATACAAATTAGTATACTTTTTCGATTGATTGCTTATTTGATTACTGATCAGTTATGTCGCCAAGAAAAAAAAGTGGTGTTACTCACCATTTTGTGTAATAATAAGTCTTATCAAAAGATTTTTTTTTAATTAAAGTTGCTTCACTACATAGATTAATTAACAATATGAGTAATTTTTCTTTCCAATCGCGCAAAGCGCAGACATATTCACTAGTTCGATACTAACTTTATACTTAGTAAAGACATCCTCATTCTTGATTTTTTTTTAAAGAGACATCTTCATTGGAGTAAATGATAAAGAACAAAATTTGCATCTACTATTGAATTCTTTAACACATTGACCATGTGCCAAACATCGAATTATCAATTAATCAATCTATTCCAGAAATGAATAAATAAAAAGTTGCCGAGCAAGTCCATCGAAGAACGAATAAATCAGCTTTCAACTTTACCCATTAGCTGTATCTAAAGGGCCTCCCTCCACAACTTGACCTTTTGCAAATCAGCAGTGTCCTTTAGATTTGCCAGGTGCTATTTCTTTGGTTCCTCACATCTGAAGGGTCAACATGACAAAAAATTATTATAAGAAAATATAAGAACTGTATGCTGTTGCCATTGGGCTTGGCTTGACTCCCAACCGTGTTTAACTAAATGGGAATTAAATTAACCTTAGTTGAGTCTTTAATTGCCATGTTAGTGAAGCACTGGATTGGTTGAGTTTCTTTTAATTAAGAAGTTGTAGAACACCCCTTTGCCCCCCCCCCCCCCCCCCCCCCCCTCCCAAAAAAAAAAGAGCCCTAGATAAGACTCCAACCTCGGACCACTAGACTTTCCGCTACAGCTTTTCTCTTCCTCAAAGCCTCGGAACGCTCAAAGTCTAGAAATAGAAGGCTCAATGAGTCACACATACTCTAGTCACAGTTACCAATTCAAGATTACCCTTCCCTTTATCCCCCATTCCAATGGGTGAATGATTTCCTAGGTGTAAAGCGACCTATGAAGGGCCTTAGTAATCATTAATCATCAAATTATAATAATATTATATCAACATTCCCACAACAAGCAGTTTTCATGGTCAAGTTACCATTTTTATAGAACCTAGGTCTCAATTCACTTAGTTTATGGCTCTAAGGACTCAATTCATGATTAAGAGCAGTTAACCCAAGCCATTAGATGATAAATAAGTGATAACCACTAAAACCCAACAAGTTTAGAAGGTTTTTTTTTTAATTCTAGGGTTACTATTACAAATTTCACCATGGAAGACCCATAAAAGGGATGACAATCGTGAAGGCGAAATGGAATGACAGAAAGGGATAGATGAGACTTATCTCTCAAGAGTTTTCTTGCCCTAACTTGGAATTTCACCCTAGGTGCTTGTGGGAAACTATGTTGGTGTTTTATGAATAAAGAATGTGAGACTAAGTGTTTAAAACACGAGCTACTGTTTTCCGTCGACCGCTACAGCGGTCCCGCTATAGCGGTCCCGCTATAGCGGCCAAGTGACAGCTATACCGGACCCAAAGGAATCCGCTCACCGCTATGGATGGCCGCTGGCAACGGTCCACCCACCGCTACAGCGGTACCGCTGCAGTGGTACTCCCACTGCCACAGCGGTGCCATTTGGCCAGTGAGCTCGATTTTTTGTCCAGTTTTCCCCCCTTTCACTCAACATTTCATCCGAGGCCTCACAAACACAAACAAAACATGCACATAGACATAAAAACATCATACAAATCCACCTATGGCTTCGGAATTCCCAATGGAGTTCTAATTTCCTACGTCACCCCCTGACAGACTCAATCAAAATTAAACAACAATTATAAGCAAGTCAAGTTTCAGCTCTTAAGCTTACAAAATCGAGTTCTACTGGCTCATTCTAGCCTTGGAAAGACTCTATTTGGTGGGGTGATCCTATATTTTCCATAACGACCGGAAGGGTCGTTACATAAAGCTTCCAAAGGGACTAAGAAGCAAATGTTCTCTATGTCCACCTCAGAGGAGTGTGAATGTGTCCCAAAGAAGGGAGGAGCAGGGACCACATCCACTATATTGGGTCAGATTGAAGCAAATGAGAAAATCTTGGCTGATGTTGAGAGGTTGCAGGTTGAGAACACCTTGTTGAAGGCTGAAATCACCAGAATGATGGTGGAGAGACCTGGTCACAGTGATGATACAGCGAAAGACATTGCAGAGTTGTGAAAGGTTAATTCTAGTCTCACGAAGAAAGTTGCCGAGCTCCAGGAGCAACTCTTGGCTAATCACTAAGCTGCAGATGCTAGACTAGACATGGTGTTCAAAGCTTTCAACCCTGTCAACCCATCAAACCCTGCCAAACCCTAGTTTTTTTTCTCGCCCAAATTCCTAAACTTCTTTCTTTGATATTGGTGCTTTGACAATTAATTTAGTATGTGTGTGTTGAATTGATTACTGTGTTTTGTCCTTAAATTTCGTTTGATTGGCAATTCTCTGATTTCTGCATATGTTTTCCTCCATGTTGCTTTGCTATTTCTGTTAGTACTCATACTGAGTTGCCCAAGTGGCCTGAGTTAATGTCTCTGAACTTCTCAATGCTTGTGTTTGTCTTTTTTCAATGATGCCAAAAGGGGGAAAATGTGTAATGTGATGTATTGGTATACGCAAAAGGACTGAGAATATTATATGCTGCATATTGATGGGGTCAAATCTGCACGGGGGACCTGGTTCTTCGAGGAAACATCTCTGACGAGTTTTTCATCATCAAAAAGGGAGAAATTGATGAGTTATGAGTTTTGATGATCGACATATGCATCAGGGACCAGGTCACTTATCAGTTCCCCTGGGCACTGTATGAATGTGACAACTGTAAAGCTGTGGCACTGTTCCGACTTGCAGAGCCACAACGAGAAAAACGGTTCATTGCAACGTCTCTATCTATATCACATGCCACTCATATGCTCTCATTGGTCCCCTACATAAACAACATGTCAGCATTTGTTTGACCTAGCACTTAAAAACATATTATTCTCATTGTTGAAAAGAGTAGTCGCCACTGTTTTCTCAGAGCTTTCAAGATCAAGACTATAACTCCAAAGACCAGATCCCAACACTGAAGATGTCTTAAGTCCTAGGTTGTTTTAGTCTTTATCTTTTGATCTAAATATTGTAAATTTACACTTCTTTTAAGAAGG
The DNA here is from genome assembly GCF_019175385.1 of Lycium barbarum. Classification (NCBI taxonomy): domain Eukaryota; kingdom Viridiplantae; phylum Streptophyta; class Magnoliopsida; order Solanales; family Solanaceae; genus Lycium; species Lycium barbarum. The sequence continues at coordinate 151,230,915 of NC_083337.1, forward strand.
GCTTTTGTAGGTGTTTGGTTTATTAAGCTTTTTGTGTAGACGCCTAATTATGGTTAGTTATGGTGAGTTGAAGTTCAGCTAGAGGTAGTTGAATTAGTTTGGTTCTTGGCTAGAGTTAGGCAAGTGAGTGCTTGCAATAAAGTTATTGTAAGGGAAGAGATTAGTGGCCTAATTCCTTGGTTGCAAAAGGCTTGTAATATGAAAAACGTTGCTCAGTTAGTGAAGTTGGAAATCCTACCAGTGTAGGTCGAGGGTTTTTAATCCCTTGAGTAAGGAGTTTTCCACATAAGCATCTTGTCTTTTTTAATTTTTGTTTTTACTTAAGGGAACAGATAAGGTACCTGGTCCCTTATCTATTTTGGTGGACGTTTAGTTTCTATCAGGTAGACTTTAAGGTTAAATTTATTTTAAGGAAAAGAGTCAAATATACCCCTCTATTTTATTTTATTTTATTTTATTAGCCAACGTTATCCTCCATTAGTGAAAGTCAACAAATATACTTCTGTAGTCAACAAAGTTTACACCTGTACCCCTATTTGGATAGAAATCTCAAATCAAATTAAATTACCCGATTTTAAAAAAATTACCCAATTCCTTCCATGACCCAACCCGCCTGGACCCAGCCCCAATTTCATCTTCTTCTCCGAGAAGAATGCTAAAAAAATTTGAGGCTATCTCCTTCAATTCTCAATCAAATGAGCTCAAATTTGAGATGCAACTTCCTCAAAATTTAGTAAATAAATCCAACCAAGTAAATAAATCCAACCACCAATTTCTTTAAACAAACATCGGTGGTTGGGATTTGGATGGATAAATGAACATCTAAGCTGTGGCTCTCACTACAACCAGAGAGATTTTCTCACAAATTAGAAGCCTTAGCTCTCAAGTACTCGGTCTAATTATGCACAAGAGGGTTGGCTATGTAAAACAATCAATTTTATAAGCATAATAATCAAATTTGAAGTGTGATTGATGCATGAACCAGTCAACAGACTGGAGCACAGCTAAAGCGTTTGGGCTGCTCTATTAGTTATTATTATTGAAAAAACACACAAATACAATTTTTTAAAATGGTAATTGAAAAAATGACAACTACTTTCTAAAAATTATATAAATACTACTTATTCAAAGTTTTAACTTTTTAATTACAAAAGGACAACGTTTACATTCCTAAAATATCTATACAACTTAATTTTAGGAGTTACTACTTACTGCCATTAATGCATATCCACTTTTTACTTTCTTTTTCTTTCAAAATCATATCCCCCTCTCCCAAAATCTATGAAAAGGGCATGAGAGAGAATGTAATTTTCCAAATAAACAAAACAAAATCAACTTCAAATCCCATATTCTATCTACCATTTAAAAAAAATCTTTCATTTCCTCCTCTTTATTCTTCTTTTTTTATTTTCAATTGATGACTACTGCAATTTTTTTTTTGACTGAAAGAAATTATTGAATAAAATATATGGTGTATGGTAAATAGAAATATGGTATATGATATAAGAAAAGTACATGAAAATATATGGTGTATGGTAAATAGAAATATGGTATATGATATAAGAAAAGTACATGAAAATATACCTAAAAAAGTACAAGGTATATAACAAATCATATTATATATAGTATATAATAGTGCAATATCTCCCAGGTGTATGATAAAAATAGACATGCAGAAAGCATACGACTCCATAGAGTGGATTTTCCTGGAACAAGTACTACAAGGTTTAACCGTTCCTGCTAAATTTGTCTCCTGGATAATGACTTGTGTAAAGACAGTTTCATACTCTATACTAGTCAATGGATCCCCTACTATACCTTTTAATGCAAAGAGAGGAGTAAGACAAGGAGACCCACTCTCTCCTTATTTGTTTATTTTAGCAATGGAATGCCTTGCTAGAATACTTAAGCTACTGAAGAACAACCCAGAATTTCAGTATCACGCCAGGTGTAAGAAGCTGAATATCATTCAGCTCAGATTTGCAGATGATCTCTTACTATTCTGCAAAGGAGAAGTAAGATCAGCTGAGTTATTGTACCAGTCCTTTCAACAATTCTCTAATGCCTCTGGGTTAATAGCAAACCAAAGCAAAAGCTGTGTATACTTTGGTGGAGTACAAGAAAGAGTACAAGCTGAAATCTTGCAAGTGCTTGGTTTTACTGTGGGACAGCTGCCTTTTAGGTACCTTGGAGTACCCTTAAGCTCCAAGAGAATATCTATAGCACAGTGCCAGCCACTTCTGGAGAAAATGCTAGGCAGAGTGACTTCTTGGACCACTAAGTTCCTATCATATGCAGGAAGACTTCAATTACTCAAGAGTGTACTGATAGCAATACAAGCCTTTTGGTCCCAAATGTATCCAATCCCAAAGAAGATCATTCAAAAAATTGAAACACTGTGCAAAAGATTCCTTTGGACAGGAGAGGTAGAAGCAAAAAAAAAGGCACTGGTATCATGGGAAACTCTGTGTTGGCCCAAAACAGCAGGAGGAATGAATATTACTGATATATAAATGTGGAATAAGGTGGCAATTTTGAAGCAACTTTGGAATCTAAGCAAGAAAAATGATACCTTATGGATACATTGGGTTCATACTTACTATTTAAAAGGGCAAGATCCTTGGAATGCTACTGCCAAACAGGCATCCTGGATAATACAAAAAATCCTGCAGGCATCCAAATGCATCACAAATACACAGATGAATGTAGAGGGGATTCTCACGGCTGACAGTTTCTCCATTAGAGACATATACAAACAGATCAGAGGTGATTACCCCAAGGTAGAGTGGAGCAGAGTCGTATGCAATAACCAAAGCTGTCCAAAATGGGTCTTCATCACGTATTTAGCCATTAAAAAGAGATTGTACACCAGAGACAGGCTGGACAAATGGGGGATACACACTTGTTTACTATGCCCTTTATATGAGGTGGAAGATGAGAGACACTAACATCTATTCTTCCAGTGTTCCTACTCAACTCAGGTATGGCAAAAGTTGTTAGCATGACAAGGCTGTCCAAGAAGAGCAAGAGGATGGGATGAAGAAATTGAATGGGTAATCAGATATGCCAAGGGAAGAAGCAACAAAGCAGTCCTGTATAGAATGGCCCTGGCAGGAGCTATTTATCATATTTGGCTGGAAAGAAACATGAGGATTTTCCAGCAAAAACAAAGGAGCACGGAGGTGTTGATAAGGAAGGTTATACAAGATATACACTGTCGTGGAGCTATGTACCCAAGACTAAATACACTGATGCAGTCCCTGAATTCTTATCGTTAATGCAGCTAGTTTTTGATTGTGAGTAGTAACTAGATTACAATATGCACTTGGCCTGAAGGTGGGGAGTGTCCACTTCATAGGCTAAACCAGAAAATGTACATCTTTGTAATTGGTAATAGAAAATTTCAGTTACCAAAAAATAGTGCAATATCTATCTATATTATTTTAAAAGCATGAATATAAATGTTTTATATCCTTTAAATATTGAATGCCTTAATAAGTTCTAATCCTATTTCTTTTTTACAATATCAATGTACAAAAATGTAAAATACTTCATTGTTGTATAGTCCAAATCAAAATGTAAAAAGGTGTATTCTTATCTTTAAAAAATCTAACATAACAATTCCAATCCTAATAATATTCAACTTCTTGGACTTACTTCATTTTTTAACAGTATTTTTTTTCTTAATAATTTCAATTCTATTCATAATCAAACTTATATCTCTTAGTTCTTTTTTCTCGTGCGATAATTAAAAAATATTTTTATTTTTAATCTCTACCTATAGTACACAAATTATGTATAAAAAGAGCTACACATGTACGTACACTAAATATATTTACCTATTAAGCGTTTCTAAAACACAATGGTTTGGATTATATTAGGATCCTTGAAGGTGCATCTAAAGGTAAGAGGCATGATAGTTTGATAAGTTATCGAATGTGTATTATTTCTATTTTAATAGTTTGTAAGAGTTAAATATTTCTCACTATATATTATAAACTTGAAAAGTTAGTATTGTTATAAAATTGGGAATTTTAAATTGTCTAATAAAATCTTTTACCTCACTATTAAAATTAATGTCTAATAACATTTTTGTAATATAATGTAATTACAAGTAATATTATCTAACTTTTTTTTTTGTGTGTGATAAAGTGATAGGGAATAATGTGCAACGCACATTCGTAGAGACTAGTACTATATTAAAAGCATGAACCCCCTAACCTAAAAGGTAAATTACTAAAACTTCCCTTTTAACTGAATTAAATACCCTATTTACTTAAATAATATATTTATTTTAAAAAAAAAAACTCAACGAAGAAGAGGCACAAAAGCCATAAGCCTCTATGAAACGTTGCCACAAACATACTGGTTCTTTGAAAAGGTGCCACCAATTCGTTTTCTTCTCCATAAAAACTCCCTCTCTTTTGAACTTCTTGTGTAGTCTTCAGAATGGATCTTACCAGTTCTTCAATAAAAATTGCTATCTTCTTTCCTCTGTCATCTTTATTACATTATTTTAAACACTTCTAAATTATCAACAGATTTTCGGCGCCCTTGCTGTTACGCCCCTCTATTCTCCCACCTAAATGGTCTGTAATATATGTCCCCGGAAAAATCAACTTATAAGTTCACTTTTACGCAGCAAAAAAAAAATTGACGTTGAAAAGAAATTTTTCTGCCACATTGTGCTAATCTTGAGATGATTTCGAACTAATTGAGTTTTATTTACTCCAGCCTACGATTTCTCTTTTTTCACACATATTTGTGTTGAACATATGTTATAATTAAAGATGTGGGAATTTCACTACAAATAACGGGAAAATAAAGAGAATGAAACAACAAAAAAAAATGCTTCCTATACGATGAACTTCTTCTGCCTCAATGACCATTAACAAAGTATTTCGGAAAACAACCAACATTGACGTAACTTTTTTATAACCATATTCCTTTCAATATATATGAAGTACTAATTCGTTATGCTTGTGTCTTTAGGATTTATTTTCACTCTTTCACAATGGCATATAAAGTATCTTTTTTTTAAAAAACAAATAGTCAAGCATTTATATAGAGGATCTTTTTAATTTTGTAGAATAAGTTTTTCTATCATATGCCTTTTTAAAAATATATAGAGGATCTTAACAAGTAATCCTTTTAAGCATAAAATAAATTATGTACGTCCCTTTGATATTTGTTAAAAATTATTCAATCATATGACGAAGAAAATTTAATAATTTTGAAAATATGTTTAAGCTGCAATTACATTAAATTAATTATGTAGTAAACATATGTGACACAAATTAAGGCAGGGTAGCCCGGTGCACTAAAGCTCCCGCTATGCGCTGGGTCCGGGGAAGGGTCGGACCACAAGGGTCTTTTGTACGCAGCCTTACCTTACATTTCTGCAAGAGGCTATTTTCACGGCTCGAACCCGTGACCTCCTGGTCACATGGCAGTAACTTTACCAGTTACGCTAAGGCTCCCACACAAATTATACTTATTTAATAAAAGTTACGTACTATTTTTATATTTTGAGCCCGGGCCTACTGCAACTAGTGTGTGTGTGTATATATATATATATTGTATGTATGTATTTTTACATATATATGTATACGTATATTTAAGTTTCACTTTTCTTTTATTATTTATTGTCAATATATTGTATGTATTATATTGTATGTATGTGTGTGTGTGTGTGTGTGTGTATATATACGTATATTTTTACATATATATATGTATACGTATATTTAAGTTTCACTTTTCTTCTATTATTTATTGTCAATATATACATGAGTTTTGATTGTCATTAATGGAATATTTTATATTATAATCTAAAATTAATTTATAATAAAGAAAATCTTTTAGGAATTTGTTATAGAATATACTTCTATTTTTATAATTATTTGTATTACCTACAATGAAATATATTTATAAAGTTATTATTACCTGTTTTTTGTACTTGTATAAATAGATATCAGAGTTTTGATTATTATTAATAAAAAAAAATATTATTCTTCTCATTTATTTCATTATAGAACGACATTAAGTTATATAGTCAACAAGTATTTCTCAATATTCTTTTTCTGTCTCAAAAATAATATTTATATTTTATAGGAAATTTGTTACATAGATTAAAGAGATAAAAAAATCATAACTTTAAATAAGTAAAAGAAAAAAAAGACAAGTTGATAATATAAGGGTAAAATAGGAATTTTAAAAAGTCAATTAGAATAAAGGCGGATAATGACTATTGTTTAAAGTTGAGTGGGGAGTTTGATTTAATGCAAAATTGGGGGGTGAAAATGATTTCCACCCTCTCAAGAATAATATATGATTTGCATTTTTACTATTACATTGGTATAATTTCATTTAATTTTAACTATAATTTATCAGATTGACTTAAAAAATTTAAACCTATTAATTGTCGTGTACTTTTAATTTTAATTTGCCTTATTAATTCAATAATTCTAAGTAAATCATTAATTTTTTGCCTAATTTTTTCCAACTTTATTAACCTAACACTAAAATCACATTGAAATAAAACTGTTAACTAACCTTAATCAAATTATTAATCTTCAGTAATAAATAAGAAGTATTTCGAGTTACCTTAACCTCAATTTAGTATCTATTCAGCTGTCATGGCCTCAAACAAACTACTCTTGCAGTTTGCTCTCAAAAAATTCCTTTCATCCTCATAGATCAAATGAACTCCCCACTGTCTCACAATGCGCCCATGGATAGATGCCTCAAATAAGTCATACTGGTTAATGTTCCCAAAATCTGTGCCGGACACCTGCAGTGAAGCATACAATGGTATGTAGGCAAAACAAACACACCAGCCATACGTTCTAGATGCCGTGCCCACTTTACATTCTTTCTCTATCGCTTTTAGGTCTTTCAAATGATCATTGCATATCAATTTGGCTTTGATGAAAGCATAGTCATACTTCTCAGATAGCCCTGAATCAGGATTGCAGACACCTGCTCCCATGAGAGTCACACAGCATATAGCAAAACCCTTGAACTTATCACTGTGCCAATTAACGGGCAGTTTGAACAAGAACCTTTCTTCCACACTCTGATGCTTGAACCAAGTGGGAATTGCACGTTCAGGAAAGACAATGGAACAAGTCACCTTGTGATCAGAGTTCAGAGAGGGGCGGATCACATCATCCATATTGTTTGAGAGAAACAAACTGAAGATCTCATCCAAAACTGAGCTACCATTGCTCTCCTCTCTATAAGATTGTTGATCAAAACTATAATTGGTGAATGACACCAAATTCAACCGAGGGTACATTGGCAGCTTTGCAATACTTTGTTTGGCCAAAAAATCTTCTGCATATAATTCCTCTATACTCAGCGGAAGTTTGGGAAGCTTCTTAAGTTCATGACAGTGTGTTATGTTGAGATATCGAAGGTGAGAAAGTCGGCTGAATATGTCAGGTAAAGAAATAAACTTATTTCTGCTCAGATTCAGCTCCAATAAAGAAGGAAAGTTAAGAAGAGAAGGAGCTTGGTTATCACATAAATGGCATCCACTGAGATCTAAGCTTTTCAATTCCCTCAAACCATGAAACACCCAGGGTAATATCAAACTGTGAGCAGATTGACGCTTTACCTTCCGCCCTCTTCTTAATGATAGGACTTTAAGTTTGCTTAAGTTTCCAATAGAATCTGGTAGTTGCCAAACGGCAGTGTTACCAGCATAGAGCTCCTCCAACTGGTTTAGATCACCTAGATTTTCAGGAAAGTTTGCAAGTCTTGAGCAGCCTTTCAGAGTCAAAAATTTCAGTTTTCTCATCTCAGAGACACTGGCTGGGAGTCTTACAAGGTTTTGACATGAACGCAAATCAAGCAAGCTGATACCACTGAGCTGTCCTATTGATGAGGGCAATTCCCAAATTGCAGTACGTGCCAGAAGGAGCTCTGATAGCAATTCCATATTCCCCCGAATTTCGGGAAATTTTTCTAATTTCTCACAACCCGAGAGGTTGAAGCTTTCAAGAGATTCCATTTGAATACTGCTTGGTAAAGACTTGATATTTTTGCAGTTCTCCATATTAAAAAAGGTAAGCTTTTTGAGATTTCCAATGGATGGATGAATTTCTACCAAGCTTACACAACTTTTCAGGATAATCCTCTGCAGATTTGGAGTCTCCGAAAAATTGGGTGTTCGGAGTAAATTTCCTGAAAAACTTAAATTGAGGATTGTCAACTTGTCAAATGCCTGTTCATAAAAAGAGACGAATAGAGATGTCAGCTTTAACATTCATTTTCTTTTCTTTAAATATGATTCTTTACTAAAGGAGATCAATAATACCTTTGGCTCCTTGAAAATTTCAACGAGAGAACTAAAAGTCATATTGAGCCCAACAAGGTTTCCTGGTTCAAAATCTGCTGGTAAAGATTCAAAACTGTAGTATGACCAATCCAGCCATTTCAAGTTACTGGGGACACAATCAATACGGTCACATATCGGGTCATGATGCCGGACCTCCTCCCCTTTGACAATGAGTAACCTAAGACAAGGCATGTTTCTGAATGCTTTGCTCCATTTGCATATATGTCGGTCTGAGCCAATCGGTACCATTATGCCTTTAATTGACTCTGTCCTCTGGAAAGAAAATGAAGTACTCTGTTAAACAGAACACACTTCCAAGCATAGAACCTATTCTCCTTAATGTACAAATCTTAATCTATATCATTTTTTGTTGGAGTTAACAGGGTGTAATGAGGTTAGAAAAAAATAATACTGGTAAAAGATTTATATCTGGCTTTACATTATAACTAAATGAGTTCAATCAAATCATTTCACGGAACGATTGAGAATTTTATATATCCTTATTTCCACTTCCTTTCCATTATATCTTAATTAGAATTTCACAATCCGATCAATTTAAGGTTCTATCACATATGTTTACGTTACAAGTTGCTTCTCTTGAGACACTAAAATGTAGTAGCTTGATCACCAGCAGGCGAAACAGACAAATTGATCCATGGAAGTTTTCAAGAGTAATAACACAATTTCTTTGAAAATAGTGCATCATCAACGAATTTTCCCTACGCTGCTTTAAATTTATGGAAAAAAAGAAGCTAAGATTTAAACTTCTATAATTTTCCACACTGCTTTGATATGCTTTTCCTAGAGCCGAGGGTCTATCGGGAACAGCCTCTCTACCTCCTGAGGTAGAGGTAAGGCCTGCATACACACTAGCCTCCCCAGACCCTACTAGTGCGATTACACTGGGTATGTTGTTATATCTTTTGAAAGAAAGCTCTTTATAATTCTAGATTTTTTTCCTGAAGATGGTTATAAATGTCAATAGGCAAGCACTAAGACTGTGCTTGTGAGTTACAAGATCTCAGATCCCCCAATACATAAACAAAAAAGAAGGGATCATTTACCTCTTAAATGTTGCATCATAGTGCCAAAAACCACAAACATCTGTACTTTAGAAACTGTACTTTATAATTCTAGAAATTCATAGTGCCAAAAACCACAAACATCTGTACTTTAGAAACTGTACTTTATAATTCTAGAAATTCATATATCACGTTCTTAAGTAGTAGACAAGTGAGGGTTGCTCAGTTGGTAAAGCACCTCCACCCATGACCGGTAGTTCTAGGGTTCGGGTCACGCTGGAGGGCAAGTGTGGAAACACTATAGATCCTCCAAAATTTTTTGTGTGTGTGGGGAGGGCGGGGGGGGGGGGGGGGGGTGTTCAAAAAGATGTTCCTAAACAGTAGTTCGTCATAAATTTCTTTTGTCAGAGGGAGAAATTTCTGAGAAACTCTTTTACAAAAAAAATGTTATTCTAAACCAATACCAAACTGTCATCAGTCAAAGTACCTTTTTTATGGGGGGGGGGGGGGGCAGTGAGTAACAGTGCTAGAAAAAAGCTATAGAAAATTATTTAGAAGGTAATAAAATCATTACAAGAGGAAGAGGAAGAGGAGAAGGAGAAGAAGAGCATGGCATGTTGTTCTTCAGCCCTCATACGAGTACTTTAGAGGGAAGGGACAAGGAGAGCTTTTGAAGAGAAGGAACATGAGCTTAATGTTCCCTAATTTATATCGTGTGTCCAACCAAAGAGAACGGACAGTCCGACAAATTTGTAGGTCTCATGAGGGGGTTTTTCATTGGGACTTCAGAAGGAACCTTCAAGACTGGGAGATGGAAGAGTTTCATAATTTGATTAAGTTTTTGTATGGGCTAGTCGCACCAGCAAGAGAGTGGAGATGGGATTTTCAGGGTGAGCTCTTTTAATAAGAAGCTACTTGTGAGAGAGGAATGTACTTTCACCCATGATGCGATTTCGATTCCTAGAGCACTGAGGAAAGTGTACGGATTTTCGGACAACATCAATACCAAAAAATTTATTTGCAAATAATTGGTCCCTGAAATTTTCCATTGGACGTAGAAGTCCATCACAAGGGAAAATAAGTGTTGATTGTTTTAATTAATCAGTATGCTTTTAGCAGACTTTATTTTTTTCCTTTTCCTAGCGTAAGTATAGAAATAGAATATTTCCTTTTATTCTAATTAATTGTCTTTCCTTAATCAGTTAGGTTTACAGCAGCAACAACAACAACAATATACGCAGAATAATACCACAAGTGGGGTCTGGGGAGGGTAGAGTGTATGCAGACCTTACCCCTACCTTGAGAGGTAGAGAGACTGTTTCCGATAGCCCTTGTCTCAAAGAAGCAACAAATAATAACATAAATCAAAGGACAAAGAAAGCAACAGATAATCAGTTAGGATTCACTTGTATAAATACCCCTTCTCATGGGATATAAGCCTTTTGTTCTTTTACCAAATTCTGCAGTCCAACAATAAATGAATCATGAGCATAAAAATCCAACAACCCAAAATCATACTCCCTTTGTCCTAATTTCTGTGGTACCCTTTCCTTTTTAGTCTGTCCCAAAAGGAATGTCACCTTTCTATATAATTAGAAACAACTTAACTTTAAAATCTCCTTCTTACCCTTAATGAAATGATTTAAAGCCACACAAATGTCTAAGGTTTGTTTTAGACCACAAATTTCAAAAGTTTTCTTTTCTTTCTTAGAATTTGTACCAAGTCAAACAGTGCCACGTAAATTGGGACCGAGGGAGTAATTAGAACTAGAACTCTAGTAAATGGATGTTGAGCAAGCTACTCAAGTTAAAATTTTCAGAAGGCATATCAGAATATGCAACTAACCTGTCCTAATTGGTGGCTACTTGAGACATCCTAGTGTGCAAAGTAATGTGGAAGTACAATTCTAGGCTACAAAGGTATGCTTGTTGCCAAGATATTGCAATTGGATTAATTAAGAAATAATCACATGACTTGCAGTTTAGATGGAGAAAAATGTACTAGTGCTAAAGTAAGCTGTAAGACTCAGGTGTCTACATACAGTGAAGGCCAAAAAATGCAAAGAGAAAATGGAAATCTCCAGCAGAGGACATGCTTACCTGATTTACGGAAAAAACAGTTTTTATATCTTGTTCATGCCATAGTCTACTGTGATCCCATGGCTTGTCCTGGTCAACATTACGTGCCACTTGCTGACCCATTTGTTCTATCAAATCATGCATCTCAACCATTCCTTCTGAAATATATACGAGCGATTTTTGGATGAGGGCATCTATTCCAATCTCTGATCGGAATCCAAAACTGTTTAATATTGTTGTCACATCATCTCTCTTTCTTCCTCTAAAGAAGCATGCAATATCAAGGAATATATTCTTCTCTTCATGGTTCAATCCATCTAGACTTAAACTAAGCTGCTCAACAATTTTCTCATATCCAGTATCTCTGAGTCTATCTAATGCACTTCTCCACTCAATTATGCCTTTTTTGTTGAGAAAAGAACCCAAAACCTTAAGAGCTAAGGGTAAGCCTTTAGCGTAATCTACTACAAGCTTAGAGAGCTTAAAAAACTCTATATCCGGAGTCCTTTTCTGAAAGGCGTGCCAACTAAAAAGTTCAAGAGCTTCATGTTTAGCCAATTCAGGGACAGAATATAACTTGTCGTGGCAACGAAGTAAATCTGCATTTCTGGTTGTTGTAATGACTCTACTACCATTACCAAACCAGTCATGCATTCCAACTAAATATTCCAATTGGTGGCCATCATCTACATCATCAAAAACAATTAGAACTTTCCAGTGGCAAAGCCTTCTTTTTATCATGTCGGCTCCTTCATAAAAACTCGCTATATTCATTGATTTTTCGTTTAAGAGTCTTGAAAGAAGTGTCTTCTGCAAGTACATCATCCCATGTTTCTTTGATTCTTCTCTAACATTAGCAAGAAAACAAGACCCTTGAAATTGATGAGAAATCTGGTCAAAAAGTTTTCTTGCAACAGTTGTCTTCCCGACGCCACCGATCCCCCATATTCCAACAAAACAGACGTCATCTGATCGAAACTTCAATAATGATTCTACTTCACCTGTACGAGATTCGATTCCCACTAGATATTTTTCAGTTGCTGAAACGCTATGGTGCATATTTCGGAAGTTATCATTTATAATCATGTCAATAGATTCTGCTTCATTCCTGCATTTGGTAAAAATATAATGATAAGAAATGGATCATTTGAAACACAAGAAATGTTGAAGTAGCTAAAAGCAGCCCATATTCCATTACTTCTCCAGAACTTGTCCAATATGTGCAAGGGAAGAGGATCTACAAATTCACAAGAAATCTTGTTAAAAGTTCCTCTTTCAATAGTTGCCTTCTCTATGCAATCCATTTCCGTTATCACATCCACATAAACACTTCCATTTAAATTTGCAGCAAAAATCACAATTCGCCCAAACAAGATGCAATTGCAACTAGTTTTTTTAAGTGTCAGATATTATGGTACCCAATCATGGTCACACGTTCTCATGTTCTTTATAAGTAAACAGGATCGAATTCAGACCCATGAATTCAAACGAAATCCTTTTTTAATGTAATCAAAATATTGTTCGGCGGGCTATTGATTTCTAAAAGAAAGAAGAAACCATAAAACAATTCGACATCAGTAGATCACTACTAATCAAGTGGGCCGGGCCGTCCCGTACTGCCCAGGTCCCATGTTAACGAGTTCATCTGAAGTGTAATTTATCCCAAAAGCTTTATGTGAACATCCAACTGAATGGTAGTATTTTCAGAAGGTAATTTGACCTTTTAATGTACAGAAGAGAACTTTTTTTTTTTTAAGTAAAAGAAGAAGAGTGATCTTAAAATACTCTCAATTAGAGTAGAGTTTTTTGGTTACTTGTCAGAACATATATAATAACCTAAACCCCGTGTTTTCATGCTGTTCTTCTTTAATAAAGTAATAAATTTATATAAAAAATTGGGCAAAGGGGCCCGTATGTGAGAAGTATACCAACAACAACAACATACCCAGTATAATCCCACAAGTGGGGTCAAATGCGAGAAGTATACCATAAGGTAGAAAACCTACAAATGTTTTCATGCTATTCTTGAAAGCTTGTTTATTTCAAAGGCTGTGGAAACCATTGGAACTTGGCATAGCATTTCCCAGAATATGATGAAAAGGTGTCGCAATAATTAAGTGAACACTCAAGGTTCTTTTACTACTCACCCGTTAGCAGTTTTACGAACATCCAGTCCTGCTATACCAGCAGCTCTACGTAGAGCATCCTTCCACCTCTGCACCTTCTCCAAATTATCCTTGAGATTTGTCTTGTCTTTTTTTCTGAGTGCACGATCTGTCTTGTTGGCTAATACCTTCTGCAGACCACACTTGAAATCTGCCTCGTGTTTGGTTACCAACTTCTCAAAACTAGCCTTGAAATCTTCCTCGCGTTTTTCCAACGCTTTAAAAAAGCTGCTGCTCTCACCTTCACACATAAAAACTGTTTATTTCAGTTATGAATATACTAGTAGTTATAGAAGATAAAATATTAAAACAATGATTTAGCTTGAAAGAGATTTTTTTTTTTGATCAACTAAAGTATTTCATTAATAAAAACAAGGGCGAGGTGGCTGCATACAACAAACACCTATGTTGCTCGGACTCTCCAAAAATGCTTCTGCACTCGTGTCGGATCCTCCAAAGATGCACTACTTCTGGAGGATCCGACACGCACCTAGCGGCAGTTTTAAAGAGTCTGAGCAACATAGAGAGACACCCAAGGAGAAACCTACAAAATAGCTTGAAAGAGATTTTAAGTTTGATATGATAAATAAGTCAGAATAATAAATAATAATATTAGTGGATGTGTTACTTTCAATGAATACATCTGATGACTACCTTTTATGTGTATATCTGATGGCTCGACATTATAGAAGACAGGATATGCTTTCTGTTCCTTCTTGTCAACACAGTCCATGATCATTGTGAGCTCCTCCAAGCACCAGGTGGATGAAGCATAGTCCTCGGAGAAGATAATAATGGCAGTTCTAGATTCCTCAATGGCTTTCAAGAGTTCTGTTGAAATGAACTTACCTCTTTCAAGTTTCACATCATCTTTGAATACGTTGATTCCTATGTCTTCCAGACGTTTATAAAGATGGGCAACAAAGTTATTGCGAGTGTCATCCCCTCTAAAGCTCAAAAAGGCATCATATTTCCATTTTTTAATCGTTTCATTCTGGGGAGCCATGGGAAATGTAAGAGTTCTGGTAATCTGCAAATATATGAGCAGGACGAGGTAAACACTGGAGTTAGAGCCCAGGCTTGAAAATAATTAATAATATAAAGAAGACAAATGAATCTCCAGGAAGGTTGACTTAAAACAATGATTCATACATTAACACAATAAATAAAGAGGCTTGCATGTCTATTTTGCCCTCTCTGCGAAATGAAGTAGATGACAACATGTTTAATTAGTTCCAATCCCAAACTAATTGCGGTCTCTATATTCTTTTTTTCTGAAATGGTGAGGTGGATCTCTACATTTTTCTACTCAGGTACAAATTTCTGAACAAGCTAAAAAGACTTCCAGCAGATACTGGACATAATGTAGGAGTATCAACACGACTATACCTTAGCCTAACTAGTTCGTGTATTCAAATTGACATCTACTTTTTTTTTAAAGGCAAAATAATGGACAAGAGAATATAGAATATCACCAGAATTCTCAACCATTAGACGAAATACGCACCTGATTAGCAGAAAGAACAGTTTTCACATCTTTTTCATGCCATAGTCTACTGCAATTCCATGGCTTTCCCTGCTCAGCATCACGTGCCACTTGCTGACCCATTTGTGCTATCAAATCATGCATCTCAATCTTTCCTTCTGAGATATATAAAAATGATCTTTTAAGGACATCTATTCCATTTACTGACTTGAAGCCAAGTCTATCCAGTACTGTAATCACATCTTCTTTTCTTTTTCCTCTAAGGAAGCATGCAATATGAAGAAACATATTCTTGTATTCATCACCCAATGCATCCAGACTTAAGCTGAGTAGCCTAACAAGTTTGCCATCTCTGAAATCTTTGAGTCTATCTAATGCACTTCTCTGTTCTTCCATCCCTTGATTGTATAGAAAATTACCCAAGACCTCCAGAGATAAGGGTAAGCCTTCAGCATAATCTACTACACAACACGAGAATTCTTCAAAGTCTTTAACCGGAGTTCCTTGATGAAAGGCGTACCAACTAAAAAGTTCTAATGCCTCATGGTTAGTCAGTTCTGGGACACGATATAACACATCATGCTTGCTAAGTAAGTCAAAGTTTATAGCTGTTGTAATGATCCTACTGCCATCACCAAACCAATCACGTTTTCCAGCTAAATATTCCAACAGGTGGCAGTCATCCATATCATCAATAACAACTAGAACCTTCTTGAAGCTAAGCATTTCGCTTATCATTTTGCCTCCTCTGGCAAAATTTGCCACTTTCACAGAGTATTTCAAGATCTTAGAAAGAAGCTTCTGTTGCAAATGTTGTAGGCCGCCTTCCGGCCCATGTTTTTCCAAGGCTCTCCTAACATTTGCAAGAAAACAAGACCCTTCAAATTGACAAGAGATCTCATTAAAAAGTGCTCTGGCAATGGTTGTCTTCCCTACACCAGCCATCCCCCATAACCCTATGTAATGAACACCGCCAGATTCAATATTCAACAATGATTTTACTTCCTCTACACGAGATCTGATTCCCACGTGATATTTTGCAATAATTGGGACCTGAAAAATCTTGTCAACAATTTCCTGAATAAATTCTTCATTCCTGTGACAAATAAAAAATATCAGAACAATAAAATGTTTGGAACATAATCAATGATGAGGAAGCGAAAAATAAAACCCGAGTTGCAGCAAATGAAACATTGGAACTTCTCTAACAGTTGCAGGAAAAGAACATCTCAAATTGACAACATCTCATGTAAAATACTTTTACTTTTTTGATGATGGTAACATACTTTTTCATTATCAAAGATCTTGTCAAATATTTTTTGTTGTAATAGTTGTCTTCTCTATGGCACCCATTCCTCACATCCTCACCAAATAAACACCAGTGTATCCCATTAAAAGGACCTTAATTGACCCACATACGATATAACTGCAAAGTATTGGGTGTTTGGCTGCAGCGGTAAAATCATACAAGCCAAGCTTGTACAATCCTTAAGAGCTTGAGCGAGCATATTTGAGTCAATTCTTTCAAAGCTCAAGCATGAACTCAGTTGTAAGCTTATTTGCAGATCAGTGAGAGGTTTGTTTCTCATTTTTGCTCTAGATTTACCAATTTGGGCTAGAACGTTCAATGATTTGAGTCAACCAAAGACGAAAACACAAGCTCAATGATCTAAGACAAATCAATTCCATATTTCCTGGAAATATCAGCATGGATCCGAATGTCCAGCTTCTAACAGGTCAAAGGGAACCTCCCAGTGACCTCGGGGCTCGGGAGATACAGGATATTAGTTGGAAAACTGAATTATCTCACCGCAACATACCCTAACATCGCCTTTTCAATGAGTATCAGCAGTCAATTTCTAGATTCTCCATGTGAAGCTCATTAGGATGCAATAGTCCGCATTCTTCAGTATATCAAATTTGCTCCATGAAAAGGGCTACTTTATGAGGATCAAGGACATGAGAAAATTGTTGGGTATATAGATGCCAACCGGCAAGGTCTGCCTCTACACATGCCAGTGTAGGGACGAAGGCCAAACCAGGGGGTTAAAGTTCCCCAAGTGATGGCACCTATGCTATTCTTAGGATGATTCTCGATTTGTACGGGATTATGATTAGACTACGCCAAGCAAGTGGGAAGAGTAATTACCAGCTATGATTTTTTTAATCAGGTAAACAATTTCATTAATCACAAGGCCAAAATCGGCCGTACAAGGAGCATATTAAAAAGTAAAGAACCTACAAAAAGATATGGTTCTTTACAAAGGACAATCCTCTACACATCCCCGAACTTGTTACGCCCCGAACCATGGTCTGGACGTAACACGGCACTCGATGCCTGACTGCATGTGACCGAGCGAACCACATGGCTTGCTGAACTATCATGAGGCATACATGAGCGGAAATATAACGTGAATGCATAATGAGCCTTTATAAAACATGGTAAGTCATAATACTTAATAAAATAGTTGTTTAAACATGAGTGAGCCAAAATGGCTATACGACTCCAAATGTCTGACATGACATAACTGACTTGTCTAGTCTATGAAACCTCTATCATGATCTGACTGGAAAACATACTTACTGGGACAAGGCCCCCAGCATACCTTTAACGAAAGTTTTGACCACGATCCTAGACTTAGAAAATCAGATAAAGAATGTGGGAATTGAAATTTTTCCGTTCAGTTGTGATATGGTGGTTTACGTCCATGAACAGTGGTCGTATTTCAGTTTACGGGCCGTAAACCAAGTCGTGAACTGAAAACAAGAATTTCTGAACATTCTGGAATTTGACATTTTTAGGTCATAGGGTTAAATACGGACCGTATTTCACTTTACGGCCCGTATTTCAAACCGTATTTGGAATTTGGGAAAACTTCCTTGATGAAAGTTGTAGAGCATTAAAATACCTTTCCAACGGTATCTTACGGGGGTCAAACGGACATCTGTGCAAAGAGTTATGGCCATTTTACTGAAGAGAGGCAGTGCAGTCCGTAATTCAAAATACGGACCGTAAATCAATTTACGGCCCGTAAACTGAATTTACGACCAGCACTGTTCAGGTCGTAATTTGCACTTTCACAGAACACTATATATCCGTCCATATCAGTTCAACCCATTATTTTTCACTCCCTCAAACCCTAGAATGACCTCCTACTCTTCTTCAACATCAAGAACACCAAGTAAGTCCATTCTAATTATTCCAACTCAATTCTAACATATATCCTTGTAATCTAAACAAGAAATCATCATTCCTAATCTAGGGTTTTCAAGAAAACCCATCTCAAGATTCAAGAATCAAGATTTAGGAAATCTTCTTCAAAATCCAAGTCTTTAATTCAAGTTTTGGAACAACTAAGGTATGTAGAACTTCCATCCACATGAGGGAATCTCTATGTTCTTCCCCATGCTTCGTTTCCTTGATATCCATGAAGTTCAAATCTTAGGGCATTAAACCCAACATATTGGTAGCTCGTATTTAAGTATTTATGTACATGAATTTTGTATCTATATTGTTGTTGTATTCCTAATCTTCCATTACGGTTATTAGGAACCCTAGCTTAATCCATGAATCATGAATTCTTCCTCATGCGTTCTCATCATTCATATGAAACTTTATGATTTTATTTTGCAAGTTACAAGCATGTTTTTAAGTCAATTACAAATATATGATTATGAACTATTGTATTACCCATAAATCAAGAACATGTTTACAAACTATTTCATGAAACCATGTTTACAAGTTATTTCGTGAAATCATGATTATAAGACAAGTACAAGTTAATTCACGAAAGTCATGGGCTTCTTAGCCAACTATATTATTTTCATGTTCGGGAGTTGTATTAATACCGAGAAGGCTCAGATAGCCTGAAACTACGTATGCCAACGTAGGATAAGGATCGCTCCGCCCAGATAGGACGATTTCTTCATATTTTCCCCATTGAGGGATTTGGATCCATTTATGTCAGATTCATGTCTCGTGCCCCGGCAAGGTACGAGATAGCTTAGCTGATCGGGCAGAGATCAGACTCCACGTTTCTCCCCGTGGTGGATCATGTCGGTATTACAGATTATCTCATGCTTACAGTACTCATGTTCATGTTCAGTTCCAGTACTCAGTTTCTGTTTCAATTTCATGTTTATGTACTCATGCTCATGTTCATGTCCAGGTTTTCAGTTTCAGTTCTTATCATGTTATTTCATTCAGTTGTTTTACATACCAGTACATTCAATGTGCTATTGCCCGGGGGCCTGCATTTCACGATGCAGGTACTGATATACAGGACGACAGCTCAACTGGTAAGAGACGATTCCCTTTAGGGAATGTAAGGTGACTGCAAGGTCGCGGGTTCGATCCCAACCGCTGCAGCATATATCGAACTGGCTAAGCACCCTCTCACGTACAATACCTGAGTATGTCATGTCATGTCAAGCATGTTCATGGGGCTCCGGCCCAGGGGTTTCACAGTCGTTTGGTCGCATCCATACTGTGGGTCCTCACAACATGGGTGCACAAAAAATAAATAAGGGATCGAGGACTACTCCTCAATCGCCCAAAACTCATGTCTGCCCTTCAAAAGCCCTTATGTTTCTCCCTCTCTAAATGATTCTCATCAATGCCATATGAACAACATTCCATACCCTGCACTTTCTCCTGCGTCTTCCAGCTTTCCAGCAAAACAATAGTTCCTTCACAGATTTAGGCAACACCCAAGACATACCAAACCAGCTAAACATATCCCACCACAATCTCGTAGCCAGGCTGCAATGTAGAAGAAGATGATCTACATCTTCACCTGCCTCCTTCCATAAGTAACACCAGCTGACGCAAACAATCTTTATTTTCCTAAGATTACTCGTGGTCAAGATCACCCCTTTAGCAGCTAACCATGTGAAAAACTACACTTTCCTTGGCACCTCAGGAATCCAAATTGACTTTACAGGAAGATCCTCCTCCGTCCTCACCAAAAGCTTCTCATAAAAGGATTTGACAGAGAATACACAATTGTTCCGGTTGATTTGGTATTAATGATTAAGATTGTGATTAAGGTGGATAGCTTAATTTTAGGAATATATTGTATTAATGTGATTGATTAGGAATTGATTGTGTAATATTGTCTTTCCTTATTTAGTCTTAGAACTCATGTATAAGTACCCATTCTTATGGGTTGTATAACTATTCAGAAATACAAGAAGCCTTTTTCTTCTTGCTAAAAATCTACATGGTATCAGAGACATGGCTGTCTTTTTGAGGTGAGTTTTCTCCATCGCAACACTAGGGTTCCGTGTTTTATCAAAGAGGTCGAGTTTTTCTCTCTCTTTGTGGCTGTTCGCACAAAAATCTCCTTCCGTTAAGTTCGTTTCTAGATTGTTTTTCTCTGTTGTGATCGCTGCAATATTCTGATCCTATCCCTACCAGTTTTGATTTTTTCCGATCACCGAAATTAGGATTCCGACATGGCAGCCAACTTTCGGGCAATTTTTTTTTTCCAGATCTTGGGTCATAGGCCTATTTTAACCCTTCCCATCCAGGTTCTAAAGTTGCTTTTTTCAGATTCTAAATTCTGTTTAGGTTATTATCTGTTAAAATTATGGGTGACACAAAAATGATAGATAATATGGGTGACACTACTTCTGGAGAGACTTTGTCTCAGGATGAAGTTAACATCTTCGCCGTCTTCTGAACAAACTTGACTCTTCTAGTGCTGCTAGCCCCAATTATGTGCAGTCAGGTATTGCTTTTAATACTCAGCCTAATTATTGGATTATTGATTCTGGTGCGAATAGACACATGACAGGATCTTCTAAAGGCCTTCAAAATTACTCTCTTAGTCCCAACGGGGATTATGTCAGAATAGCCAATGGCTCCCTAACCCTTGTCTTTGGAACAGGTTCAATCATTTGTACTCCTGATATTACCCTATCATCCATTCTTCATGTGCCTGATTTTCCTATTAACCTATTATTTGTTAGCGCTATCACAAAAGAACTAAACTGTAATGTCAGATTCTTTCCTGATTATTGTGTTTTTAAAGACCTTCATACAGGAAAGAAGATTGGCAGTAGTAGATTGCATGATGGCTTATATTTGATCGATGGAACTCGAGACTCTGGTCAGGCCTTTTTTGTAGGAAATAAGGATGTCAACCGAGAAATAATACAGTGGCATAGACGGTTGGGACACCCATCTTTTTTTGCTTTAAAAAAGTTATACCCTAGTTTATTTTTTAGAACTGAGTTCGAATCTCCATCTTGTGATGCATGTGAATATGCCAAGCACACTAAAAACTCTTCCCTCTGAGTGACAATAAAATACAATTCCCTTTTCGACTATTCATTCTGATGTCTGGGGTCCTACTCAAACACTTTCTTTGTCTGACAGTCGATGGTTTGTTACTTTTATCGATTGTTGCACTAGAATGACATGGGTATGTCTGTTAAAAGTCAAAAGTGAAGTTTTCTCCCGTTTTCAGTCATTTCAAAAGATGATTTGTACTCAGTTTGAGGCTCAGATAAAGATATTTCAAATTGACAATGGCACAGAATACATAGATAAAACTTTTGGAGCTTACTTGGAGTCTTTTGGGATAATCCATCAAACTAGTTGTCCTTATACTAGTGCACAAGATGGGGTTGCTGAAAGAAAAATAGACATTTGTTAAGCTTTAAAGGGTAAAAATGACTATACTGTTCCTCCAAATATATTTGGGTTTTATTTGCTTTATTCACGCTAGGAACTCTGGGAAACTTAAACCTAGAGCTCTTAAATGTGTCTTTATTGGGTATTCTCCAACACAGAAAGGGTACAAATGTTATCACCCTCCTTCTAGGAGATTCTTTGTCAGTATGGATGTTACCTTTCGGGAATCTGAGCCCTATTTCAATATTACACCATCACCTCTTCAAGGGGAGAATTATAAGGAAGAAAAGATGGTTTTTCCTAGTTCCATTGTTGAAACTACTGCCACAAGGGAAATTCTAGGAGATTCTTTGTCAGTATGGATGTTACCTTTCGAGAATCTGAGCCCTATTTCAATATTACACCATCACCTCTTCAAGGGGAGAATTATAAGGAAGAAAAGATGGTTTTTCCTAGTTCCATTGTTGAAACTACTGCCACAAGGGAAAGTGAAATTAGAGAAAAAATTCAAGGGAAGACTGTTGGGCGTTTGGATAGGGTTGATTTGATAACTTACTCAAGGAGAAATAGAGCAGAAGAAGCCATCATGCAACCTGCCGAAGCCGAACCTTCTTCTTCTGGTGAGTTATCTATACTTCCTAATGAGTTAGATTTGCCTGTTGCTCACAGGAAAAAAGTCAGATCTTGCACTAAACACCCTTTATCTAACTTTATTTCCTATAATTCTTTGTGGCCCTCCTATAGAGCCTTTGCCTTGTCTTTCTTCTGTGTCTATTCCCCAAAATTGGAGGGAAGCTTTTGCAAATTCTAAATGGAAGCAAGCTATGATGGAAGAAATGAAGGCCTTATTAAAGAATGAGACTTGGGTACTTGTCGCATTACCACCAGACAAGAAGTTAGTTGATTGCAAATGGGTCTTCACTTTATAACATAAAGTTGATGGTTCCATTGAAAGGTTCAAAGCAAGATTGGTGGCTAAAGGATTCACACAGACTTATGGAGTGGATTATCAAGAGACGTTTGCTTCTGTTGCAAAAATGAACACTATTAGAATTCTTCTGTCTTGTGCAGCTAATCTTGACTGGGACTTACACCAGTTTGATGTAAAGAATACATTTCTTCATGGAGACTTAGAAGAAAAGGTGTACATGGAGATTCCTCCTGGTTTTGGTACTGAACAAAGTCAAGAAAAGGTATGCAGACTGAAGAAAGCCTTGTACGGATTGAAGCAATCTCCTACAGCTTGTTTTGACAGTATCTATAAAGCAATGATCTCCTTTGGTTACGAACAAAGTAATGCGGATCACACCCTCTTTATAAGACATCAGAAGGGTAAACTCACTCTTCTTATAGTTTATATTGATGACATAATAATGACAGGAGACGACAAAGAGGAGGTGACCCGATTGAAGAAGTTGTTGGCATAGGAATTTGAGATCAAGGATCTAGGAAAATTGCAATACTTCTTGGGAATTGAAGTTGCTAGATCAAAAAGAGGAATCTTTATTTCTCAAAGAAAGTATATTCTGGATCTCTTGAAAGAAAAATGTATGACAGGTTGCAAACCAGCAGAATCACCCACTGAAAGCAATCACAAACTACAAAGCGGAGTTCGAAAGTCAGTTGATAAAGAGAGATATCAGAGACTGGTTGGAAGACTCATTTATTTCTCTCACACTAGACCAGACATAGCCTATTCAGTCAGCCTGGTGAGCCAGTTTATGCATGATCCCAGAGATCCTCATATGCAAGCTGTCTTTCACATGTTGTGGTATCTGAAGTATGCTCCAGGAAAAGGTCTACTTTACTCTAGGCATGGTCACCTCCAAATAGAAGCCTTTACAGATGCAGATTGGGCTGGATCTCTAGATGACAGAAGGTGTATATCCGGTTACTGCACACTCGTAACAGGAAACTTGGTCACTTGGAGAAACAAGAAGCAAAGTGTAGTTGCTAAATCAAGTGCAGAGGCAGAATATAGAGCTATGGCCCAGGGTGTTTGTGAACTTTTGTGGTTACAAAAGACTCTAGAAGAATTGAGATTGTCTAAAAAAAAAAGAAACTTTCCTTGTATTGTGACAACAAGGCTGCAATCAGTATAGCTCGAAATCCAGTCCAGCATGACTGAACCAAGCATGTTGAAATTGATCGACACTTCATCAAAGAAAATGTCACGAGTGGTGTCTTGAGTTTGTTCCACGTGTCATCGGAAAAACAACTAGCTAATGTGTTTACCAAAGGCCTCAACAAACGGACTTTTCATACACTGGTTTGCAAGTTGGGCATGTGAGACATCTTTGCACCAACTTGAGGGGGAGTGTTGATTTGATATTAATGATTAAGACTGAGATGTTGATTTGAAATTGATGATTAAGATTGATAGCTTAATTTTAGGAATATATTGTATTAATGTAATTGATTAGGAATTGATTGTGTAATATTGTCTTTTCTTATTTAGTCTTAGAACTCATGTATAAGTAGCCATTCTTATGGGTTGTATAATTATTCAGAAATACAAGAAGCTTTTTGTTCTTGCTAAAAATCTACAGTTCCCCTATTTCCATCTCAACATCTCGGTCTATCTACTGGCTCACAAAGCTAATGGAGTAGAGCTAGCATCCTTTGAAACTCATTCACCTCCCAATTCTGGAAATCCCAAAACGTTTCTTCCCGTTGTGTCCCCCTTATTTGCTGGACTACCGACTCCCTTTGCCAGTTATGATGATGTTGTTATGGTGTGACTACTCAGATGTTGGTGTCTATATAGCACTCCGGGTTAATGTATAAGCTTGAATGTTTATGTTTTGAAGCCTATGAATTAATGGTGATTTTGAAATGAATTCACTTGACTTTTCATTCTAATATTGAAATTGTGATTCAATATAAATGTTTACTGTTTTATATCAAATGTTATTGCATTATTTATGCTTTCGTCAATACTTGTCCTACTTCTTGGAGAAAAAGTCTATGATGAATATAAGGCATGTGGAGCTTCATTTCGGTCACCATCCCATTTTTTATTTGAAGCACTGGTGTGACTCATGACGAGCAGGCGGATTGGGATAGCTCCACACTCCACAGTTGACCGTTGGTGAGGCCCATTTTGCTTTCATGGAGGATAGTTAGTTATTCTTTTGGATCACTAAGATATGTCTCGGTTGACTATTTCGTTCCATGTGTAGAGGTTTCATAGACAGTTATTCTTTTAGATTATATTTATGGTTACTCATATGGCATGCATGAATGGAACTTTATTATTTTTGAATATTTGCATTCCTATATGAACGGATGGATTTAATCTGAATGAGTGGTTTCATGCATAATTTTCGAAATTGTAATGATTATAATTCTAAATGCATGTGGTCGAGATATATGATATGTAATTGGTTCGCTTGGTGCGGGTAATGTATGAAATGCCGGTCATGTGGTTTTGCGGCATGACATGAATACAAACATATACATGGGTAAAATAAATTATTAGCTTATGAGATATGAATCATTAACTAAGGGGTCTTTTGGTTCAAAGGCAAGTTATGTAGGGAGTCGTAATGCAGGGATTCCAATCTAGAGATTAGTAGTAAAGAAATTGAATGTAGGAATTAGTTTTTGTTGGATGCCTGCTTTATTATTGAGTATACCATGTATTCTCTTTTGAGAAGGTAATAGTTGAGTATACCATGTAAATAATTGATTTTGACCCCAGTAAATCAAATACTTGTGATAGAATCTCAAACTTGAACGTATAAAATTCAAATCATGGATCTGCATCTGTCCCCACCCCATAACCAGTCAGGGGATTCATCTAAAGGGTGTTTTGGTCCAAAGCCTTCAATAGCACATATCCTTTGTATTACTGATAAAAAAGAAGACTTTAATGCCATATCCATAATTTTACTGATAAAAAATAGCATAATTGGCTGAGTGGTGTTAAGAGGTGGTAAAATAGAACGGAGATCTTGAAATATTCCCAATATAACAGTTGGATTTATTGTAGGCCCACTTAGGGGTGGCAAAATCACCCCATAAAAGCATGACCCGCCCAACCCGTTCAAGTTTGGGCTGTTAGTTCAGCCCAAACGATTTTAGCCCATAAAAAGTCGGGCTGATATGCAGCCCAAATTAAACCACGAGAAATATGGTTGACACAACTTCTCCCGGAATTCAAGATGGGAGGAGTTGAACCGATAATTTGTGATAACCAAGTTGCACTACATATCACTTCTAATGTCGTCTTTCACGAAAGAATGAAACACATTGAGATAGATTGTCACTTCATTCGAAAGAAGATTGAGTTTGGATACATCGCCACGAGTTTTGTCAACTCAAAAGACCAATTGGCAAATATTTTCTCCGAGGATCCAGAATTAACTACATATGTGGCAACCTAGGGGCATATGACTTATACGCTCCAGCGTGAGGGGGAGCGTCAAATATGGTATATAATTAGATAGATATGGCAACCTAGGGGCATATGACTTAGACGCTCCAGCGTGAGGGGGAGCGTCAAATATGGTATATAATTAGATAGATATGGCAAAATATGAGAATATATCGTATAATTAGATGTATATGGAATATTCCCAAATCCCTATAATTAGGCAATTAGGAGATTGTGTAACATTTTTATTAATTTCTTTCATTATTTACATTCTTTGTAACAGCTATATAATCCAATTAGCTTGAGGGGATAATCAAGCAACTAATTCTCAAATTCTCTTCTCTTCTCCTAATTTCTCATGGTAACAGAGCAGGTAGAGGTCCTAGCATCGAATCTCACTGCCACCCATTATCAAAAGGAATTTTCATGTGCTTGACCCATGAAAAAAGAATCAGGCTTACATGTGAGGGGCGTGTTGAGAATATAATTAAATAATGTTCTCTCTAATAGTTTAAGCTTTTAGATGAGATGATCACACAATTTAATAATAATAAAGAAAGAAAACAATTTATTTGGTACTAAAAGAAACAATTTATTTGGTACTAAAAGATGGATAAGGCATCATTACCCCTCTGAACTATACCCGAAGTTGCTAGGACACACTTTACCTTTTTTTGGGTGCTATTACCCCTCTAAACTTTTTAAAAATGAAATAATTACCCCCCCTAAACGCTAATGTCCACTCTCATATAGGAGATTGACATACACTCTCCTTGCCACACATATATTTATTGTTTTTTTTTAAAAAAAATGAAAAACATAATTTATTTTTTAAAAAAATAAAAAATGCATATTTAAAAGATCTGAAAATTTGATTTTTTTAAAAAAACAAAATTGAAAACATGGATTTTTTTAAAATATGGAAAAATGGATTTTTTTAAAATATGGAAAACTTGATTATTTTTTTAAAATGTCTTAAAAAATCTTGATTTTCGTGATTTCATTTTCTTAGGACACTTTTATTTTTCAAATAAAATATAGATTATTAAAAAAAAAACTGAAAAAGCGTTTTTCTTATCAAAATGTGAAAAGACTGAATTTTATAAAAATTTTGAAAAATAAATTATTTTTTAAAAATGTGGAAAACCTGTTTTTTAAACTAAATTTGGAAAACCAGATTTCTAAAAAAAACGGATTTTTCATATTTATCAAAAACAATTCAGTTTTTCATATTTAAAGAAAATATAGATTTTTAAGAAAAAAAATAACTTTTCCACATTTTTATGCTTGTTACTCTCCCAAAGAGAGTGGAACACACCATCCTTGCCACGTTAGTGTTCTTTCTTGCCACATCAGCGTTAGGGGGTAATTATTTCATTTTAAAAAAAAAATTAGGGGTAATAGGATTCAGGAAAAGAAAAAGTGTGTCATAACAACTTCGGATATAGTTCAAGGGGGTAATGATGCCTTATATAAAAAAACAAATGAAGAAATTAAAATTTATTCAGAATTGAACGGTTTGGGTCATGACCCGCTTATCAAAAAAGAAAAAGAAATTGTTTGGAGAACTAGCCCAAGTAATTTTTGGGTGAGTAACTGATCCATTTATTACCCATGTTAACCCGCCCAAATTCAGCCCAACACGCCCATTTGACACCCGTAGGCCCATCCAAACTTAGGTAGATGGAACGAATTCATCTACCTAGTGACATCTCTGCTATAGTTGGAACTATGGTTCCAAAAGTTGTCCGTCCAATTTTTTGACCACTACGCCACTACTCAGAGGCTATCTAACTGAACTAATTTATTTGAGCTAGTACTCACCAATGGATAAGTTGGAGTTGGGGAGGGTAACAATCTACTTTTAATCCCGCCTTGTGGGCTGCCTCCATCCACTTGAGCCGCTTCTTCCAATCAATAGTGGCTGGAAAGGTGCGTATTTGCCGCAATACATATGATGGTTCAACTTTATAGAAGAGCAAGAAGGATTCCTGTCCCTCGTTGTCAACGTACTCCATGATCGTAGCGAGTTCTTCCAAGCACCAGCTGGATTCAGCATAGTTCCTAGAGAATATAGTAATGGCAATTCTTGATTCCTTGATGGCTTCTAAGATTTCTGTTGAAGATTGTTTTCCATCGTGTTTGAATGCATGGATTCTCATGTCTTCCAAACGTTTGTAAAGATCGGTAACAAAGCTTCCCTCGAAGTCTTCCTGTCTAAAATTCAGGAATGCATCATATTTCCATCTTTTGACTGATTGAATTTGGGAAGCCATGGGGAAATGTTGGTTATCTGCGAAAATATGTGAAAGAAGAAGATGTTGCAATTTGGAAATCTCCAGGAAAGTGTAACTCTCTGACAATCATTTATCTATTGAGTGAAAGTAAACGCAGAAGACCCGATGGGTCAACTTTACCCCTATTTTTTATTTTTCGTTTGGGGCAAGTAACAATTTTAGTCCTTTTGATTTATTCTAGTTTTAGTCCCTGTAATACAATTCCTATCCTAATGCAGCAGACATCTTTGACGTATCTAGTAGAATTTTGCCAATTGATTCTCATGATTTACCATCTCTTTTATGTTAACTTGCATTTAGAAGAAAGGATGAATAAGTACATAATGATGGGTCATAACAAATTAGGGGGAAATTGGTACAGGCTGACTTTTGTAACCTCGAAATTAAGGAAGCTTTGCCCTTCTCGTTGCGCGGTAAAACATGTGTAATTATAATGGCTGCTAAGAATTAAAAAGGGGAAAGCAAAAATGGTTTACCAAAAAAAGAAAGAGAGGAGAAAAACAAAGAGAAAAGAAAAAGGGATGGAAAATATTTTTTTCTTATGAAGAGAAAATGGAGGCGGACTAAATTATAACTCCCTCCGTCCCAAAGTACGTATGAGCTTTGTTTTTTGAAAGTTAAAAGTTCATTAACTAATTTTTAGAGCAAAATTAAATTAGATTAATTTAATATATTTAAAATTTAAATTTTTGAAAACTATACGAGAATTATCATAAGTTGCAATTTTTCTCATATCAGTATGGTAAAAAAAAATTAAAACATTGATTAAAATTCATTTAGTTTGATCTCGAGAAAAAAATGACGAGTTTTTTTGGGACGAACGAATAAAAGGATAAACATGTGGCAATTTCTTGTATCAATTAATTAATCTTTAACAATTTTTTTTTTTTGGTAAAACAATTTTCTGTTAGTTAATAAGAACGGTACAAAAAGTTTAAAAACCATTTTTATCATTTAACCATTTTTCCACTAAAAAATTACTAATGACATACAACATTTAAAAATGATGTTTTTTAATTGGTATAGTTGGATCCGTTAAAAGACACAGAGACGTGCAATATACAAATTCTGAGGAAGATTGGAAGTGATTTGGACTTGTTTGGAGTCAATAATCTATTTAAAATCGAGTTGAAAATTTTCTAACAAAGATATAAAGGAGATACACAAGGAATAAACGGGAATACATAGTTATATATGCAGAAAATTCATCTTCTTCTTTAGAATCATAGCTCATATTTCAACTCAAACAACCTCAAATTCTCCACCAAATAAAATATTGAGATTCAAGCTCCTTAATTAAAAGTTTGCAACAAATGTATGAAAAATGAAGGAGCGGAAGAGAAAAAAGCAATTCCAAGAGCTTGTCAATCTCCTATTTACCAATAGATGAAGTTCTCTTTTATCATTTTGTGTTAGAGTAGTGCTGGTTGCACGTGTATTTTAAGTTAATAATTTTAAATATTGTATAAAAAAGTATGTATTAGTAGTACAATAGTGTGTTTTGCTGTAGATGTTTGAAGCTTCAATTCATCACACTTCCATATTTTTCAACCTAGGAACTCACTATCTATAACTGTAGGTCTATCTTCATTCTACCGCATTTCCCTATTTCCAACCTAGAAAAATCCGACTGACGTACTACCAACCGAAAGGATAAGAAATGATTTCGAAAATTTAAGAATCGCTAATTGGTTTCGAGAAAATATGATTTAATATACTTGAAATCAATCTTCATTCTCCATTATATTCAATGATGCAAATTAGTATCATTGAAGAAATTAAGTAATTGATATTAATGATTTACGATAAGGGATATGAAAGGTTAGCAATATCGATGATTTTGTGATGAGATAAATAATCACATTTTTTCAACTTAGTCATTTGTTTTGTGAGCAAGTAGAGATAATTATACTTTCTCAATTCTCTCTCTCTTTTTTTTTTTTGGTAAATAGATGAAATCCAATGTAGTAATATAGTACAATCACCCCCTACAACCTAAAACAGTCAATTTATCTCTAACAAAAGAGAAAATTATTTGATTTACTATTATAATTATAAGCCTGCAACATACGAAAAGAGTGACAATATATACACATGTTCTTTTTCTTTCCAAGCTCTACAAAAGTTAATTTCTTTCCGTATTATGCTGCCATCACCTACCAGAAAGTCAAAATCATTTAAGAACAAACATAACAAAGGAAATAAAAGAGATTTTACCACAACATGCATAAAAAAATACCTCAAAAGATACTTACCTTCATTTTATAATTTTTCACTGTCTTGTATGATTTACCTTCCGACTCAACCTACACGTATTTTTGTTCACATTTTAAAATGCAAAAAAACTGTATTTTTAAAGACAAACTCGATTAATCATTACGTCAAAAGCCTCACCATAGGATTAGTTAGAGAAGAGTCAAAGATGAAAATACAAAAGATAAATTGTGTAATAGAGAAAAAATACCAACAACGTAAAAAGGCACAAAAAAAAAAGGAGAGAAAACCTTACATGCAGAGAGTTTAGAATGAGGAGAGAAAAGGTAACTTTAGTATGCAATGATGTATTATGCTTTAGTATTTATAGGAAGCAATAATTTGTAACTTATGAGTAAATTAATAGAAAGAGAAAAAGTATTATAATAAATTAGTATCAAGTGCATTGATTGTCATAAACGTTTTTTTAAAATTCGGATGAATGGATTTTTTTTTTTATAGAAAGAATGGACAATTCAAGAAAATATGAGGATGGTAATATATTAAAAAAAAATAAAAAAAAATAATAAAAAAAAGAGGATTAAGATAACATACAAGGACATTCATTTATTTTTCATTTGATGTCCAATTTCTGTATTGATTATGGCCTATGGCCTTTGAGTTCTTTGACAGCAACGTAATTATTTAAACATGTGCCAGATTAAATGCTTTCATTGAATTTGGTTAAAATTTTAAAGTTGATCTGCAATTTCTATGATAATTAATAAGAATTAAATATAATTTAATGGTATTTTTTTAAGAAGTGTTTTTACAATTTTCTTCGTGAGTAATGAAGGAATAGTTCATGACTAAAGGTTAAAAGCATCCCTCAATTTCAGTGGACATTTTGATAATTCAACTTTTCAACTTAGGATTTTTTCACATTGAGAACTTAGAATAGTATGATGATATGATATGATAAAACCCCCATGAAATTATTTGAAGTTGACACAATTTATCCAATTAATCCTACATGTTCTTAGAAATTTTAATTCATAATTAATGAAGAAATGACCATTCATATACAATCATATGAATTTGGTCAATATTAAATTACTTTTTGCAACTCCTTAGCTTCTCCATATTCTTTGAACATAACAAATTGCTGGAATTACTACTAATAAACGTGTAATCAATCTTCATGTAACTAAAATATTACTATCTAATATTTAATTAGATGTTTTATTATTTTATTATAGGGGCAAAATCGTAATTTAACTTTAAAGGTAAAAGCTTTCCACTTTTAGTATAATATATGATAATATATGATGCAACATCATGTTTACTTTTTGCTAGAGGACGTTGGAAATGGAACTCACAATGCAATTTGAATTATAACTTTAATTTTTACCTATTGGGGTGTCCTTAGAATCACAAGCAATTCAAATTAGAAAGCAAAGTAGCTTGACGCTGTTGAATCTGAATATCAAAACAACTTAATGGCATAACCTTTAGGAATAATGATATTGACATGTACATACAATCCCTGTAGTTTTCGGACGGCTGAAACTGGATGGTCTAGACTATTAAAAATCTGATAGACCGTTAGCTCAGTGTGTTCTGGTTCATTCCTGTGATGAATAAAAAGAGTTAAACATTTTAGACATTACAAGAAAACCGAAACTTGAGGCAAGAGAGATTTACAAGTATCTGATGAGAGTCTGTATTGCAAAACAAAAGGGTTGTTGTGAAGGGACCAAACACCAAAAATAGACTCGGTAGGACTCTCTGCTTTCATGTATTCAAGTTGTTGGGGAAAATTATTACTCCATTTTTACTTGTCATGTATACTAAAAATAGTTATCCATTTTAACTTGTCCAGTTAAGAAAATCAAGAGATAATTTACTATTTCATACCTATTTTACCCTTATTATTAATTATTGGGTTGGCAAGTTCATGAAATTCTTACTGGCTACACAACTTTTAAAGTATGTTTTATCAATTTCAATCATTAGGTTACTTAACAATAATTAGAGGCGATATAGTAAAACTGTCATTCTTTTTTTTTTTTTTTTTTTTGCTCCTTAATAGGCTTGTCAAGTCAATACATGACAAGTAAAAATGAGCGGACGTAGTATTTCTCACAATGTTTATTACTTAGTGATGTCTTGCTCTAGTCATATTTTGCAATTGGCATAATTCAGCTATGCGTATAAGCATATCCACACAGATTCAATACTAACTTTATATTCCCTAAGTGACATCCTCATTCTTGATTTTTTTTAAAAGAGACATCTTCATTGAAGTAAATGAAGAACACGATTTGCACCTACTATTGAATTCTTTTGATCACATTGACCATGTGCCAACGCCGAATTATCGAATAAATCAATCTATTTCAGAAATGAATAAAAAAGTTGCAGAGCAAGTCCATCGAAGAACGAATAATTTAGCTTTCTACTTACTCATTAGCTGTATTAAGCACATCCCATCCTGATATACTTGCTGATTGAGTGAGACCCTCCCTCCACATCTTTACCTTTTGCAAATCAGCAGTGCCCTTTAGATTTGCCAGGTGTTGCTTCTTTGGTCCCTCACATCTGAAGGGTCAACATGACAAAAGATTATTATAAGAAAAATAGAAGAACTGTATGCAGTTGTTAAACCCGTCAACCGGTTGGTAAAACCGGAACCGGAATCGGTTAATCGTTTATTATATACCGGTCCGGTTTTAATTTTTTTGGAACCAGAACCAGTTAAATCCGTAAAATCGGAACCGGTAAAACCAGTGGATTTTTTTTTTTTAAATAGAGCCGTTGGGGCAGCCCAATGGACAGTTGGGCAACGGTCCATTTGCAAAAATGGCCGTTGCCAAACGGTCCCAAACCCATTTTTTGCCCCCCAACCCCCCAAACTTTTTTTTAACACTTTAACTCATCCCTCACCCCTATATAAACCCCTCTCCATTTCCATTTTAATCCACACCAATTCACTCTTCTCTTTCTCTCAAATCTCAATCTCTCAATTATAGTTACTTTGCAACAATTATCCACTTTAAATTTCTCTCAAATAAATATTATAAAGTCTTATTATAGTTTCAATTATTAATTTTGCAATTATAATATTGTTGGTGGAGTTGGTGATTTTGCAACAATTCGAAGTAGCTTTGGTAGATTTGCAATTCTAGCCGCCTTCACTTTGTTGGAAATTAGTCCGGCAATTTGGTACATTCGTTCCAACTCTATCTTTATTTTTCGCAATTTAATTTACGCAATTTAATTTGTTGCAATTTATTTTCTTGTGATTTATTTGAGTGTGATTTAAATTAATTCTATTTAATAATGGCGAAGAGATTTAAACGTGGTGTCGATAGTAGTGGTATTGTTAGGCGTGGGCTTAATGAGGAAACATTTGTGGAAGAAACACCTAATTTAGGTATTGATGTTGGTGGAAATAATCCACTTTTAGGTCATGAGGCAATGCAACAATATTATATCGACACTTTTAATGAAATTGATGATGATGATGAAACACAAGCCCTCGAAAATCCCATAGGAGATACATGTCCTGCACAATCACATACACAAGACAAACCGCGTAGAACTCGTAAGCCAACCGCTAAAATTTAAAAATTTATGACTAAGGATAGGGAAAGCCAAACAGCTAAATGTACCCTATGTGGGCAAGTATTTACTTTTAAGTAAAAAACTAGTAAGGATGGTGGAACGGGTACACTAAATGCTCATATGAAAAAGAAACATATGGATGTTTGGGGAGATAAAATGGGTTCAAATGTGGGGGGTATTCAAATGACGATAGACCCACGAACCGGTAAAATTTTTAAGTATGATAAGAAAAAAGAGCGTGTAGAAATAGCTAAAATGGTAGCTTATGATTGTTTACCATTTTCCTTTCCTTCAGGTTTGGGGTTTGTTACTTACATTCAACATTGTTATAATCCGTTATTTGAGGGTATTCCTAGAAGTACTTGTAGAGCGGATGTTATAGATTTGTATAAAAAATATAGATTTTATTTGCGCCATGTATTTAATTCTTTAAATTGTAATGTTTCTCTTACCGCTGATTTGGGTCTTAGTCTTAACAAGTTAATTTTTTTTGCTATTACATGTCATTGGGTTGATGACAATTGGGTTACGCAAAAAGGAGTTATATCTTTTTTATATGATGAAGGAAAAGGTCGTCACGATGGAAATTTTTTAGCGGATTCAATGTCTACTATTATGAGATGTTTTAACATTTATAGAAAAACACTTTGTATTGCTTTAGATAATGCTTCTAATAATACAAAGGCGATTGGTCTTTTAAAAAGAGAATTAAACCCTCAACTAAAAAATATTTTTCATGTAAGATGTAGTTGTCACATTTTAAATTTAATTGTTAAAGATGGTCTTGTGCGTTTTGACGATTCTATTCAAAAAGTTAGAGAGGCGGTTGCGTTTCTTTTTTGTAATGCTAATAGGGGAAGACTTAGAGATTTTAAGAATTGTTGTGTGGAAAATAACCTAGACCTAGAAAAAGTCAAGTAGAAATTGATATTAGGTGAAACTACACTTACATTATGCTACAACAATCATTTGAGTATAGGATTCTCATACAACAAGTTCACAACAAATATAATATTAATAGTGATGATTGGTTAAATTTTACGGATTGGGAAGATGTTAAGGAATGTGTTGAACTCTTAGAAATTTTTTATACTGCAACTCTGTTTTTTCTAAACAATTCTATCCCACGGTAACCAGAATTTTAGCCTACTTAGCAGAAATAGCTAAAGTTTTACAAGAGTATAAATATAAACCCGATTATCAAGCGGCTATTTTTGATATGACAACAAAATTTAAGAAGTATTTTTTTCCATCCCAACTTTATTTATATTGGGTTCTCTTTTAAATCCTTGTTTAAAAGTGACTTATACTAAAACATTAGTTGATCAAATTTATACATTTTTAGAAATTAAAGAGGGAGTTCAACCATCTTTAGCTGAAGCCGAACTCGCTATTGATGACGAGTTTAGAAAAGTTTTTACTCATTATTCTAATTTGGAAGAACGTGCTACACTCGTTGCTCCACGCCCTACTACTTCTCAAAGTAGCAAAAAGGGCTTGTCGGGTTTAAAAGTTTTACATTCACATCCAATTCCTTCTTGTAGTGTAAACTTTGATGAATATCACATTTATTTGATGCAGCCAAATGTGAATATCAAGGAACTAGATGAGTTGGACATCTTAGCATGGTGGAAGAAATACAAGGCAAGTCATCTGATACTCTCAAGAATGGCTTGAGATATTCTTACGGTTCAAGTATCAACCGTGGCTTCAGAGTGCATTTAGCCAAGGAAGACAATAAATTGAAGATCATAGATACTCATTATCCGGCTTTAGCTTACAAGTACTAGTGTGCATTCACGATTGGATTAGATCGGAGCGACGCAACCAAAACTTAGAAGCGGAGGAAGGCGAAGAGGAAGAGATTAAAGATTTGATAGCAAGTGGACCGGACCAAATGGAAGAATATTCTGTCCCTGAATTGGCTAAATGTGAGGCTCTTGAACTTTTTAGTTGGCACGCCTTTCAGAAAAGGACTCCGGATAAAGAGTTTTTAAAACTCTCTAATAGCCTGTTTGGATGGGCTTATGCCTATAAAAAAAATAAGTTGGGGTAGTCTAACTTATTTTTTTTGGCTTATAAGCTGTTTTCAGCTTATAAGCTGCTTTAGATAAGTTAAGTCAAATGGGCCCAATTATTTTTTTGAGCTTATTTTAAGCACAAAATGATTTTAAGCTGGCCAGCCAAACACTAAAAAAAGCTGAAAACAACTTATAAGCAACTTATAAGCCAATCCAAACGGGCTCTCTAAGTCTGTAGTAGATTATACTAAAGGCTTACCCTTAGCTCTTACGATCTTGGGTTCTTTTCTCTACAAACGAGGCATAACTGAGTGGAGAAGCGCATTGGATAGACTCAAAGATACTGGATACGAAGAAGTCATTACGCAGCTCAGCTTAAGTGTAGATGGATTGGCCTATGAAGACAAGAATATATTTCTTGATATTGCATGCTTCTTCAGGGGGAAACGGAGAGATGACGTGATAACAATACTAAATAGTTTTGGTTTCAAATCAGAGATTGGAATGGATGTCCTTACTAAAAAGTCACTTGTTTATATCTCGGAAGGAAGGGTTGAGATGCATGATTTGATAGAACAAATGGGTCAGCAAGTGGCACGTGATGTTGATCAGGACAGACCATGGAATCATAGTCGAATATGGCATGAAAAAGATATAGAAACTGTTTTTTCCACAAATCAGGTATGTATTTCCTCTAATCATTTTGAGGATGCTTGAGATTTGTCATTTTCTTTTGCATTCTTTCGGGGATCCTAAAAACTAGGCAAGAGACATCGAAATGTACAACATTTTAGGGCTAGAACATTTTCTTCACGTAAGCTTCATGTTACGGGGTGTTTTCTTATTGAATCAATTGCAACATCTTGGCAACAAGCATGCTCTTGTAACTCTAAATGTGCATGTTCCTGCTATTTTGCACACATGGATCTCTCATTTGTTTGAGTATTAACATCTCCTGCCAATAGAATAAATACAACAACACAAAATACCCAGTGAAATCCCACATTGTGGGATTTTGCGAGGGTAAAGTGTATGCAAACCTTACCCCTACCTTGGAAGGTAGAGAGACTATTTCCGAAAGACCCTCGGCTCAAGAGAAAGCATGACAAAAAAGGTCAGACAAGGACAGGAAATTCAAAGCAGTGCCAATAAAATGAACAAAGTAAAATTAACGTGCATTTTCTGTGTTAACACAATTCAACTCCACAAACTTTTAGTGATTTTAGTCATATGGTTATTTCTCATATCGCTTTGTAGATGTCTGTTCATTTTATTAATTTGTCTCAATGGAAGTACAGTTTAGTGAGCACTTTCTTTAATATTTGTAAATAGTGATGTCAATTAACTTTTACATTCCAAGTAATTTGGCGCCGCGTCTTGTTCAGTAATATTGTTATTTGTCTGAGAACTAATTTGACTGATGTCATTTGGTACTATTTTGAGAAGAACACTTTTCTTGTTAATTAGATTATTGCAAAGTTTTATCCCTTTTAGAAGAGAAATTAATGAGGAACTAATAGTTGAAGCATAATATAGGATTTCTAGAATTTGATGTACTATATTTTAAATAGAATGGAAAAATATCCTTTGATAAGTTTCACTATAGCTTTGGTTTTTTGTGGTTGAACAATTCTTAGATGCTACTACATGGAGAACTTTTGAATGAATTTTCCTTTAAAGTTTGCATGTATGCACTTAGCATTTTCTGCTACTGGTTTCAAGTTGAGGAAGCATGAAAATTTTAGGTATTTAGGAAAGGGCTTTTTCAAATGTAGGGGCATAGAATCTTAAGTTCATTGGAGTGCATCTTTGGTTAGGAAATAACTGAGTAATATGATAATAGAAAGCAACAACAACAACAACAATTTGATTGAATTTCGAATGGAAGCCCGATCAAAATCAGTTGGTGTTTCCCTGACGCCATAATGCTTTGTCAAAGAAGAATAGGGTCTTGCTCTTTGATGTGAATTCCAGTTTACATATTTCTTTTCTTTTCTTTTCGTTCTTTTCTTTTCTTTTCAGTGGACAGAGTCGGTTAGAGGCATAATGGTTCCAATTGGCTCAGACCAATTTATATGCAAGTGGAGCAAAGCTTTCAGAAATATGCCTTGTCTTAGGTTACTCATTGTCAAAGGGGAGGAGTGTTGGGAATAAAATAAACCCGCAAAAATAATATTCACGGTATTAGTGATAAACGCGGAACACTAAGTTATGGTTAAATCAGCAAGAATAAATGCAGCAATAATGACACCAAGATTTTACGTGGAAACTCTTCTGAATAAGGGAAAAACCACGGCCAAGAGGAGCAGCTGATATCACTATAGTAAGGAATTTTACACTGTGTAGTTACGAGTATAAATACTCCAAAGACCACTACACACTCAAAAAAGAAAAACACTCCTTTGATTTTTCCCACCTCACTACAATATCACTCACACTCTATTTTTCTTCACAGACTATTTTCTTACAGTCTATGGAATACCTCACTTTGCTCTCACTCAGATGTATTGTCTGAGATTTTGGTGTGTTACAAATGAACTATAAGCTGCCTATTTATAGGAATGAATTTCCTATGATGAGATAAGCGCTTACATCACGACTATGATGAGGTAAGCGCTTACATCACGCCTATGATGAGGTAAGCGCTTACATCACGAAAATGTGAACAAAAGAATTAGTTTGTTGTCCAATTCCACAATTGCTACCAATGTGATTTTGTCAAAGGAAGAAAAATCTTCCTTCCTTAAAAATATGGGATAGGGGACTGGACCCCACAAATCTCCCCCTCCAGTCCCATTCACCTGAAGGAGGGTACACTGGCTTCTAATTTGAGTGCATGCCGACAAGTTCTTTGCACGATTCGAACTTGTCTCTCGGTACCGCCTTGGTCAGCATATCTGCAGGATTTTCATTCGTGTGAATCTTCTTGACTTGGAACAATTCGCTTTCCAATTGCTCACGAATCCAATGATATCTGACATCGATGTGTTTTGTTCTCGCATGGTACATGGAGTTCTTGCTCAAGTCTATTGCACTTTGACTGTCACAATAGACAACATACTCCATTTGCTGCAATCCGAGTTCTTGAAGGAATCTCTTGAGCCATATCATCTCTTTGCCAGCTTCAGTAGCCGCAATATACTTTGCTTCCGTTGTAGACAGTGCGACACACTTCTGCAACTTCGACTGCCATGATATAGCTCCCCTTGAAAAAGTAAACAAATATCCAGTAGTGGATTTTCTGTTATCAAGGTCACCTGCCATATCAGAATCTGTATATCCCTTCAAAATTGGATTTGATCCTCCAAAACACAAGCATTCATCTGAGCTTCCTCTTAGATACCTGAGTATCCACTTCACAGCTTCCCAATGCTCTTTCCCTGGATTTTCGAGAAATCTGCTAACAACACCGACTGCATGAGCAATATCTGGTCGAGTGCATACCATTGCATACATTAAACTTCCGACGGTAGAGGAATAAGGAATCTTGGCCATTCTCTCTTTTTCCTCTGTTGTTGTAGGACACATCTTTTTGCTCAATTTCAGATGACCAGGAAGAGGTGTGCTAACCCACTTAGCACTCTTCATATTGAAGCGCTCTAGTACACGTTCTATGTATTTTTTCTGCGACAAATAAAGCTTATTTTCATCTCTCGAACGAGTAATTCTCATGCCCAAAATCTGCTTAGCATGACCCAAGTCTTTCATTGCAAAAGACTTACTCAATTGTTTCTTCAACTCATCAATCCTGGAAGCATTTTTGCCTACAATCAACATATCATCCACATATAGCAGAAGGATGATAAAGTCATCATCAGAAAATCTTTGTACAAACACACAGTGATTTGAAGAAGTCTTCTTGTAGCCTTGCTCCCCCATAACAGACTCAAACTTCTTGTACCACTGTCTGGGAGCTTGCTTCAATCCATATAGACTCTTCTTGAGTTTGCATACAAGATTTTCTTTACCTTTTGCCTTGAAGCCCTCAGGTTGTTCCATATAAATCTCCTCTTCTAAGTCACCGTGAAGAAAATCAGTCTTCACATCCATCTGCTCAATCTCCAAATCAAGACTAGCAGTCAAACCAAGAACTGTTCGAATGGAGGACATTTTCACGACAGGAGAAAAGATTTCGTCAAATTCAATACCTTTCCTTTGACCAAATCCCTTAACAACCAATCTAGCTTTGTATCTGGGCTTCAAACTGTGTTCTTCGGCTTTAACTTTGAGCACCCACTTGTTCTTCAAAGCTCTCATGCCCTTAGGCAATTTTACCAACTCATAAGTATGGTTCTCACGCAGAGATTTCATCTCATCTTGCATGGCTTCAATCCATTGATCCTTGTGCTCATCTTTCATGGCCTCCTCATAACATTCAGGTTCTCCCCCATCAGTGAGTAATACATACTCATTAGGTGAATAACGGGAAGAAGGAACATACTGTCTAGTAGACCTTCTAAGTGGAATATCTGACTCATCCACGACTTCATGAGTATGAGCATCTACCTTATCAATAGCAGCATCGTTATCATCATCAACATGCTGATCTGGAACATGATTCTGGGCATCACCATCGTCATCGAGCCCACCAACGTCATCAACATTTGTATGAAGAACTTGATCAAGATTAACTAAACCTTCAGAACTTGAAGATTTTATCTTCTCCGCTTTGTTAATATCTTCAATGGTTTGATCCTCCATGAAGATAACATCACGGCTTCTCACGACCTTCTTCTCAGTTGGATCATATAGCCTGTAACCAAACTCATCAAGGCCATAACCAATGAAGATGCACTGCCTTGTCTTGGCAGTTAATTTTGACCTCTCATCTTTAGGCACATGTACAAAAGCTTTGCAACCAAACACTTTTAAGTGGTCATAGGAAACATCCTTGCCATACCAGACTCTGTTTGGAACATCACTTTGCAAAGCAACCGCAGGGGATAGATTAATAACATGTGCGGCGGTCAACAATGCCTCACCCCAAAAGGAATTCGGCAACTTTGCTTTAGAAAGCAAACATCTGACTCTTTCCATCAAGGTCCTGTTCATCCTCTCTGCTAAACCATTAAGCTGAGGAGTCTTAGGAGGAGTCTTATGGTGTCTGATATCCTGTTGCTTGCAGTATTCGTCAAACGATCCACAATAT
Organism: Lycium barbarum; assembly: GCF_019175385.1. NCBI lineage: Eukaryota > Viridiplantae > Streptophyta > Magnoliopsida > Solanales > Solanaceae > Lycium > Lycium barbarum. Next base: position 151,272,313 of record NC_083337.1, read on the forward strand.
TCACCACCGTTATCAGTACGAATACACTTCAGCTTCTTTCCAGTTTCTCTTTCAACTGAGGCCTGAAACTGCTTAAAGACACCCAACACTTGGTCTTTAGTCTTTAAGACGTAGACCCAAAGTTTCCTTGAGCAATCATCAATAAAGGTAGTAAAATAAAGTGCATCACCCAAAGTCCTTGTCTTCATTGGACCACATAAATCTGAATGCACCAACTCAAGCAACTCTGTCTTTCTTGAAGGAGGATGAGACTTGAAAGAAACTCTATTTTGTTTTCCAGTCAAGCAGTGCTCACACTTTTCTAATTTAGCACTTTCGAAATTTGACAATAATTTATTTTTGGCCAGAACATTTAGTCCTTTCTCGCTAATGTGGCTAAGCCTCTTATGCCATAACGTTGAAGAGCTATTGCTCTCAACTGCATTCGCCATATCAACACAGGTAGAGGCCGTAGTCCAGTATAGACCACGACGCTTTTCGCCACGAGCCACAATCATGGAACCTTTAGTAAGCTTCCACTTTCCAGCACCATTGGTACTGACATATCCCTCATCATCCAAAACACCAACAGAGATCAAGTGCAAACGAACATCAGGTGCATGCTTTACATTGTTTAAAACTAGTTTAGTTCCAGTACTAGTTTTCAAACAAATCGTTCCAACACCAGCCACCCTAGATATAGTCTCATTACCCATACTCAAAGTTCCAAAGTCACCCGGAGTATAGGATGAGAAAAATTCCTTCCTTGATGTCACATGAGATGCGGCACCACTGTCCACAACCCAGCTTGACTCATCACAAGCAATGTTTATCAGATCCGCATCAAGGACAGTAACAAGATCTTCTGTAGTGACAGCGGCAACACGATTGCCATCTTCTTTCTTTTCCTCCTTATCTCTATTTTCCTTTTTCAAAATCTGGCAGAACTTCTTTGTGTGCCCTTTTTTCCCGCAATGATAGCAATCAATATCTTTAAGTCTGCTTCTGGATTTGCTTCTATGATGTTCTCTATTTTGAGAACCACGATTCTTGCCTCTCCCCCTAGTGTCAGTCACCAAGACATCTGATGAGGAGGAACCTTGAGATTTTTTCTCATCTCTTCATTTAAAAGACTGCTCTTGGCAAGATCCATAGAGATCACACCATCCGGAGCAGAATTTGATAATGAAGTTCTAATAATTTCCCAAGAATCTGGTAGGGAACCAAGTAGAAACAAGCCTTGAATTTCTTCATCAAAATTAATGCCCATAGCAGATAACTGGTTCATGATCCCCTGAAAAATATTCAGATGATCTGTCATTGCGGAACCATCGTGGTATTTTAAACTCAACATTTGCTTTATCAGAAACATCTTGTTGTTACCAGTTTTTCGAGCATACAAACTTTCAAGATGCTCCCATAGGGTCCGAGCATGTGTCTCTCCAGAAATATGGTTCAACACATTATCGTCAACCCACTGTCTAATAAAGCCGCAAACCTGCCGATGCAACAAATTCCACTCTTCATCTGATTTATTATCAGGCTTTTTATTTCCAAAGACAGGTTGATGAAAATTCTTGACATAGAGCAAATCTTCCATTTTGCCCTTCCAAATGGCATAATTTACGTCACTCAAAATAACCATTCTACTAGTGTTGGCTTCCATTGTTTATCACAAATACAAATACTATTTTATTCGAAGACCAAAGTAATTTTTTTCTGATTTGGAAGTTCAGACTGTGCTGCAACCACAGAGCATACGCAGACAGAACCTTGGCTCTGATACCACTTGTTGGGAATAAAATAGACCCGCAAAAATAATATTCACGGTATTAGTGATAAACGCGGAACACTAAGTTATGGTTAAATCAGCAAGAATAAAATGCAGCAATAATGACACCAAAATTTTACGTGGAAACCCTTCTGAATAAGGGAAAAACCACGGCCAAGAGGAGCAGCTGATATCACTATAGTAAGGAATTTTACACTGTGTAGTCACGAGTATAAATACTCCAAAGACTACTACACACTCAAAAAAGAAAAACACTCATTTGATTTTTCCCACCTCACTACAATATCACTCACACTCTATTTTTCTTCACAGACTATTTTCTTACAGTCTATGGAATACCTCACTTTGCTCTCACTCAGATGTACTGTCTGAGATTTTGGTGTGTTACAAATGAACTATAAGCTGCCTATTTATAGGAATGAATTTCCTATGATGAGATAAGCGCTTACATCACGACTATGATGAGGTAAGCGCTTACATCACGCCTATGATGAGGTAAGCGCTTACATCACAAAAATGTGAACAAAAGAATTAGCTTGTTGTCCAATTCCACAATTGCTACCAATGTGATTTTGTCAAAAGAAGAAAAATCCTTAAAAATATGGGATAGGGGACTGGACCCCACAAGGAGGTCTGACGTTATGAATCAGTTTCTGACACTATTGAATATCTCCCAAGTGGCTTGAAATGGCTTGATTGGTCTTACTACAATTTTGAATCTTTACCAGCAAGTTTTCAACCACGAAACCTTGTTGGGCTCAACATGACTTTTAGTTCTCTTGTTGAAATTTGCAAAGAACCAAAGGTATTCCTTGATCTCTTTCTTGAGAGTGTTCAAGCATTGAATTTTCTTTTACTGAAAGAGTTAGTTAAAGCTGATGTTTTTATTCTTCTACCTTTTTGTGTGCAGGAATTTGACAAGTTGACAGTTCTCAATTTAAGTTTTTCAGAGCATTTACTCCGAACACCCAATTTTTCTGATATTCCAAATCTGCAGAGGATTGTACTGAAAGGTTGTTTAAGTTTGGTTGAGGTTCATCCATCCATTGGCAATCTCAAAAAGCTTATTTCTCTGAATATGAAGAACTGTAAAAATCTCAAGTTCTTACTGTGCAGTATTCAAATGGAATCTCTTGAGAGCCTCAACCTGTCTAGTTGCGAGAAATTAGAAGCTCTTCCAGAAATTCAGGGGAATATGGAATTGCTATCAGAGCTTCTTTTGGGATGTACTGCAATTCGGGAACTTCCATCATCAATAGGACGGCTATTTGGCATCAGCTTGCTTGATTTGCATTCATGTAAAAATCTTGTAAGACTTCCAGCCAGTATTAGCAAGATGAGAAAACTGAAAGTTTTGATTCTTAAAGGCTGCTCAAATCTGGCAACTTTTCCAGAAAGCCTAGGCGACCTAGAAGAGTTGGAGGAGCTCTATGCTGGAAACACTGCCATTTGGCGGCTACCGGATTCTATGGAAAATTTAAGCAAACTTAAAATCCTTTCATTACAAAGCAGACGGGAGATAAAGTCTCAATTTGCTACAGGTATGATATTCTATTGTGCATTTCATGGTTTGAAGGGATTGAAAAGTTTGGATCTCAGTGGATGCAATTTATCTGGTGACGAGGTTAATGCTCTTTTGTGCTTGACTTCTTTATTGGAACTTAACCTGAGCAGAAACAAGTTTATTTATCTACCTGATAGCATTAGTCTACTTCATCGACTTCAATGTCTCAACATTACTCACTGTCATGAACTTAAGAAACTTCCTCGAAGAATAAAGGAATTGTATGCAGAAGATTTTCTGGCCAAAGAAAGTATTCTAGCTTTGTCGATATACCCGTCGTTGCATTTGGTCTCATTCACCAACTATAGTTATAACCAACAACATTATACAGAGAAGAGCACTGATAACTCAGCTTTGGATCAGATTCTCAGGTTGTTTCTTTCAAATAGTATAGGTGATTGGATGACTTACTCTATTATCTTTCCTGAATGTGCAATTCCGACATGGTTTAAACATCAGAGTATTGAGGAAAAAATCTTGCTTAAACTGCCTCAGGATTGGTATGATAATAGGTTCGAGGGCTTTGCTATATGCTGTGTCACTCGCATGGGGGCAGGTGTCCACGATCCTAATTTAGGGCTATTAGGGAAGTATGACCATACTTTAATCAAAGCCAAATTGATATGCAATAATCATCCTGAAGAGCTTAAAGTGCTGGAGAGAGAATGTAAAGTCAGTACCACGAGTAGAGATTATAGCTGGTGTATTTGCTTTGTCTACATACCATTGCATTCTTTGCTGCAGTTGTCTGACACAGAAGTTAGAGATTTTAACCAGTATGGCCTATACGAGGCATCTATCCAAGGGAAATTGACGAGACAATGGGGAGTTCATTTGATTTACAAGAAGTTGAGTCAAGTCAAAACGAGAATTGGTCGATCAGAAACAATAACAGTGACAGTTGAAGATAGGCTATCATTTAGAGAAATGGTTCAAGCTTATACCGGTTGCACAACTTTCGACCCCTATCTAAGCGATGACCCTATGGCACCTGCGCTTGAGGCCCGACTGAAGTAGCTCCACAAGCCGGTGTCTTCAAGGGATTACCAAGAGTTCAAATTTAAGGTAACATGATAAACGCTTATTATTTCTAATGTAAAGCAAGTTTTTCGAGTACATTAGACTTTGAATGCGATGAAGAATTAGGTTAAATTAAGTATTAAAAGATATTATTATGTGAAAATTAAAAGGTTAATAGAAATATAAGTAGCATAAACTAAAAATTAAAGTTGAATATGGAAAATGTTGTGGAAAACTAAGGTGCCCGTAGGGAAAGCATTAAATAAAGTCTGCCTTGCACAAGACATCTTAGTGATAAAAGGATGTTCAATGTGCCATAGTTGCTATCTGTGTTAAGGGAAACTAGAAAGTATCCGTTGAATGTTAAGAGATGTGTCTACTGTCTAGAATCACGTATGGAAAAATATTATATATTCTATAGGATATCTTAGGATATATTGCTTTTAATTAATAGAAAATTTACTTTTCATTTTAAGCACAGAGAGTGATTATCTATCATGTCATAAATAGCCTAAGACTCCTATATAAGGAGTTCTGCTTCTATACTATTCATTGGCAAAAATAAAAAGGGTTCCTAGTTTTATGTGGTACCAGAGTCTTTACGATCTTAGTAGAGACTTAAGTAGCTTCCGCCTGCTAGCAGGAGGCCCTACACAGCCTTCCCAACCACTGTTTTTCTTCTTTCTTTCCTCGTTCGGGTGGCAGGTGCCACTTCTCTCTCCCGCAACCATTCCTCTATGACATCGGAGCCCTCCTCTATACCTTAATTTTTTTTTGTCCTTGTTTTGCCGATAAAGTTTTGTTGATGATGTCCGGGAGATTTACAACACCATACCTCCTTTGGTGACGAAGAATAGGTTCTTTTCCCTATTCAGTGCAAGAATCACTTTTCATTGTGTACTTCCTTTGAAGCCAAAGCAAGTTATGCTACCATTTGTCTACCTTTTATCATCGTTCGTGGAATGCCGATCATCTCTTAATCGTGATTTTTTCCCCGATCATCTCTTAATCGCTGCCTGATTTTGCTTCTGCTAGGGGTTTAGATTCCTGGTTAGCAGATTGATTGTACAGTGCAACTTACACTGGCACCGAGTATTGGGCATTTTTGGTTCTAATTTTGCTGTCTGATTGGTGTCCCAGTTTGCGTCTCGTATCACTTATCTCAAGAAGAAATTGATAAACGCGTTAATTCCATTTGGAAATTAAGGATTTTAAATAGTACAATATTCTGCCTGAATTTGCTTATTTGTTTTGATGTTATATAGTTATCACGTGAATTAGCATCAGTTCTGCGCCTAGTGCATTGGTCTAGTGGTAAGAGTGCAACAAGTGATGTGTGTGTTAGACGCATCTCATGGATTTGATCTCTGCTGCAAACATAAAACCTGGCATTTAAGTGGACACTGGTAGAGTTGTAGGCCTATTATCCACGAAGTTTGGGATCGTGTGTGGCTGGCCCTGGAGGATTTCTTGGTCATCAAAAAAGAATTAGCTTTAGCTGTAAAACTTTGCATGCTTATTTTGATCCGAAACTTAAGTTTTTTAATCAATTAAATAGCACTAACATAGTGCTGATGTTTACAGAGTATATTTTATGTATATTTTTAATTCATTTTAAGACAAGTATATGATGATTATATTGTTTGTTTCGGCAGATTGTTAACTTAAAGACTAAGTAACATCTCCGTGCAGTAATATGATTGGATTTTTCACTGTTTAAGAAGCCACTATAAGATTGATATTGCACCATCTGTAGTTCTGAAGGAAACCATGACCATAGCTAGCATTTAAGGCTAGGATTCTAGAGGATTGACATAACATCAAGTGAGAGGAAAACAGAAGAATCTAGAATCATCGCTAGGTTCTATCTATAGCTCACATCATTCTCTCTGTCTCTCTTTGTCAAAAGAAGTTGCCGGTTGCACAAACAATTATACACACACTTAAACATGAATTTCCTCAAAACTAAATTGATATGCAAAGATCACATGGAACTAAATTAGTCACGGAGAAAAAATGTAAAATGGGCACAGCTTCATGCATTCACAGTTTCTATATGTGCATTGCGTATATTCCATTTTATAGTGTGTGGCAGGGTTCTGAGATGTGGAAAATCACAAATCCAAATCTGTTTTAGTTGTTTGAGGCATTGCAAATGATTGGGGAGTCTGTTGTGTCTATGGATAATGTGAAGAAATATTTGGTACGGGGAAAATCTTGTGATATTTATTTCAAGCAATTTCTGGGAGTTCAAAGACCTTTGTTTAGAGAATGTCACAGCTAGCAATTTAAGAAGGGAAAAAGAGAAGGAAGAAGTTTGTAATAAGTTATTACTGAAAATTACAAAATTGTTTACTGTTAGCCGTCTTCAGTTTGGTCCACTTCCCTCTTAGCTTCACTATCTTTTTTTTTTTTTTTTTTTTTTAATGACAAGGGAACCCGCAGCCGCTACCCTTTGGGTGCGCACATGGTAAACCCCGCTCCTGTGTAACAGCCTGCAAACCACACAAGAGAGATAACCCGCACTAGGCAAGCCATATGCTCTTAGCTTCACTATTCTTCTTTTCCTCTACATGGTTTTTACATATTGATAAGAAAATGGATGAAAGCTTGCATCAGAGTCTGGGTGAATTTGTTGTAAGCATTTCTCGGGGGCGTCTTGGACCTTTTTAGAATTTAGGCAGTAGCCTTGTGTAGTTGTGTGGGTAAATGCGGTAGAGACTAGAGACTTAGAGTTATCATTTACAATACATGCCATGCCATGTTATTTGCTGGAAAGTGGATGAGCAGTAACAGATTTTATGTCTTCTCTGTCATAGAGGTTTTTTTGTATGTTCTCAACATCCATATGGCTTAAGACATTAATTAGCAACGTGTGGTGATAGTTGAGATGAAGTACATAGCCATATTTCTCTAAAGAGTTATGAGTTTAATCTGAAAAACATTTGCAGAACATGTACTTTTGGTGGTGTAATCCCCAGTCTTTGTTTCACTCTCTATATATGTTTCAATTATGATGCTAGGATTCTGTGGTTGATATTAATAATAGTGTCTCCAGTGTGAGGAATCTTTTTTCTTTTCTTTCATGGTTTGCCAGTGCATAAAGCCTACTGGTAGTGGAACAAGTTTTTCACACAATTAGGTATCAGTTTAATTTTTACCTTCCCTTTTCTCTGATCTCCTGATGTAGCAAAAAGTATTTCTACAGCAACCAAATTTTCTTATTCTAAATTACGCAGCATCTGGATAATTCGGTTTATAAAACTAATCATTTGCTAATACCGTGTTTTTATTAATCATTTATGAGGATGTGTGCCAAAAAATTGTATATTTGTCGGTTTGGTCCGTTTGTTTTCTCTTCAATATCAAACCAAATATAACGGAGTTTTTAAAACTTATCACCAAACTAAACTAAATTGGTTTCTTTTTTCTTGCCGGTTTGACTTAATTTATTGGTTTAATTCAGTTTTACGATTTCGTTCGAATACCCCTGGTCTTTACTCTATGAAATTACAATGCAGTAGTAGAGAGCTTTATTGCATCGTGATTTATCTGATTCACGCGCATAGTACCACATATGAATGAAAACGAAATGTGAAAGCAATGCTCTTGCCAACTGACTTGGATAACTACTTTCCCCATCAATTTTCGACTCAAATCTGAACCTCAGCAACAGCATTTTTGTATCAAATACAGACAGAGCATTTTCTTACAAAATTTAAGATCATGGTTTAACATTTTCTTATAAGATTTTCAATTTTGTCAAAAGGAATCTTTAGGGCGTATCTAAAAGATACATATGTTGCAAGAGAAATAAAAAGAGAGTCATTTGCCAGAACAGGCCAGTCGGCCAAAGTTTCACAATATATGTTGCTTCAAATGGATAATTTGCATGATTGTCCTTATTCTTGGGTGGTCTTTAATTTTTGCCCCTCAAATTGGTGGTATTAAATTTTTCTCCTTCGCGTAAAATTAAAAAAAAAAAAATTTGCAAGGCAGAATTTCGTAGCAAAATTAGGCCTATTCGGGCAGAAATAACTTTTGTAGAATTCCAGCAAAATTTAAAAAAAAAATTATGCCTTGCGAAATTACTTTTGCCTTCAGGCAGAATTTTTGCAAAGCCTTATCTTGCGATTTTTTTTTATTTTTTTTTTAACTGAGTGAAGGTTCGAACCTAAAACCTACGGACATTTTCGACCACTTTTTTAAGCGAAGGTTAAAAATTAAAGACCAACCCCTTTGAACGTCAATCCGTGCAAAAAAATGGCTTGCATTTGGGCCAGATCGGATCATATCTAAGCTGAACTATGGGTGGGTTATACAAATAGGATCATTTTAAGCCGTTATTTAACTTTTGATTCCATTAAAAATTGTTGTGCAAAAATAATTTCCACGCCAGAAGTCGGAGTTCAATTATTCACGGATCAAGAGCACAAATTCTGACGATTATCTGTATTTGCTTCAAAATATTAAACAAGGCCAAAAATTGCCCTTAAAGTGAACATGCGGCGAAACTAATTTCTTGACCTATATGCCATAAAATTGAAAGCTGATAATTTAATTTATTTTCTTCTTTATAAAACAAAAATTATGATGAAATTCTCTTTCACATGGAAGAGATTCTTCTTCTCTCTTCCATTATATACAAACAACTGATTATTCGAAAAAGAACAAAAGAAAGAAAGAATTTTAGTATAACTTCGACTCTCCAATGATCAATAATCTCGATTTAAGAAAACCTAAGTACTACGTACTTAATTATTCGACATAGTGAGTAGTGACATTAACTGACATATGATATTCATCCTCGGTAATTTCATTACATAAGAATTAATCACAATTTTTATGCGATTTGCTTTTGATATAGTAGAGGTAAATGCATTTTATGTTATATTCTAATGCTACTTAAATAACAAACCTCAAAAGATCTAGAACGTCACGTGAATAATTCATACACGACATAGTAAGAAAACGCATATCTAGAAAATGAAAGCTCTTCAAACTCAAATAAATCAATAATAGAAGGTAAGAAGAATATTTATTAGAGGACATTGGACGCTTACCTTCTTCAATCTAACAAAAATTAGTTAACCAAAAAAAGACAAATCCTGTCATTTCATTGTTCCATCCTTTCCAGACATATCTCTTAAACACCACATAAAAATATTCTTCTCATAAATATTTTGATGCATTATGGAAGCTACTGATAAATGGAAACTTCATTGGTAGCTCAAAATTGTACCTACTCATTAAATTATGTCACAAGAATTTGAATTTCTTGATATTAGTTATCCTTCAATTTACTTTGCATCTATAAACAAAAGTGTCTTGTAATATCCACACAACTAATGTATTTTAAAATATGGATTATATGATATTCAAGATACTCCAAAAGAAGGCAACCCTATGTTTAATGAAGCCAGGTGCGGCTCAATAAGATCGGTGACCTAAAGCCAACTTTAACGGGAGGCTTTATTTTTTCTGCTCAATATTTTTCTTAAAAAAAATTAACCTATAAATTTATTATAGGTAAAAATTAGGCATCATCCTCCCTTAACTAGATATTTGGGTTCAAGCCTCAAAACAAAACGATCTTGCTAGTTAGGGAGTGCTTCCCTCTTTAACTGGCCTTGCGGTCTCGAAATCGAATTAATCGGGAAATTCAATCCAGCTACCGAAACACCGGATGAAAATAACGGGCAATTCACACGAATGCCCTTATTTTGGGGTGGTCTTTAATTTTTGCCCCACAAATTTGAAATCTTTAACTTTTTGCCTTCGCTAAAAATCCCTGGTTTCGGGTTCAAACCCTCGGTTAGTCAAAAAAAAAAATCGCAAGATAGAGTTTAGATTCGCAAGACAGAGTTTTGCAAGCCAAAGTTAGGCCCCGGGCATAGTTTTGCAAACCAAAGTTAGGCCTCGCATAGTTTTGAATGCAAAACTCTACCTGAGGCATACCAATCTCTGCCTTTCGATTTTTTTTATTTTTTTTTACTGAGCTGGTGTTGGAACCCAAAAATCTTGGGGTATTAGGCAAAGGGCAAAAATTAAAGATAACTGAATGAAGCTATAGATAAGTGCTCTGCTCGAGATCATATCAATAGACCAAGATGGCCTAGCTTGTGGTTTGGGAATAAAACAATAACAACTTATATAATTGAACAACAAATAAAAAATTATATGCACTTAGTAGGACGGTCCACTTTAAAGAGTGTATTCAGTAAAGTTTCTTCAACTACATTTCACCTTTTTTTTTTATCTCTATAACATTGACAAAATTTGTTACTCACAAATTAACTATAAGTAGAGAACTACCGTGAGAAGTACGGATTTAACAAAACTCACTCATTTAGGTATAAGTAGGGAGCCAACATGGGAAGTTTTGATTCAGCATAACTTAATACTTTTGGTTCAAATTTTGTATATTTGTTGAGAAACCCACTAAATATGTACATAAAATAAATTTCAAAACCCATAAATTTCAAATTCTAAATATACATAACTGTATGCAGTGAAATTGCATCAGTGAGCTATAAATATGGAAGATGTTAAATTTCTATACATGATTAATAATATAAATTAATTAATTTGGTAAACGGTTGCATCAAATTAAATAATAAATCCCTATATTTCCCCATACATGGCCAGTTCATCCGACGTTAACTAGAGTCTAAAATTTCTCCAAAAGTGTAAAACTATTTAAGCTTCCACTAAATATTGGTAGCTTGTCCACTTCATTTAATAGTGCATACATAATTAAATTGGGAGGGAAAAAACAAAATTTAAAAAAAAAATGACTCCCCAAACTTTTCAAAAATGCATCAACCCCAACAATATCTTGTAGATTTCTTTTTTCTTTTTTCAATCAGGCCCAACCAATTATGGACATTACAAGACAAACAAAACTAACGGACCTACTTGTGTACATGTCAATCACTCATCGACTTAACAAATTTCAATGTAAAATCAATTCCACAAGAAAAGAAAAAACTATTTTTCTTCTTTTCCTATCTTAAATTATTCATTCTCTCTATCCCAATTTATATGCGGGGATTAGGAATACGAGGGTCAAAGTACTTAATTTTGATTATAAATTCTTTAAAAGAATTTAAAACAAAATTTACATATTTGAAAATTACATGAATAAATACTACAATTCAACATAACTAATAATTTAAAATACTTTTTTTTTATAAAATCGTAATTAAAGAAAAAAAGGGTTTTAATGCACGGTAAGACCTTTACATAAAATGGGACGGAAGATATAACAACCAACCCATCAACCCCTTTTAGTTTCATTATCCAATGGAAGATAGTAAACCCGTCAATCGGTTTGGGTTAACCGGTTCAAACCGGTAACCGGACCGGTAAAACTGGAATCGGAACCCGTTGAACCGGTTAACCGTATATTAACTACCGGTTCCGGTTTCTATTTTTTTGGAACCGGAACCAGTAAAACCGGTACCGGACCGGTTAAACCGGTCGAATTAAAAAAAAAAATTAATTGTAGCCGTTGGGCTGCTATATATATAGTATACTTAAACATATATATATATAAAAAACCGGAACCCGTTGAACCGGTTAACCGGTTCCGGTTAACCGTATATTAACTACCGGTTCCGGTTTCTATTTTTTTTGGAACCGGAACCGGTTAAACCGGTAAAACCGGTCGAATTAAAAACAAAAAAAAAATATTTTTAATTGTAGCCGTTGGGCTGCTATATATAGTATACTTAAATATATATATATATATATATGTGTGCTGCATTGCTGACTTGCTGTTAGCCTGTTAGTCAGTAAATATATAAATTTTACTTATAAACTTATATAACATATGTAAATATACCTACAATATACTAATAAATACTATAATATATATATATATACTATACAAAAAACAAAAAAAAAAGTTTTGGATGTGTTAGAACCGGATCGGTTCCGGTTTCGAATTTTTAACCGGCAAACCGGCCGATTTGTTAACCGGTTACCGGTCCGGTTCAAACCGGTTAACAGGTTTAGAAGATAGTAGGACAAAACATATGGAACTTTAGGTGAAAAAGCTTATCCAGAAGGGTTGACACACACACAAATTTAATTTCACAATCCTTTTCATTAAAGAGGAAGAAAGCAGAAGCAGCCAAGTTGGTAGGTATGAGTAACATGGGCTCTTTGCCCTTTTTATGGGCCATGTTCTAGAAGAAAACGTCTTCTATCCATTGCACTATTTCATCTCAACCAAAGAAACGACATTCACTATAATCATGTCCATTCTTGACTTTGTCATCAATAAAATCTCAAAAGAGAAAAAAATACTAGTACATTTTCTTTATCCCCCTTGAAGTCTTTGATAATTACATTGATCTACCTTTATAGTACTGAAAATTACAATATTAGACTATATTTAGTTCCTTAAGCGTGTTTGTCTTATAAAGCAACCATGCTCTTACATATTTTGTTTTGTTTGGTTTTGGTCCTTTATGTATATGAAAAAGAGTAGCTTGATCTTCCATGCTTTGTTTTGCTTAGAGTTAGTCCCTCATATTTTCCCAATAAAGTAAATCAAGACTTTGTTATTTGCCTTACTGATTTATTTGAATGATTAAGATATACGTGTAAAAAAACAAACACATTTCATAGTTAAGATCTGAATCATTAAGAGTCAAACTTTCATTTAGTACAAATAAAATAAGCAAGATATAAGTCCTCATCTTATTGTAATCATAACATGTTTCAAGCATCAGAACTTAGATTTTTATTGATAAATATAACACGTGAATAAGCAAGTGAATTAAGTTGTCCGATCTTATTTTCTTAATAAAACATAGGGATCATAATACTTTTATTGTTAAATAAAACACAATAAGCGTCAGAACTTAGATTTTTATTGTATACTTACAAGTGTATTACTATAGTGTAACTTGCTTTTGCTAACGTACAAGAATATATATTTTGTACATTATCTAAACCTTTGAGGGTCGAAGTAAAATTATGATGTGAAGGACTTACTATTAAAGGAGAACCCCTTATTAAAGAGGTTGTAGACCCCAGGAATTGATGAGAAGAGCCATAGGTTGTTGTACAATATGTAAGCTCACTTACTTACCAACCACTGCCCATCTGTCCTTTAATTTGTCTGTCTTCTCTCTTTTCATTTGTCCCTTCCTTAGTAATCTTTTTCTTTTTTTTATTTTCCACCTATATTCGATATATACTTAGGCTCCATTAAATTTGAATTCTTATGGGGAAGTTTCATATTAAAAATAAAATATTTCTCATAAAGACGACTTCATGCTCAAACTAGTTCGGAGAACACAATCAGTCGATGTGCGTGTAAACTGACCCGAATATCACGGTTATAAAAAATAAAAATAAAAAAAGACGATTTCATACTCAAGACTAGAATTTTAGACCTTTAATTAACGGTGAAAGAATACTTTCCATCTCACCATAATCGTTGTATCCTTTCTTAGCATATCAATCCATGGCCATGGGGGAGTTTTTAGTAATCATGTATATAACAATTCAGTACAATGATGTGACCTTTTACCAACCTTGTTCTCATTCACTCGATCTAGTTGTGCGCCTTCATACACATATGAACATTTCAGGTTTAGCAATAACGGTTCTCTTTTTAAAATACACTTTTTACTCTTTTGAATTTTGTTTAAAAGGGTTGATCTGTTAATAGTTAACAGGGAAAAAGATAGGGAAAGGTCAACATTACTTATCCGATAGTATAATATGATAAGAAGACCACTATCGTGTTTTTAGGTAACTAACTGGTTGTGTTTCTATGAAATTCTAAGAACAAAAGCGAAACATTTTCGATATATAATGAATACAAGCTGAGACGTATAATGTGGTAACGTTGAAACTTGACGCAAACAGTTAGATATTTAGTACGTAGCCATTTTATTACTAAAGGTGGAATAATTAGATCCTCTTAATTGTGTTTATCTGAAACGAGGAAAAAATATTATCGTAATTATCCTTCTCAAAGCTTCGGCTTTAGTTTTTATTTAAATGGAGTAGTTAGTACAAACTAAGCATCTCGCCAATTCATTATTTAAGTTTCTGCACGCCTTTAAGAAAGATGTTTAGTGACTTTAAGTTGAAGAGTATACGTCTAAAGATTTTATATACCATATCTCTCTTACATATCACACTTAGCTCACAGTAACCATCCGCTAACTATTAGAGGAATAAGTGTTAACATGATTTTATTTTTTTTTCAAAAAAAACGCTTTTTTTAAATTAAATTTCTGTAAACAAATTCAATTTATCAAAACGATTAATATTTAGGATCCGAGGGAGTATGTGTTCGTACACGTTCTGATAGAGTTTGGCCAGAAATCACATTGTATCATCTGTGTTTACCCCGGATTCGGTAATCAATTGAATTTGTGTGTGAGTATAGGATATGTGCTTGAGTCCCAATGTTTATTACAAACCGTGGATGAGAATGCTTATTGATAAGCGTGCAAGGAGCGCAAGTGACAGATGACTCCGCGTATGGCCAATTTGATTGAAGAAATATGATATAGATGACAAACTTACAATGGAAAATATCAATATTGAGATTGCAAGAACTGTATATATATATATGTATTGTGTTACAAGTGTTCTTTTGAATAAAAGATCAACCAACCCCCAACGGGAGGAGGGAATGCCCTATTTATAGTGATGGACCCATGGGCCTTCCTCAATATGAATTAATAAAATAATAATAAAAGGACAGCCCTTGTATGGATGTGATGGGATCTGACTGACGGCGCCGTCTGACACACGCATAGTTGGTAGCCGACCATGATGTGACACCACTGCTGCGCCCCAGTAACGGTCATAACGGACCAACGGACTCACGGGTACCGGACCACCGGCGGTAACCCCCCGGAAAGAGATCCGAACCTTCGGTGGCTTAAAAACCGGGACCGATGATGCTTCCGCTCGGCTTTGATCCGAATGCTTATCCGGAAACCCGATGCTTATACACGAACTTTCCCTCCTTTTCCTCCTCCGAGCCACGGTTACCCCGGATTGGCCCTCATCCGGTTTTCACCGTATACAGATAGCCCCACGCTTCCCGGACCAACGATCTATCGGAGTGATGGGAAGTGAATGAATCGTACATCCGGCCACCCGGTCGGCCAATTCTTATCACTTTATTTTGGCGGGAACGGCTGCGTTTCGACTTCCTTTTTGTCGCCCACGTGTCCAATTCTGGTTTGTTCGTTCCTGTCAACCGCCTTTTACACGTCGTTTCGCATTAATGTCGCAACACGTGGCGATCCTCGATTGGCCGCCCTCGATAACCGTTCCTCCCTTACGCCTATATAAAGCCCCTCTTTTCCTCATTTTTCACTTTTCTGGTTTGCTCTCCCTTTTCTTCTTCCTTCTGTGCGTCAAAAACCATCCTTTCCGTTCACAAATTCGTTGCCAAACCTTCTCTTACCAATACAAAAAAAAAAAAAAAAAAGGAAAGGGAATTAGCTTTGTCACTACTCTCGTCAATTGCTTCTTTGCTTCTTCAAATCGTCACTTCCTTCGTTTCCTTTACGCCATTTTCTCCTTTTCTTTCAATCATGTCTGAAACCACTTCTACAGACGTTCCTTCAATCTCGTCCCCGAGGGCCGAGGCCGTATCCCCGGTCAAACAAAAGGGTAATCCCGAAACTGCGGCCTCGGATATTATACCGGCAAAATTTAACTTCAACAAAGACCTGGAGGTAGAAAAACCCTCCGTCGTTTCAGACCGGGGATACGACGTGAGGCGATATCCTTCCTCTATAACCGAGGACAGGCTCGACACAGTCCGGACAGACTGCGGGTGGGACACACGCCCGGTAAGGGTTTTCGCACCCGGGCCAGATGAATCCATAACCGACCACCGGGAGGGGTTTTTGTACGTGTACACTTACCCCTTCACCCTTAAGCTCCACCCCCCGGTTGATCCGGTCATACTGGATATGTGCCGGCCTTATGGCGTAACTTTGGCTCAGATCGGACCAACTGTTTGGAGGGTCGTTGCCTGCCTCCGGTTGCTGGCCATCAGGGCTGAGAAGGAATTCTCATTGGGCCACCTAATACGTTTGTATTCCCCGAGGATATTCCGGGGTGGTGTCATAAGATTAGCCAAGCGCAGCCGGAACCCGTTCTTCTCGAAGATGGACGAAGACCGGGACACGGGGTGGTTGGAACGCTACGTCCGGGTAAAATCCGAGGACATAATCCCGGCCTCCTATCAACCTTTTCCGGAGAAATGGAACGACAAACGTAAGTTCGATCCTTTGAGTAATCGTCATCATATGTTTAGTTGCTTACGGTATTGTTTTCTCACCACCCTTTCGCTACTTTACAGCAAATGGATTTGTTCCCCCGGTTATTCGAGATCTGACTGAGTGGGTCACGGCGCTCCTCAACCAGCTTCCCTATGAGGACCGGACTTGGGCCCACTTATCACGCGGTCGATGGATCGCTCAAAATCATGGTAATATTTGGCTTCCCTTTGATCACGTTGCCTCTTTAGCCATTCGAGGCCGTCAATTTCCTTAACCTGCCTATGCTTTTGTCATTCAGGCTTGCCGAAGGGTTCGATGGCATCTAGATCGGAGTCGGGGGCTGCTTCCCCTGCACCGGCGTCCGCGTTCGACATGGCGGGTTCCGCTCGCGTTCTCGCCGAAGCCGCCAAAAGGAAACGACCCCCCGAAAAGGGCCAACCGTCCAAACGAAAGAAAGCAAGGAGTGTTGCCCGGCCACCGAGGGAGGAGCTAGAGTCCGACATCATTGTTCGGAGGGTAGACCCGGCACCGTTAGCGGCCCCAGTACCCGAGGAGACTGCCTCCGAACCGCCCTTGCCTTCTATGAATGAAGGTATCTTAATTCCCGCTCTTCTTTCAAGCGCGGAAGAAATCCTTTCCCCGGCCCCTCTTCGGTCGGTTGACTTCGTTGACATTTCAGGTGAAACTTCTTCGGAAGATACTCCCCTGCAAAGGAGAAAAGGAGTCGGGGAAACGGCTGTTTCTGCAACCGATCAAGGGACCGTTCCAGTTCCGGAGACCGAAGCCCCCACTCAGGCTCGTCCATCGCCCGGCCACGAATCGGTTTCTACTTCCGAGCCCCCGGCCCTCGCCAGGAATATTGAGTCTATACCGAGTTCGTCTACCCCTGCCCCGAGGGTTGCAGACTTCGAAGATATGTTTTCAGCCACTCCTCCGGCTACCGGTGAAGCTGCGGGTTTTGGCCATCTTCCAATTCCTCGGGTCACGAGGTCGGCCAACCGACAGTCAGAATCTGGCTCTAGGGATAACCTGGTGACCATCTTCCCAGCCCCGAGCGTTGAGCCGAGAAAGACCAGATCGGCCGTAGTCACCGTCCCCGAGGATTGTGGCTTTCTATCACGTCCGGTAGGAGTGGCAAGTTATTTGTGTCCTCTTGTTTCCGACTCGGATAAGCGCAAAATGACCGGGGTCACTTGGCAATGCC
This sequence comes from Lycium barbarum, assembly GCF_019175385.1. Lineage (NCBI taxonomy): Eukaryota > Viridiplantae > Streptophyta > Magnoliopsida > Solanales > Solanaceae > Lycium > Lycium barbarum. The sequence goes on from NC_083337.1 coordinate 151,290,150, forward strand.
TCATGAACGAAGGCATGCACGCGGGCAACCGGGTAGAACTTACAGCCATCTTTGCATATCAATCAGATTTTGCGCTCATTTTGGTTTTGATTCCTTATGTTTGCTTTCCTTGCAGAGTGTAGTACTTGTGAACGAAGCCTTCATCCGTGCCCAACACGAGATGGATGATCTCCGAGGCCAACTAGACGTCCAGGGCCGAGAAACGGAGAAATACAAGCACCTCCTCCGAGAGAAAGAGGAAGAGTTGAGCCAGGCCGCCGTTCTCGCCAACCTTCGTCCCGAACTCGATGCGGCTAAGGACGAAAGTTGTCGTTTAAAAAATGAGTTGGCCGCCATGACTGATTATAACCGAAGCCTCGAGGCTGATAAGATTTGCCTCAGCCGAGACAAAGCTCAGTTTTCATCAAGGCTGGACGAGTTGGAGACCACTGTCTCTCAACTCCGAGGGGAACTTGACTTGGTGAAAGCCGATGCGACTATCTTGGCCGAGAGGAATCGGCAACTGGAATCTGATACCGCCCTGTACGAAAAACGCATGAAAGTTTTCGAAGAGAAGGCCGAGGAGCGGTCTCGGATGAGTGAGGGCTTAAAAGCCGAGCTGGAGGAGGCGGTGAGTGCCAACGACGTTCTTAAGGCCGAGCTAGAAGCTGCTGTCCACATGAGGACTATCGCTGTGGCAGGCCGAGCTGAGCTAGAGGCTAAGTTGGCTAAGGTTGAGGCCGACTTGGAAGAAGCCTGGAAAAGCGTGGAGACGGCCGAGGCCCATACTGCCATTGTTGCCGAATATGAGAAGTGGAAGTCTCGGTGGCTCACCCTTGAAGAGGCCGATCGCGGATTATCCGATCTTCCGGCCCTGATTACCCAGGCCAAGGAGATGGAGGAGGAGGCCAACCGTGCCCTTGGGTCCGACTCGGATGACTCCGAACGAACCGAGTCCGATTATTGTGACTCTAGCCGTGCTGAGTAGCATAGGATCTTTTTTATTTTTGATGTAAATGTACTCTTTATAAAAGTATCCTTTGCGTATACGAAAGTTACACTTCTCTTGTGTCTTCGTTTGATTGCTTGTTTTTATTCTGTCTTGAACTATTGGTCCGAATTTCGGACAAGATGATCCGTGGTCGTTGATTAATTCTGCCCGTGGGACTTATCTTTATGGCCGATTTGAGATGACCTCACTTCGCCCAGTTTTTTGGGCGTACAACTTGAGCACTGCCAAAATATTGTTTTTGTAATGACTTTTGTATTACAAGTGTTCGTACATATCGGAGAATTTTCATTCCTTGTATCTTTGCCATAGCAAACACTAAATGGGACACGATTCATTGCGATCGTTTGGCCCTTACATCGAAGTCGGAGGCCGGTGGCCGGCCTATGCTTTTGCCGTGGCAAATGTTGAATGGGACACGATTCATTATGATCGTTTGGTCCTTACATCGAAGTCGGAGGCCGGTGGCCGGCCTATGCTTTTGCCGTGGCAAATGCTGAATTTCTTCCCTTGTTTCTCTTTATCGTGCCATGCCTCGATGTGGGTACTGTGGCCCCTTAACACTGATCCGAGCTTCGAGGTCGGGTGAGTGTTACCAAGCCCTCACTCGGAAGATGCAACCTCGGGTGTCCGAGTTCTGGCCCTTGGCCTTTATTGCGTAGCACGTTGTACTCGTTGCCTCATTAAAAACCTCGGCGGAAAACCCATTTTGGGACAAAACCGCACTTAAGGAAAAGAGTGCAACACGTGCTTTCAGTCCTAAGTTTCTATTTTTGTGTCGTGTTCGATTTCCTGCAAAAAGACAATACGGTTAACAGAAGGTATATGAGAGGATCATACCTTAGCAGTAATATCTTTTCAGATGGGCTATGTTCCAGTTGTTGCGTAGGCATTGTCTATCCATGGACTCCAGCTGGTACGATCCTTTGCCTGTTACACCGGTCACCTTGTACGGCCCTTCCCAGTTTGGTCCTAGCTTTCCCTCGTTTGGGTTTTTTGTATGCAAAGTGACTTTTCGAAGTACCAAGTCCCCAACCCGGAAATGCCGAAAGTTGGCTCTCCGATTGTAGTACCTTTCCATCCTCTGCTTTTGAGCCGCAATTCGGACCAATGTTATTTCGCGCATCTCATCTGCCAGGTCGAGCCTTACGACCATGGCCTCCCCGTTTAACTCCTCGGTTGCATACCTGAAACGGAGAGTCGGCTCGCCAACCTCGACGGGGATAAGGGCTTCGGTCCCGTATACCAACGAGAAAGGGGTCTCGCCCGTGCTGGACTTGGTCGTGGTTCGGTAAGCCCATAATACCTCGGGCAACACTTCTCTCCAACGGTGCTTCGATGCTTCCAGCCGCTTCCTTAGACTTTGGATTATTGTCTTGTTAGTGGATTCCGCCTGTCCGTTTGCACACGGGTGATATGGGGTCGACACAATCTTCTTGATCTTCAACCCCTCGAGGAAACTGTTGACCTTACTACCCATGAACTGAGGACCGTTATCACAAGTTATTTCGGCTGGAATGCCGAAACGGAAGACGATGTGGTCCCAAACGAAGTCGATAACCTTCTTTTCTCTGATTTTTTCAAAGGCCTGCGCTTCGACCCATTTAGAAACGTAGTCAGTCATAAATAAAATAAAGCGTGCCTTACCTGGTGCCCGGGGTAACGGACCCACGATGTCCATTCCCCATTTCATGAACGGCCAAGGTGAGACCACTGAATGCAACGACTCCCCGGGCCGGTGAACCATCGGGGCATGCCTCTGACACCCGTCACATTTTCGGACGAAGTTTCTCGTGTCTTCATCCATCTGATTCCAGTAATACCCGGCCCTGATCAGCTTCCGGACCAGAGCTTCCGCACCAGAGTGATTGCCACAGGTCCCTTCATGTACTTCCCTCATCACATACTCCGTTTCCCCAGGGCCCAAACCTTTAGCCAAGGGTCCGTGGAAAGAGCGTCGGTATAATTGGCCGTCCACTAAGCAAAATCGGGCTGCCTTTGTTCGTAACGAACGCGACTCCTTCGGGTCGCTTGAATGCTTATCATCACGCAAGTAGTCAATGTATTTGTTGCGCCAATCCCAAGTCAGACTTGTCGAGTATATTTCAGCGTGTCCGCTTTCTATGGTCGTTCTTGTCAGTAGCACCGTTTCTCCGGAGTTGATTTCGACCCCTTCGACCGCAGATCCCAAATTTGCCAATGCATCGGCCTCACAGTTCTGTTCTCTCGGTATATGCTGCAGGGTCCATTTTTTAAATCGGTGAAGTATCACTCTGGTTTTCTCGAGATACCTCTGCATCCGTTCATCCTTGACTTCAAACGTGCCATTCACCTGGTTTGCGACCAAAAGCGAGTCGCACTTTGCCTCGATAGTTTCTGCCCCCATACTCCGGGCCAATTCTAATCCTGCAATCATAGCCTCATACTCGGCTTCATTGTTAGTTAGCTTGATAGTTTTGATGGAATGTCGAATGACATCACCGGCCGGGGCCCTAAGGACAATACCAAGCCCGGAACCTCTAAGGTTCGAAGCCCCGTCCGTATACAGAGACCAAATGCCCGTGGCCTTTCCCGAGGTCAGCAGGAACTCTTTTTCGACCTCGGGGACCATGGCTGGGGCGAAGTCTGCTATGAAATCGGCTAAGATTTGGGATTTGATGGCCGTTCGGGGTCTGTATTCGAGGTCGTAGCCGCTGACCTCTACAGCCCACTTCGTTAGCCTACCCGACAACTCGGGTTTATGCATGATGTTTTTCAAAGGATAAGTAGTTACTACACATATGGGATGGCTTTGACAGTAAGGCTTAAGCTTTCTGGAGGCGCTTACTAGTGCCAACGCCAACTTTTCCAGATGGGGGTAACGGGTCTCCGCATCCCCCAATGTTCTACTCACGTAATAGATAGGGACTTGCGTACCTATTTCTTCTCGGACCAAAACGCCGCTTACCGCAACTTTGGAGACCGCTAGGTACAGAAATAGTGTCTCACCTGCCTTCGGCGTGTGCAGTAGAGGGGGGTTAGACAAGTACTTCTTCAGATCCTGCAGAGCTTCTTGGCACTCCGGTGTCCAGATAAAATCATTCTTCTTTCTGAGCAAGGAGAAGAACCGGTGACTCCTGTCCGAGGATCTCGATATGAAGCGACTTAGTGCTGCGATTCTCCCGGTGAGTTTCTGAACCCCCTTTATGCTGTTCACTACCTCGATATCTTCGATGGCTTTGATCTTGTCCGGGTTGATTTCGATCCCTCGGTTTGACACCATGAAACCTAGGAATCTGCCAGATCTTACACGGAATGCACACTTCTCCGAGTTAAGCTTCATGTTGTATTTGCGAAGCACATTGAAGGTTTCCTGCAAATGCTTTAAATAGTCCTCTGTTTCCAGGGACTTAACAACCATATCGTCAACGTAAACCTCCATTGTTTTCCCTATCTGTTCTTCGAACATTTCATTAACTAGGCGTTGGTAAGTTGCACCGGCATTTTTTAGTCCGAAAGGCATGACGTTATAATAGTAGGTCCCGTACCGGGTGATGAAGGATGTTTTCTCTTGATCCTCCGGGTACATCCGGATCTGGTTATACCCGGAGTAAGCGTCGAGAAAACTCAACATCTCATGCTCGGCCGTCGCATCGATCATTCTGTCGATATGAGGCAACGGAAACGAGTCCTTCGGCATGCCTTGTTTAAATCTTTGAAGTCGACACACATTCGAAGTTTGTTACCTTTTTTGGGTACTACCACAACGTTGGCCAGCCAGTCCGGGTACTTTACCTCTCGGATGGATCCTATCTTCAAAAGTTTTGTTACCTCGTCCTTCACAAATGCGTGTTTAGCCTCTGCCATGGGTCTCCTTTTCTGTTTCACCGGAGTAAACTTCCCATCCAGGCTGAGCTTGTGAGTTGCTATTTCTGGTGATATACCTGTCATATCTATATGCGACCATGCAAAGCAATCGGCGTTAGCACGAAGAAATTCAATTAATCGACGCCTGAGCTCCGGGGTGAGCCCCGTGCCCAGGTATACCTTTCTGTCCGGGAGATATTCGAACAGGATGATCTGCTCCAATTCCTCCACAGTTGACTGAGTTGCATCCGAGTCATCTGGCATGACGAACGATCTGGGTACCTCGTAATCTTCCTCCTTATGTACCGGGTTCAACCCGGCGCACTTTGATTGCTATTTGGGAATCTCTCCTCCGGTTGCACTTTTCCTTTCCGGCCCCTCGGGCCGAGGTGCCGCTTCTTCTACTGCAAACATTTCCCTTGCAGCGGGCTGCTCGCCCCGGACGGTTTTCACTCCTTCCGGCGTGGGGAATTTCAATAGCTGATGTAGTGTTGAGGGCACCGCCCTCATGCTATGTATCCAAGGTCTGCCCAATAATGCATTATATTTCATGTCCCCCTCGATCACATAGAACATCGTTTGCTGAATGGTGCCACCCACATTTACAGGCAATGAGATTTCCCCCTTTGTGGTTTCGCTCGCCATATTGAACCCGCTTAGCACCCGGGCCACTGGTGCGATCTGGCCGAGCAGTCCTAGCTGTTCAACCACCCTCCATCGGATGATGTTGGCCGAGCTACCTGGGTCAATCAGAATACGTTTAACCTTAGTTTTAAAGACTAGTATAGAGATTACCAATGCGTCATTGTGGGGTTGAACGATGTCCTCTGCGTCTTCGTCATTAAAGAAGATGGATCCCTCGGCCGAATGGCCTCGGGTGCGCTTTTCACGAACAATAGAGATCTTCGTCCGTTTCATTACCGGCCCTCGAGGGGCGTCTGTCCCGCCCACTATCATGTTGATCGTATGCTGGGGTTCGACAGGCTCGGACCTTTGAAAAGAATCCCTTTCCTTATAGTGATTTTTGGCCCGGTCGCTCAGCAGATCTCGGAGGTGACCATTTTTCAATAACCGGGCTACCTCGTCTCTCAATTGACGGCAATCTTCGGTTCGATGCCCGTGGGTCCCGTGATAGTCGCACACTACACCCGGATCTCGCTGACCCGAATCCGACCTCAATAGTTTAGGCCACCTCACATCGGGGACACGTCCAATACCCGAGAGAAGTCCTGAAGTACTAACGTTGAAGTTGTATTCTGAAATTTTTGGAGGAACTTTATTGCCGGCGGAACTTCCGGCATCGCTCCTAAACGAGAGTCCCCGACTGTTCGATGGCCGCTCCACTCGTTTGCTGCCCCGTCCTGAGAAATGGCTCGGGCTCTCTATTGCCTTTTCCGACCTGAAACTTTGCTTATCCGGATAGGGATATGGCCGAAACCTTTTTTTCGATGATTCAGACATGGCCTCGTATCCCTTCCTTGGCTGCTCGAAACCTCTACTTATTTTGGTCCTTACCGGAGAGAACTCGAATTGATCATCCTCCACCCGAATCTTTGACTCATACCGATTGTGGACGTCGGCCCATGTTACGGCCTCGTATTCCAGCAAGCTCTCTTTCAATTTTGCCGAGGCCACCGAACTTAGCATGTTGAGGCCCTTTGTGAAGGCCTGTGCGGCCCACTCTTCCGGCACCGGGGGTAGCTCCATTCGTTCCCTCTGGAACCGGGTGACGAATTCCCGTAATAACTCGCCGCCCCTTTGGGTTATCCGGAAAATGTCAGCCTTACGGGCCTGCACCTTTATTGCACCGGCGTGGGCTTTCACAAAGGCATCGGCGAGCATCTCAAAAGAAGTGATCGAATGCTCGGGCAGATGGTCGTACCACGTCAACGCCCCATTTGACAGAGTCTCCCCGAATTTTTTCAACAGTACTGACTCTATCTCATCTTCTTCCATATCATTACCCTTGATAGCACAGGTGTACGAGGTCACGTGCTCATGCGGGTCCGTGGTGCCGTCGTATTTCTGAATGTCCGGCATCTTGAATCTCTTCGGGATCAACTTGGGTGCTGCACTCGGGGGAAAAGGCCTTTGAATATATTTTTTCGAGTTAGCCCCCTTCAGCAAAGGGGGAGCCCCCGGTATCTGATCTACCCGAGAATTGTAAGTCTCTACCCTTTTTTCGGTAGAGTCCACTCGTTTCGCCAAGGTTTCAAGCATCTTTAGTACCTCGGTGGAAGAACCGACTCCGGAATCATTGCTCTCGACTGTCCGCGGCCTGCTTCTCTTGATTTCCGCTGTTCCCTTGGCCTTTTCCGGCCCAGGCTCCCCCTGCCCGCTCTGCAACCGGGCAATCGCCATCCCTTGCTCGGCGATTGCCGCTCTTTGTTCCTGCAACATTTCGAAAATCAAACGCAAATTAATGCCGTCATTTGGTGCCTCCGGCTCCTTCTGGCTTTGGGTCCGAGACAATGTGACGGAGTTGCGAGTTCTTAGGGGATCAGTTGCCGGTAGGGCGGCGTTAATTTGATCCACCGTGTTTTGTCGGTTGAGGCCCTCCCTCGAGTCGACGCGGTTCGGGTCAGCGGGGTTTGGTAGTCCCCGTAATTCGCTTTCCTCATTTTCTGCCACAATCTCGGTATTATTGACATGGCCGGACTGCTCAACATCAGCCATGAGTCAGTTTTTGTCGAGACAAACGGGGCGGAAGTGTTACGGTTTGGAGGTGAGAACGACAAGAATCAGGACCAAGAACTATTATCCTTGCCCCACGGTGGGCGCCAAACTGTTTACCCCGGATTCGGTAATCAATTGAATTTGTGTGTGAGTATAGGATATGTGCTTGAGTCCCAATGTTTATTACAAACCGTGGATGAGAATGCTTATTGATAAGCGTGCAAGGAGCGCAAGTGACAGATGACTCCGCGTATGGCCAATTTGATTGAAGAAATATGATATAGATGACAAACTTACAATGGAAAATATCAATATTGAGATTGCAAGAACTGTATATATATGTATTGTGTTACAAGTGTTCTTTTGAATAAAAGATCAACCAACCCCCAAAGGGAGGAGGGAATGCCCTATTTATAGTGATGAACTCATGGGCCTTCCTCAATATGAATTAATAAAATAATAATAAAAGGACAGCCCCTGTATGGATGTGATGGGATCTGACTGACGGCGCCGTCTGACACACGCATAGTTGGTAGCCGACCATGATGCGACACCACTGCTGCGCCCCAGTAACGGTCATAACGGACCAACGGACTCACGGGTACCGGACCACCGGCGGTAACCCCCCGGAAAGAGATCCGAACCTTCGGTGGCTTAAAAACCGGAACCGATGATGCTTCCGCTCGGCTTTGATCCGAATGCTTATCCGGAAACCCGATGCTTATACACGAACTTTCCCTCCTTTTCCTCCTCCGAGCCACGGTTACCCCGGATTGGCCCTCATCCGGTTTTCACCGTATACAATCTGAACTTCAACCAACATAATAAATCATTATTGAAATGATCAAATATTCTCGGCCAATATTTGTGTAAATCACATAAAATTTTGATTTTTTTTTTCAGAAAGCCGATAAAAAAAATTGTGGAGCCCATAATATGTTTAAAAAAATATCAGGCGGATCTTCTAGAAGAAAATAAAGAAAATAACAATGAATCACTACGTGTTAGTGAAAGAATTGGTGGGATAGAAATCTTAGGCAGCCAATATAATAGTGTAGATGCAAGTTGATACTCAAAGTTGTTTGTCAAAGTTAAAAATGATGATTTCATTTGACGAAGACGGAAAATGTAAAATAACTAACAATAACGTTTATTCAATTTTGTTATGGTCCAGAATCGATATGATGAAATTGACTCCACCTAGATCACAACATCTTTTTTCAAAAAAAAATTAATAAAGTTTCTATCACATGATGTTTTTCGGTTATTCGGTGGTGACCTAATTGGTATTATCCTGTTTTTGTTTACATAAGCAAGGTTAATGATAACTATTAAATATACAAAACTCTGAACTTTTATGCCACACATGACATTCCTATTGAGCAAAATTTGATTGAAAGAGTCTAAAAGAAAAAAAAAAATACACCTATACGGTCAATAGATAATTATTGTGATAATTTATGAAATAGCTTATATAGCTGCAAAATACTTGCGTTCATGAAATGCTACAGATGTCATTCCTATTAAGCAAAACTGATATAATGAAATAGTCTAAAAAGAAGTATCTATATGGTCAATCTAGACAACTAATTTCTTAAAATGCGGTGCAAAGTACTAAAATAGTTTCTTAATAGTTAGATTTTCTACATTAAAAGGCACATATTTTGAACGGAAAATTCAAGTATTTATTTGTTTCTTATGTAGTTGAAGGTCTCAATTGTACAATCATATTCTACAAGTTAGTAATTTAGTATAATAACACGACTTATACGGTCACACGATAGAAATTGTATAAAAACTGTATAAAGCATACCGCAGAGGGCATTATAATTTTCTTGGTATAAGCTATTATTAGTTAAAATGATTGTTTGAATGATTTATAAAACTTGGACCTGCAAATTAAAGGATGCCATCGAGATAAAGGGAGAAGGGAATTTGACTGCAAGAACTATCAGGCTAGATCAGACAAAATAACATGCTACCGAATAGTTTGAATTTCGGGTGTCTTTGGTATTGAATGTTTTCTAATTTTCTTATGTTTATTTGATCAAAAAATTTGGAAATTATATTTTTGTAAAAAGATATTGCTTGAAAATGAGATATCTGATTTCTCCATTAAAAATAGAGGAAACGAGTTTCATAAGTAACAGTTCACACTTATTAATTATTAGATATCCTCCGCGCCACACACTCCACCCCCTAACCCCGCCCACCCCACCGGCTCCATAGTGTTTTTATATAAAATTGATTTGGAGATAATAATATTTTTTGTGTACTTATAATCAAAGACCAGAATATAAATTTTAAAAAAATCATTTATTTTTCAAGAATTCGTTGTCAGCTAAAAATATTTTCCTTCTTACCAAACACTATCCTTAGAGTTGAAATAACTTGTAAGATCTAAACAGCAGGCTAAACATGATTTGTGTCCCTCCGCCTAAATATCTCACAATCATAAGGTCGGCCTAATTGACAAGCATCTCTTAAACTTTTGAATAAGGAATTAGAAATTAATTTTGTAATTGATTACTACTAGTAGTATTTATGATGAAATTTAATTAATTAGCTGATTACTTGTAGAACCAGGAAAGCATAAGGGAAACTCAAATATATTCTTTTTTCCTAAACTATGATGACTTTGAACAACTCTACAGAGTGTGCAAAACAACCAATATTGTGGATGTTGAAAGTCGCGATAAAGCGGTGTTCTTAAAATTTTAAGTAGACAAAAACAACGAAGAAAAAAGAAATAATACTAATAATGGAAAAATGTGAATGCATCATAAAAATGACACAATAGATAAGATATACCAACACTAGGAGATAAGCCTTACTAAAAGGTTAAACTCGTGAAAGTCGTGTGTCAATTCAAATTGTAGAATTCTATCGATTTAATTTATATCATTATATGTATATACTATTGTAAAGAAATTTACACTATCGATATGACTTAATACATTGTAAGAAGTTATGTGCCTAAAATTTCATGTTTAAATTCAACTTATTATGAATAAATACTTATAATTATATTTGAATTGTAATACAAAAATTAAACTCATTTTTTTAGTAGTAAAGGCCTGCCATACTAATATTGTAGATGAATAATTTTTCTCATTTGATGAAGCATATACCTAAAGCACTTTGTAATTTCGAAAGAGGATTTACTTGAATTTGTTTACCACAGAGATAGTCCGTACATTTTAACTTTGATTTAACCATTTACATAGTGCCAAAATATATTTAAAAAATGTAACTACTTGTTGAGTTTAAGTTAAAGTGAATGAGAAATATTTCTACAAAAGTTGCATCTTTTCATTTCTCTACCCAGCGACTTTTCTTACGAGAATTCAGATTATTTTCTTATTTCTTTCTGCACTTCAAATATATTCTATTAGATTTGCTGCGGCCTGTTGCTTTTGTCATTCATTGGGATTTGAGGTACCGTTACACTGCTGAATTAATTCGTTCTATCCCGAAGGATATATTCTATAGACCCGGGTACATTGAGGGAAATAATTTCCTCACTTGATTTAGTGGGCTCGAATTATTCCTCTTACATTTATTGGGGCAATTTGCACGATTGTCCTTCTTTTGGGGGTGGTCTTTAATTTTGCCCCTCAAATTGTTGGTCTTTAATTTTTGGCCTTCGTCTAAAATACCCCGAGGTTCTGGGTTCAAACCCCGGCTTAGTCATAAAAATAAAATAAAAAAGCTTAAGGCAAGGCTTCGCGAAAAGTCTGCCTTATGCGGCAGACTTTGCCTTAAGGCAAAACTAAAAGTCTGTCGGATACGGCAAACTTTGCCTTATAAGGCAGAGCAAACTTTTAGTTATGCCCTAAGGCAACGTCTGCTGCAAGGTAGACTTTTTGCAAAGCCTTGCCATGCGATTTTTTTTTGACTGAACGGGGGTTTGAACCCAAAATCTCGAGATATTTTCAACCACATTTTTAAGCAAAGGAGTTAAATTAAAGACCAGTGCCTTTAAAGGTCAATTGGCTCAAAAAAATGCATTTATTTTCTAGATTCAGTTCAAGTAACATGTGCAGGTTGCCAACGAGTCCGGAACCAATATGCCACCAAAAAAAATATTTTGAACCAAAATACCCCAACAAAAAAAAATGTTACCAAAATGCCTTTAGCGCGGTAATTTACTGCGCTAAAGCACTTAACGGGGACGGCTCCGTTAACTGCTATAGCGCAGTAAATTACCGCGCTATAGTCTTTTTTTTTTCCACCCCTTTTGATTAACCCTTCTTCCATTACACTTTTTAACGTACTTTGACCATAGATTAATCATGCTTCGGGACTCTGAAACTTCAATATTTTATATAGAACCCTACTTATTTTTATGCGATTAATAAGGTAGGATCAATACATCAAGGATACACAAAAGTTTGGATGGCCGTTTTAGTGGTTGAAAAGTGCTCGAACGTCATTTTCGTTTGAAGGCTCGGTGACATTAGCTTGAAGTTCTTTACGAATAATTAAATTTGTTCATTAATAATTAATCAAAAGTTAGTCAAAATGGCAGCATTCATACAAAAAAATAAACTTAATTAAATTGCACAATTCATTCATAACCTTGAGTAGATGAAAATACTTAACATACTAATATTCTTCAAAATAACAGCATAATCATAAATTAAACTTAAAACTAAAATCACAACATTTTTAATCATCATCAGAGTACAAGTCCTTAATATCGTCCTCAGAAACATATTGGCGGTTTCTTAAGACACGTCTTTTTTCAGTAGCAGTTAGTTCTCTACTGGTTGATGATGCTTGTTCTTCGGCCAACTTTAGCATGTAAAATCTACAACGTCTTGCCAGCATTCTGTTGTTTTCCTTTCTAATCCTTTGCACGGCAAGCTCGCAAGTTTCTGGACCTACTTGAGGCATGGTTAAAGAGTACCTTGTTGGGATTGGAGCGTTGAGATTTTCCAAGTCAAGAACAAGACGTTCTGATTCGGCAAGCCGATGTGACCATTCTCGGCATGAACCGCAATAATATTCCCGCGGATTTGAATATTTCACACTGCAGAAATCATCATTACGCTCTATAAGAAGGTGGGGATTTAGCTCATCTAGTTTGAAACCACTGGTATCGCTCAAAAAACTGCTATGATTTGAACTCTCATCATTACTGCTATTTGGTTCTTTTGGAAGGAGTAAAGACCAAGCTGAGTTTCTACTACTCGACATTGAATATGGTGTAGTCTAATAACAAAAGAAAGGGCTACTTGTATAGTTGCAAACCCCCAAGTACCCTCAGGGAGGGGGGTCTTTATGACCCTACCTATTTACCTTATTGTAAGAAAAATATTAATCTTCATCGGACATTTCAAAGTCCGAATCCTACTTGTATCTAAATCTTGTGCTACCATGTATACCATATTCTACCCTATGGTAACGTATTTGCATCCGATTGTTCTCTTCGGGAAAACGATTAAGAGCCACATTAAACTCTTGTGGAGTTCCGTGAGGCATTGACATAGCACGTTTTTTTGGGCGTTTAAGCTCTACTGACGCTAACTTGTGCTCCAGTGCTTCAGCTTCCCTAACACGCCAATCTCACTCCTCTCTCATTTTATTATTGTATTCTCGATTGAATCTGTCGTTAGGGTTATTTGAGTAATGAAAATCATCATCACCTAGTTCCCAGGTCCTACCCATTGCTTCAAAGATGTTTGCTGGAGTGAATGATATAACACGATTAATATCTCTAAATTGGTCAAAAAATGACATTGTAACTCAATTTTATGTGGAATGTTGTGTTGGTAACAGTTATTCGTCAAATTACGTTATATAAAGTTTGATTCGAATTATGACGTTTTTTTGTTTGACAGTTGAGGTGACAATACGATGCAGCGACATAGCGCAGTAAAATGATGCGTTATACCAGTATAACGCATTAAATTAGTGCGTTATTCTGACATAACGCATTATTTTACTGCGTTGTGACAAAATAACGCAGTAATTTACTGTGTTATACTGGTATAACACAGTTGTTTCATGCGTTATGCAACACTCCATACATAATTTGATTTGACGTAACACTGCAAGACACTGTAATTGCATGCATGCGTTGGTTCTATATTCAAACTTCAAATCCTATTAATACCGAGTTCGTATAAGGCAAAAAAAAAGCATAAAATTCTAAGTTTCAACTAGTTTTAGCATTTTGTATTCCTCCTCAGTTATTCAAAATATGGCAGATGTTTCAAGAATTAGAGTTTTTTTATTCTGGGACGGACAAATTATATTCGAGGAAAATAATTTGCGTTACGATTCTCCCCCAAAATACCATGTTAAGTTTCCACTTGACTTAAAATTCTCAAAACTACTCCAAGCCTTGTTTAATAGACTACAAGTTAGTAGAAGTGATTTTGATCTAAATATAATTGGAAAATATCCAGTGTCATTTACGTCGCAAGGTGTAACTAGTTATGGACAGTGGTACATTCAAGACGATGATTCTTTGACTGATTATTTGAAGGCGCTTTATGGATCATATCGGACGGTCTCCTCAATCGGGATGGAGGAATCAGGTTGGAACATCCTCAGCCTATCCAACAACTCAAAGCGATGGTCCATCCTCAATTTTCGGTGCAGTTGATTACTATCGGTACGCCTATTTTTTTAACATCAATAGTGTTATTTGATGTGTAGTAGTTAAAACACCCTAATTTCTTATGTAGGGAGAATGTGGTGGTTGCACCAAATTATAGGCAAAGGCCTGCTATGGATGGTCCGGATTATCCGAATTATATAGTGACATCATCTAGCGATAGTGAGGAAATACCTAATGCGGAGGAAAGTGACGATGAGCAAAGGGGCGATGAGTTTGAGGTTGGAACTAATCCTCAACATCAAGTAGAACTGTTGCAAGACATGATGGATAGTCCGGCACACGAGGAGGAACTGAATTCACAGCAACCATTTGAACAGCAAGAGTCGACTCCGGTTCAGCCGCAAAGCCAATTTCAACAGCAAGAGTCGACGCCGATTCAGTGGCATTCCGATGAGATCCCCTATCTTGATCATCTTCAAGATCGCCTAGATGCCATTATCTTTACTAGGGATGATGATCATATTCAGCGAAGTTTGTGGAAAGAGCCAGTGGATCTTTTAAAACAAAAGGCTCATATTGAAAAAAGGATGATTTTCAGCTCCAAAAAATCATTGCAAAGGGTTGTTAAAATTTATTGCATCCAGGGGATGAGGGAGTTTAAAGTTGACGATTCCACACGAAAACTTTGGTGATTGGTCTGCAAGCGAAAATATCAAGGCTGCGAATGGATGTTTCGTGGTAAGGAAACTGCTGAAAAGATGTGGACTATTTCAAAGTTCTACACAAAGCACACTTGTGATATGGGTGACCTCCCAGATGATCATTGCAATCTAGATACTAATTTTATTGCGCGTGTATTAGTTGGCGACATTGGAAAAAACCCCCAAGGTATCCCCTTCGCCTAAGTTTATTTTATTTTTGGTGTTAATATAATGTTCCCCGTTGTTATAGGCTGATATTTTAACTTTTTAGGTTCCTTATTAAAGATTGTATTACAGCCGTCCTGAAAGTATATAGCAAAACTGTTACTAGAGGAAGGCGTATCTTGGGCGTAGGCGTGCACATGAGATAGTCTACGGCAATTGGGAAGGCTCTTTCAAGAAGTTGCCGAGATACATGGCGGCTCTACAACACTTCAATCATGGTACTGTTGTTGAATGGAAGCTCAAATCGAAGCCTGGTGTGCCCGGTAATATTTTTAATTTTGTGTTTTGGGCATTCAAACCATGCATTGATGGTTTTGCTCATTGTCGGCTTGTAATATCAATAGATGGAACACATGTGTACGAGAAGTATGACATAAATCTGCTAATAGCAGTTGGAATTGATGCAAATGGAGCTATATTCCCTCTAGCTTTTGCAATTGCAGCTAATGAGAGCATTAGTACGTGGGATATGTTTTTGGACTACTTAAGGCAACACGTTATTAAGGATCGTATGGGAATCTGTGTGATATCAGACAGAAATGCTGGCATATTGTACAATATGTTCAATTTGCAGGGGTGGCAGCCATCCTTTGCCTACCATCGTTATTGTTTAAGGCACTTGAAGGCAAACTTCCAAAAGGCATATCGAATCCTAGCACTTTGCAATTGGATGGGCGGCTGCAACAGAGCATCAGGAGAAGAAGTTTAATCTGCAGATGGACATTATTAGGCGGGCGAATGAGGAAGCCTTCCATTGGTTGAATGCAATTGATAAAGACAAATGGACATTACACCAGGATGAAGGTAGGCGATGGGGTATGCTCACAACAAATAACTCTGAGTCATTCAATGGCTTGTTAAAATCTGCACGCGGATTATTCGTCACCGCAATGGTGAGAATGAAATTTAAGCAGGTTGTGGAGCGGTTCGTCACTAGATCAAAAGAGGCCAAAGCATATGCAACAGAAGGTCTAAGATGGATGCCAAAACCGTCAAAACTGTTCGAGTACCACAAATATAAGGCTCAGAAACATGACCGGATGGAGTACAACCCTGCAGAGCGCATATTTGAACTCACAACAAGTGTGCACCAAGGTAAAGGAGGTAACGTCCACACAATTTGTGAGATTCCAAGAACATGCACATGCGGCAAGTGGTAATCATATCACGTGTCATATTCTCATGCCTTCAAGTGTTTTATCACAATGGTAAAGAACGCCTCCTCGTACATGGCTGAGGAATATACAGTTGAAAATTATGCAAGAACGTATGCTTGAAGGTTCTACCCACTTGGCAGTGAGAGTTATTGGCCACCGGATCCATTTTCAATGGTTGCAAATAAAGAATTTATCCGTAAATTGAGAAAGAATGCATACTCGCGTACTCATAATGAAATGGATGTTCCACCGGGGAGATACACTCGAAAATGCTCATTTTGAAATTATGTTGGTCATGATAAGCGCAAGTGTCCCTTACGGCATGGTGGTCAAACTACATCTCGCGGTGGAAGTACCTTTCGTGGTGGAGGAAAATTTCGTGGTGGAAGTACCTCTAGTGGTGGTGGCACATCTCGCGGTGGTGACAGAAGATCAACTCAAGGGCATTAATTGATGAATGTTTTTTAAGTTTTTTTCTTACTTTGATGATTGTATTTTAAAAAGTTTGGCTTTCTTATTAATTAGTATGTTAAGTATTTTCATCTACTCAAGGTTATGTATGAATGGTGCAATTTAATTAAGTTTTTTTTTTTTTTTGTATGAATGCTGCCATTTTGACTAACTTTTGATTAATTATTAATGAACAAGTTTAAGTATTCGTAAAGAACTTCAAGCTAATGTCACCGAGCCTTCACACGAAAATGGCATTCGAGCACTTTTCAACCACTAAAACGGTCATCCGAACTTTTGTGTATCCTTGATATATTGGTCCTACCTTATTAATCGCACAAAAATAAGTAGGGTTCTATATAAAATATTGAAGTTTCAGGGTCCCGAAGCATGATTAATCTATGGTCAAAGTACGTTAAAAAGTGTAATGGAAGAAGGGTTAACCAAAAGGGGCAAAAAAAAAAAGGACGGACTATAGCGTAGTAATTTACTGCGCTATAGCAGTTAACGGAGTCGTTCCCATAAGTGCTTTAGCGCAGTAAATTACTGCGCTAAAGGTATTTTGGTAACTTTTTTTTTTTGTTGGGAAATCTTGGTTCAAAATGTTTTTTTTTTTTTGGCATTTTGGTTCCGGACTCGTTGCCAACACTACTATGAGGTTATAATGGTAGTTAACAATTTAAATTGCAAATAGGCTAGGGTGAGGTTTTCGATTTTTTTTTTTTTCGAACAATATTCTGACCTATTACTCATAAATACTTATTTGTGTAAAACTTACATAAAAAACCTGCCAAATTCCCTAAAGTTAGCTAGTTCTTTACTAATAAAAATTTTAAGAAGCAAGATATTAGTGATATGACATTAGCCACCCCTAAAAGGTTAAAAGCCTTCTAATAGGAAAAACATGGATTGACCCAGTCGTGAAAATCAGATAAGAATTTAATTAGCATAAAGGAGTACTTATTTTATTTCTCTTTGAAAGGGCAAAGGAGCACTTAGTTAAAAATCACCACTGATATATATGGTGTGATTGTCGGGTATTCCCTAATTTTTGGATTCGAATTCTGAGAGTATAAAATTTCTTAGTAGGAACAATGCTTATCCTTTTATATACTTATCCTCAAATCTCAATTAATGCCAATGAGCTGTGTATTTATACTGAATAATTAAATAGAAAAAAAAATGTTTGGAGCAAAAGAGAAGTAAATCAGAAACAAAAGACAAACGAGAGCCTCATCACATGGAAGAGAGTCTTATCTACAATAATAAATCAGTTGTTCTTTTCCACAAAATGACGCCGCAAAGTAGTGCATGAGAGGGGTTAGGTAGGTTATAAGAAAACTAGAAAAGAATGACGGTCGAAAAATAAAGTAACAACGTTGAAATTTATTTCTATTGTTATGAATTTTGAGCCTGACTCTACGTTAATATCTAGTTTATGAGACTACTCACCTCTTAAAAATCGATGTGGAAAAATCTGAAGCGTGGGACAATTTTAATATGTGACTCAACATCGGGAAGCAAAAATTGAAATGTGTCCTGTTCTGAAATCATATTATGAATCTTGAGCCTAACTCAACATCATAAGCTAGTATATGAGGACAGAATTGACCAAAATTATATAAACCCACCCTTTAAACAATTGATCATCTGAGACTTCACATGTACTTAATTAGAAATTTTGAGTTCAAATTTTGTGAGTAGGAAATCTTTCGATCAAGATCTGTTAGTGAGTCTATTATACGCAATTCCGAATTAATTGAAACAATAAACTTTCGAATACCGAATATAATTAAACAAAAATGGGGAAAATGGCTGTAAAAGAGAGAGAGCATGTGATTGCATTTGCAATGAGAATGTGAATGTTTGAGTGTTGATTACAACAATACAATAAAAACAAAACATTAAAAAGGAATAAACTCCATCTGCCCGTAACGTGCTTTCTTCTGATGATGATAGGTTTTTTCTTCTTTAATTTCTCCTAAATGCATGCACATGCACATTCTTATTCTTCAAAGCTAACTTACGCATACTGTTTTCACTTTTCCTTTTATCCTCTCAGTATCTGTCTCATCTCTTTATCTAAAGGAATTATTATTGTTTTCTTGTTTATGTTCTTCTTGTAATAAGTAATTTAAGATTTTAGTATATTTTTACGGCACGACTTGATCACATTCAAAGATGGTTTAGCTAAAAAATTTTTTTTTTGGGTGTATAAGGCTTAGGATATGTAAGTAAAGCTGAATTGATAATTAGAAGTGTTGACAATTTGAATACCTGTATCCGGTAGATCATTCAGGGCTAAGTATTCAAATGAATTGGAACTTTAGTTTAAGCGGACTCACAATTCGAACTTAATATTTTCATTTCTACCCAAAAATATAGATTTTCTGAAAATTCACATAATTTCAACAAATATTAGTTTTGACTCCATATTTTAAAAGTATAATGAATTTAATGCTAAAAACCTCAAAAGTCAAACCCATAAAAAAAAAGATCTGTCTTTAATTTGCTACTATCTGTTATTTCCTGTACTTTAATTATATTTCATTTGTGTCGCTTTCGTTATTTTCATGTCCATATCGCTTTGAATTTCTTGGCCTTATCTGACTTCTTTTTATGCTTTCTATTGAGCCGAGTGTCTTTCGGAAACAGCCGTCCTACCTTGGTAGGAGTAAGGTCTGCGTACACTCTACCCTTCTCAGACATCACGTTGTGAGATTCCACTAGGTGGTTGTTGTTGTTGTTGTTGTATGTACCATTCTTTAGAAAATTTCGCGGACTACCCCTTTTTAGGACAATTGTTTAGTAAATGACCCTCTTTTTCTTGTAATTTATGAACCTTTTAGATCACAATTTAAAGATCTATTTTAAGCAAACTGAAAATTTTATGAGAAACGTTCAACAACGATCTAAAACTTTATAAGTTATTTTAAACGTTAGATGATCGTCTAATGTTTCATCAGTAACATTGAGCAATATATGAGAAAATTTACACCCGAATCCAACATTGTTCAAAAGAATAATTTTTCAAGAGCTATATCTACACCTTTTAAAAATCAAGACAAAATCCAAATAATGACCTAAAAGATGGACACTTGCCTAAATCAACCTATATACTTTACATCATGACGCGTGTCATTCAATCTTCATAACTAATTAATTGCTATATAAATGACCTGATTATATAAACACTCTTCTTTACTCACATACTATAAAACTTCAATGAAAAAATATATGGACCAGTCGGGAGGCAAATTAAGGATTGTCATTTCCAACTGGACTTTCTTAAAAAAGTAGTACTTTTCTTTGGCTAACCTATTAAATAGTACTTAGGAATGAAGAATCCCATACTATACTGTATTAGCACATGACCATCCCCCCACCCATGCCAATCCGCCTACCTTTAACTAACACATTGTTTTCTTCTCGATTTTCTTTTCTTTTCCTTTCCCTTTTTTTTTTTTTGTTTACTATTTTAATCAGAGATTGGGTTACCTACCTCCCAAACATGTCACATGTTCTTTCCCTCTTCTTTTGCCTTTTTGTTAAACTTCTTTTGTCTCTAGAAGCACATTGTGTTCAAAGCTAACAACCACAACCAATAAAGGGTAGGGGTTATATTCTAGTTTTCCTTTGTTTGGATTTAAAAAAATAGAAGGAAGATTCCCTTATTTCTCACTCAATCCAAGCAAAAATCAAATCTCACACAACGTAACCAACATATATAGTATTATTCTCTTATAGTAGGGAGTTGGTTGTGTTATTAGGTGGAGGAAAATCCGCCATTCTTTCTGGAACCTTAATATAAAGCACTGGATTCCCAACAGACACATTTATTAATTAGTACTATATTTTGCAATTAAACAAACATTTGACAGCTTAACCATTGGCCAAACTCCACTTGATTCAATTCCAATTCTTTCTTACCTTTCTTTTTTTCTATTTGATGGAAATATAATAAAATCAATGTTTTAAAAAGCAAAATTTGGTAGTCAGGGGTAAAGGTGTTAACCGGTTGGAACCGGAACCGGTTATGGAACCGGAACCGGTTATGGAACCGGTTAGGAAACCGGCCGGTTCCGGTTCCAAAACCGGAACCGCCTAACCGGTTCCGGTTTACCGGTTTTAAACCTCAAACCGGAACCGGTCCGGTTTGGAGTGATTAAAATCTTTTTTTTTTTTTGTTTTTTGTATTATATATATATATATATATATTATAGTATTTATTTGTATATTGTAGCTATATTTTCATATGTTATACAACTTTATAATTAAAGTTTAAATATTTACTGACTAACAGCCTAACAGCAATACAGAATAGTGCTTTTCGTATACATATATATGTATAACTTACATATACTTATATATATGTATAACATAATATATATACTATATATACATATCTACTATATATACTATATAGTAGATATGTATATATAGTATATATATTAAGTTATACATATATTTAATATATATGTATAACTTAATATATACATATCTACTATATATACTATATATACTTAATATATATACTATATATATTTATATACTATATATACTTATATATGTGTATAATATATGTACTATATATTATATATACTTAATATATATACTATATATACTTATATATATGTACTATATACTATATATACTTACTTATATACTTTAGTTTTTTTTTTTTTTTTAATTTTTTACCGGTTTAACCGGTTCCGGTTCCGATTTTACCGGTTTAACCGGTTCCGGTTTCCAAAATATTGGAACCGGACCGGTAAACCATTAAACGATTAACCGGAACCGGTTAACCGGTTCTACCGGTTCCGGTTCCGGTTTAACCGGTCCGGTTACCGGTTAAAACCGGTAAGACCAAACCGGTTACCACCCTTAGTCAGGGGTAGACAAACTTTAAAATGATCCGTAGCAACTGGCAACCATTGAAGATTATAGACTTATAGAACTAATATCTCGATAAGTGAGTGATTTTGTCGATGCATATATACTTTCCTTTTGGGTTGACTAGCACATTCACTCGGAGAAAACCATTTGTGCTTTATCTCTTGAAATGTCTGCCTTAACAGCACATAGCATTTACATTCCCAATTTCTTTTAATATTTTACTACGGCATTTCTAATATAGTACTATATACTAGTATGTATTATTATGTCTAGATTGTTAAATAATTTTTATACATTTTTGTTTTATGTATTCTAGTACAATTTTTAGTATACTTTCTGCACTTTTGCATACTTTAATATATTCTTTTAAACATCGTTTTAAGCCCTGTGTCTTGAGACTTGTGTACCTACCCCCAAAACTGATAAAACATCGCACTAGTGCTTCCACCTTTTGAAACATTGAATAAACTTTGACTTCAAAATGCCGATCATCAAATTTCACCATTCCACTAAATAAAAGAAGACGGATTGAGATCATCGACAGATCCTCCAACTTGTTCGTATATTTCAGTTAGATCCTTCAATTGAGATTTGTATCATCTAAACCTTCAAAGATTACTTTTACTGTGTCCTTTAGACACAAAGTTAATATGCAGTCAAACAACACAGCTGCGTGTAATTCACACACCAAAATGACAAATAAATAATGACACGTGGATTTTAACTTAAGAAAATTTAAAAAAAAAATACAAAATTGAAACCCCCCCCCTCTCCTCCACTGGGATGTTTCTCTGCCTCGCCGGAGCACACCGGTGACTGACAAAGTTCAACCGTTTACGACCACCGATGCCACCGCCATCTAGATCTTTCGTCACTACCGTCGCCACCCACACTTTTCCTTCCCTTTCTTTCTCCAGACATCATCGCCTCCACACACTACCTCGTTTTCCACCCTTGGCCTTTCAAACGACCAACCTTGCTCGCCGGGAAAAATGGAGCCGTCGCTGGCTCTCTCCCTCCTCCGTCTCTTCTGCCATTAAAATCTAAACCAACATGAAATCTAACCCTAAGAACAAACTAGATCAAAAAAAAAAAAAAAAAGATAGAAAAAATGGGAGGAGATTTAGGTTTGAAATAAGCAACGGGAGAAGAAGATTAAGTGGGGGACGGCGGCTGCGGCAATAGGTTAGGGTTTAGGTTTAAAATATATATATTTTTTTAATTACAATATTTCTAAAAAAAGGTGTGTGTGTGTGGGGGGGATGGCATCTCACATCCTTTGGGGCGATCACTACTAAAAAAAGGGTTTTTTTAATGAAACCGACCCTTTATGATCCGTCGGTTTACATAGTCTCGCTTTTTGAAAATTGACGGACCTCGTTAGTTTTTTCCGACGGACTGCGTTGGTTACGTGGTCCGTAGGGTTTTATCCAATAATTTAAAAAAAAAAAACCGACGGACTGAGTCGGTTTTTTTAATTTCTGATTTTTGATCTTATATTAAAACAATATATATTTTATGAAAAAACCGACGCACTGCGTCGGTTTTTTATTTAAATTTTTTTATTTTAAATAAAAACCGACACAGTGTGTCTGTTTTTTCATAAAATTTAATAATTAATTTCCAGAAAACCGACAAACTGAGTCGATTTTCTGGAAAATTTCCAAAATTAATTTCTAGAAAACCAACGGACTGCATTGGTTTTCCGTTGGTTTTCTGGAAAATTTCCTGCATGCAATTCATGCATTTTCTGCAGCCGCACCGGCATAGAAACCAGTACCAAAAGTTGCTAAAAATAGCATTAAAATGCTCCAAATCAATTCTAAAAGAGCTACAACACATAAAATCACCCTAAGTAACAATCAAACACATCAAACACTATCTAAACACATTAAATACGTTCTAAATAGACCTTCAAAGTTAAAGAATATTTAAATGTCCAACCAAAAGTACCATTAACTAGTTCCATAAAGCATAAAACATAAGTCCATTATGAAATCCAAACTAAAACATAAGCCCCACGACTATATAAATGAACCCTAACCGCTTCCAGTTTCAAATACTTCTTACACCATCAACGAGAACAAGCACACCTAATTACCCCTTCATTTTGAAAAGGGGTGAAGTGACATTGCGTGTATGTAAACTTGTCAACGAATTCATTGTGTACACCCACACGATCACTATTATTTATATTATACATCCACATACGATCCATCTACAAAAATATACCCATAAATTATTGAGGTTATAGAAATATATTTTAACTTAAGAATTCTAACTTAAAATATAACTTAAGAAAACACAATCCCAACCAATTCTAACTTTGAATTCTCAATAACAATTCTAACTTTAATAACTTATGGATTCTAACTTTAATATAACTTTTAAAAGCACAATCCCAACCAATTCTAACTTTCAATTCTCAATAAAAATTCTAACTTTAATAACTTATGGATTCTAACTTTAACAACTTATGGGTTATAACTTCAATATAATTTTGAAAAGCACAATCCCAACCAATTCTAAAAATTGAAAAGTAAATCTAGCCAAATAAAGTCTACATTTTAGTTTTGAGGTTATAGAAATATTATGACTTAAAATTCTAACCTTGAAAAGCACAATCACAGCCAATTCTAACTTTGAATTCTCATTAACAATTCTAACTTTAATAACTTATCGATTCTAACTTTAATATAACTTGGAAAAGCACAATCCCAACCAATTCTAACTAAGCTAACACAAATACATTGACAATGAACATAAAAATTAGCACAATCTCAAGCAAATATATATATATATATATATATATATATATATATATATATGAAAAGTAAACTAGTCAAATAAAGTTTATATTTTTTCACAAATTTAACAATAATTTAAGAAAGCACAATACCAACCAATTCTAACTTTCAATTCTCAATAACAATTCTAACTTTAATAACTTATGGATTCTAACTTTAACAACTTATGGATTATAACTTCAATATAACTTTGAAAAGCACAATCCCAGCCAATTCTAAAAATTGAAAAGCCGACGCATCCAACAGAGCGAAACAGTGTTCCATTCTTTTCGGCGGCATCCTTCCACATTTATTATTATATAGAATTTCCTCGGATCTCTATAAAACAGAATGAAAAGCCCGGGGTAAATCTAGCCAAATAAAGTCTACATTTTAGTTTTGAGGTTATAATATTGTTATAGAAATATTATAACTTAACATTCTAAGCTTGAAAAGCACAATCCTAACCAATTTTAACTTTGAATTCTCAATAACAATTCTAACTTTAATAACTTATGGATTCTAACTTTAACATAACTTTGAAAAGTACAATCTCAGCCAATTTCAAAAATTGAAAAGTAAATCTAGTCAAATATAGTCTACACTTTACTTTTGAGGTTATAGAAATACTATAAGTTAACAATTCTACTTTGAAAAGCATAATATCAATCAATTCTAATTTTGAATGCTCAATAAAAATTCTACTAACTTATGGATTCTAACAAAAAGCACAATTCCAAAAAAAAAACAAAAAAAAACTAGTCAAATAAAGTATACATTTTTGCACGAGTTCAACATCAATAATATTACAAACAATGATAACTAAGCTAACACAAATACATTGACAATGAACATAAAATATAGCACAATCTCAAGCAAAAAAAAAAAAAAAGAAAAGTAAACTAGTCAAATAGAGTTTACATTTTTTCACAAATTCAACATTAATAACATTACAAATGATGTTTAACAAAGCTAAATAGACTAACATTAGGCCTAAAATCTACAAATAAAACTAAAATTGAAAGAATTTTAAAAGCCCTAATTTAAAAGAAACTACCTCAAATTACAATCGGGGCTGGGGTAGGTGGGGTTGGGCTGTGTAGGTAGCGGCGGGCATGGGTAGAGGGGGGTGGGCGGCGGGTTAGGGTTTTTTATTTAAGAGAGAAGTGGGTTTTTTTTTTGGGGGGGGGGGGGGGGGGGGGGGTGGAGATAGCAAATGATATGCTAAACCCGTTTCTATCATATTGTTAAAAAAAATGATGGAAAAACCGATGCGGTCCGTCGGTATTTTTAAAATTTTGACCAGCCTTTGACCAAAAAAAAAAAATTAAAAACCGACGTAGTCCGTCGGTTTCTTAAAAAAAAATTCGTTTATTAATATTTTACAAAAAAAATGAATTATAAATATTTAATATATTTTTAAAAAATTAATTAATTTTTTTTAATAAAACCGACGTGGGACGTTGGTTTTTGTAAAAAACATTTGGTGGAAATATAATTTCAAAATTTTTCAGAAAAAACTGACATTGTCCATCGGTTTTTTAATTAAAAAATTAGAAATACACAAAACCGGCGCACGGCGTCAGTTTTCCGTCGGTTTTTTGTCCATCGAATTTTGCCAATTTTTTAGTAGTGGATGTACTGCACGTTGTGGGCCGGCGCAACAAGTTGTGTCTAAATGACACAGTAAAAGTGATCTTTAAGGGTTCAGATAGTAGAAGTCTCTATTGGAGGGTCTAAGTGGAATATACAGACAAGTTGAAAGGTATGTCGATGACTTCGGCCATAAAAGAATACGAAATTATGTAGAAAAAACTACGATTTCGTTTATTCATTGTTTGCGTGACAACATGAGTCATCTAACTAATTGAGTGAATATCAGACTTGTTAGCTTGGGAAAAAATAAGAAGGTAAAATTACTCAAATGACTACCTTATGGTAGTTTTATATCATTTATAGCTACCCTTTTAAATATTACCATTTGTAGCTATGTTTTCTCAAATTAAGGTATTTTTTCGGATGTATTTGATGCGTGTAAATTCATAGAAACACAGTAAAAAAGAAAACATATACCTTGAATTTAGGTCATAACGGTGGGATCATTTAATTAGTTATTAATTGATATTTTTTACCATACTCTTCCACAAAATCAGATTTTAGATTTCTTTTCCATAACTGTTTGCTATTCCTTCATACAATCTTCAACATTCAAACGTAAAAAATCAAAAATTCAAAATTTGAAAATATTCAACAGCCAATGTATTTGAAGTTTTCAATATTAATTTCGTTTTTTATTTACCCATGTATTTGATAGCATAACTATTGTATTTGAAGTTTCCAATCAAATTCCATGTATTTTATATTAAATATCATGTATTTGTGTGAGTAACAATTTGCATCACCCATGTATTTAGTGGTAATGTATTTGAAGTTTTCAATATTGATTTCGTTTTTTATTTACCCATGTATTTGATAGCATAACTAATGTATTTGAAGTTTCCAATCAAACCCCGTGTATTTTATATTAAATCTCATGTATTTGTGTGAGTAACAATTGGCATCACCCATATATTTGGTGGGATTAATTTGAACAAAATACATAAATATATAGAAACTTACCATGTATTTGTGTCACCCGTGTATTTGAAACTAGATGAACTGATGGAATTAATTTGAACAAAATACACAAATATATAGAAAAACTTACAAAAATACATCACCAACCACAACAATTAGTAGTTATATCATAGAACATACACAAATACATATATTTTTCATCTTCTCAAAACCCTATAAAACTTTCTCTCTCCTCTTCTCTCGTGTGCGCCGCCATAACCACCAGCACGGCCTGGAGCAAAAACAATCACTTCCACCAAGTTGATTTTGTGGAAGAATCATAATACAAATAGCGAAAATTTCATGAAACAAAGGAGATGGGATAGAACGTGAAAGAGGCCCACTTTGACCACATATGCCTTCAATCGAAATAATCGTACTGAAAATACCGTTTCGGATTGCAATACCCCAAAATGGAAAATCGAATTACTGTGATTTTTAATAATTCACAAGGCAATAGAATCTGAGGTGACGACCGATATACTGGAACTTTAAAAGAAGAAAGAAGAGTACTTAAAGGCTTTTTTTTTTTTTTTTTTGAAAAAACGAGAGGAAAGAATATGATGAATCTTCTTGATTGGTGAGAATGAAAGTGAAATTTTTGCAGAAGAGTGAAGAGAGAAAGAAGACACTATTTCACAGGGCATTCACAGATTTTTCTTTTTTTTAAAAAGTAAGAATTTATGAAAACTGAGAGAGAATGGTAATGTATATTACGTGATTAATATTGTTACCATTAAAAGGGGATATGAGATTGGGGGTGTTAATTTTTTAGGTGTATTGGCGAAATGGTAATTGAAAGTTATTGTGTAGCTATAATAGTTAAATTAGAAAAGTATTTAGTTATTATTAATAATTAAAATAAAAAGTAGTTATTACCACTAATTATGTATTAGAAATAGTTATAACGCGTAAAAATTTCAAAGAAGAATGATAAGAATAGATATTAACTTGGATGCGGACTTAAAATTTGGAGTCTATAGTTTGGTATTGAAATTCTATCATATCACGTCTAATTTATTGGGTTCACCATTATTATTATACCTATTTAGTGAATTGTCTTAACACATACATAAAATTTACGGAAAAGGGTCAAAATTACCCCTGAATTTTGAAAAATAGTTCATTTATACCCTTCGTTATACTTTAGGGCCAATTATACCCTTACAGTTATACTATGGGGTCAATTATACCCTTATGACTAACGGTTGCCACGTGGCATCATCCCAACCCTTCAAAATTATTTTACCCTCAAATAATTTTTTACCCACTAAAATAACTCAACCCGACCCGATTTTTTTTTCGAGCAAAAATAATACGGATACTTTTTCCAGGAAAAAAAATAAAAATAATTTCATATTATTTTTGCTGGAAAAAGAATTGTTGAGTTATTTTAGTGGGTAAAAAATTATTTGAGGGTAAAATAATTTTGAAGGGTTGGGATAATGCCACGTGGCAGCCGTTAGTCATAAGGGTATAATTGACCCCATAGTATAACTGTAAGGGTATAATTGATCCTAAAGTATAACGAAGGGTATAAATGAACTATTTTTCAAAGTTTAGGGGTAATTTTGACCCTTTTCCGTAAAATTTAACCTCAAGCTATAAAATTCAAAATTCTCGTTTCTTCCTATGATCTTGTAAATAATTGAGAATTAAGTCAGAATCAATTAATTCAGCTGACTTTTTGGCTCATCAGTTGGTAGCCACTGCCTGACCATTACCAAACATTTATTATGTTCACATTTTAATTGCTTGCTCCATTGTCCATACATGTATGCATGCACACAGCTGATAAAATCAGTCCTTTTTATTAGTCAAAATTAGAATCTATCAGCAAAGATTAATTCCTCCAGATAAGATTTAGTTGGGTCGAATTTTGTCAATATATTCCTTCTTAAAAGTTTTATAAAAAAGAAAAAGAGAACTTTTGGAAAGAAGAAAAATAATTTTTTCTTTAATAAAATGATGCTATTATTATTTGCAAAGTCTGATTGATATCATAACATTGGAATATAATATTATACTTAGACCACAGATATGTGATTTCTAGTTCTTCTCAGTAATATATAAAAATATTGTAAAAGAATTCAAATTATATTTTGACTTTCTTACTTCGTAAAGCTTCATCTTTTCTGAGGACGAGAATAGAAGTATACTGTATAACGACTGTGTGAAAAAGACACTTGTGATGAATAAGACCAAAGAAAAGAAAATAATGGACGCTTTACTCACGGAATTTCTATGAAAAGTGTCTTTTGCCAAACCAGAAAGGCTGTTATCGTGATAGACACTACGTACGCAGAATACCTCACATGAAAAAAAAAAACCATTGTTAGGTGAAATTGCTATGCGATTATTGAAAAAAAAAAATATGGTAACAAGTTTTAAATTGTCTAACTTACCGCTAAATACGAGATATATCTCTCTAATTAGATCTAATCGTCCGTAGACATCTAAAGACTAGTTTATTTCATACAGATCAACCTCACCGTTTAGAACATTAAATTCAATAATAAATTATTTAAACTAAAAACGATTATAAGAAGGAAATAGACTGCAATTAGGAAATTAAATACATCTTCCAAATCATAACGTGGTAAGTTGTTCAACAAATGTACTACAGCGGATGATTACAATTAGAAGGCAAAATTCACGCATCCGGAAGTTCAAAAATGAAAAACAAAAAAATTACTATCTAAACCTAAAAAATAAGATATTCACTTATCACGAAATGGTATTTAAAAAAAAGTATAGTAGTACTTAATTATCCAAAAAGGTCAGCAAAATCTGTAAAATCCAGTTGTGTTTTTGCATTTACCACTACACTGACCATCACCTTCAAATCCAATTTGCCAACACAAGCAAACTGTTTTTGCCACCATCTCCGTCGCGGCAGCCACCGGTGCTTCCACCGTTGGCGGTGGTGCCACGGCTGCCAAGAAGTTGTATGAGGCCGTTGACTCAGCTGAAGATATATGATCATTATGTAATGGCAACCCTATTGAAAGTTCAAGATTTATCATCACTTGTGAGGTTTTTTGTGGAATAATCTCTAGTGGCTTTGTTTCCTCAGTAGTACCACTAGTGCATTTTGTTTCATCATATGATAATGTGGCAATATTGCTCTGCTGGTTGATAATAATATTGGCTTTTTGGTCAACGTTGTTTTTGAAATCCATGCTGATAATTTTGGTTGCGGTGGTGGTGGCCGAGTTAGTGGTGGAGATTGCGCCCGCGTTGAGCGGACGGTGAGTTTGAGGATCAATGCCACGGCTGATGAGTTTTCGCTTAATGTGTGTGTTCCAGTAGTTCTTGATTTCATTATCGGTTCTTCCGGGTAATCTTCCAGCTATAACTGACCATCTGCAATAAAAAATTATAGTAAGAAAAATGAAAGTAGAAAAAAATCTATGAAAA
Organism: Lycium barbarum; assembly: GCF_019175385.1. NCBI lineage: Eukaryota > Viridiplantae > Streptophyta > Magnoliopsida > Solanales > Solanaceae > Lycium > Lycium barbarum. The sequence goes on from NC_083337.1 coordinate 151,320,482, forward strand.
CAGAAAAAGCTAACACTTTAAATATTGCATTAAAAATCAATGACAAAATAAAAAATTGTTTTGAGTTAAAAATTTCAATTGCTTGTCTTATAAGAAAGAAACTTTTAAACCCACTGTTCTGCCGAAAATTAACTCTGAAATAGGGTAACTGAGCACTTTTTTACCATATCTCTGATAATAGGTATTGGCTTAAGATTTTAACTTCCACAAATGAATTTTGGAGCTTTACTTGTAGAAATTTGGAACTCTTGACATGAGGACAATGACTATATATGTTTCAATTATGAAGATTGAATAGTAACTATTGTGAATTTTACCCAAATAAACAGCTTTCACTTATTTCCGATTAGTAGACATTTCAACTTAGTTTAAAGTCAAGCTTTAATTTATTTATTTTTTGTTCTGTTCAATAAGAGTAGTTAAAAGGACTTTAGAATCTCAAGATTTTGTAGGTTTGGTATTCCAAGAAACAGAGACATAATCCCTCACTCGTTGAAAAAATTGCTAACCACTTCCTTTCTGGAAAATCTAGGTCTTCTTTTATAAGTTCTTAATGTGGTCCCAAATTGGAAAAAAATTGACTTTCTAGTCCAATTATCACACATTTTTCAATCGGCAAAACAGAGCGACACACAAAATTCTAATATATCTGATACTATTACAAGTATACAAATAGGACTACATAAATTGAAAATAGCGAAAAACAGAAAAGATCAGATATAAAGGGTATGTATACATACTTGTTTCCAAGTAAACTATGGAGTTTGATGATCAATTCATCTTCATCTTCAGTAAAGTTCCCTCTTTTGAGATCAGGCCTTAGGTAATTTATCCATCTCAATCTGCAGCTCTTTCCGCATCTTTGCAATCCTAAAAAAATTCAAAAACATCCATAAATAATCAAGAAAAATTAAATCTTTACACAATAGCAAGAAAGAAAAAAAAAAAAAAGACTCAAATCTTGGGATCTTTATTTCCAAACACCAACTCGTAATCTTTTTCTTTTAGGTAAGAGGGGCCCTAAGGGTATTATCTTTGTGACAGATCCAAAAACTAGATATCATTGGTTCCAAATTAAAAGCATGAGTTCTAAAATATATACATCTAACTGTACCTATACTTGTTTTATGCGCGCAAACAATATAGACATATTAGATCCTCACAATTTAAATTTGATAAATTTGACTTTTAAGATTTTTAACGAACTCATAATTATTATCGGAATTTTAACGCCCCACTAAGGATACGGAGAGAGTAACAAAGGTGGACTTTCACCAAAGTTTATATATATATATATATACTAGTATTTAAAAAATTTGATCTTATATATACAGTATGATTTTTCGGCGATAAACTCCTTCGACCCCTCTAGCTCCGCTAAGGGTTAGTGGAGAAAAAAGTAGTACCTGCAGCTTTAGGGAGAGAACGCCAGCAACCTTCACCATGAGCACGAATATAATTGATAAGGCGTTGGTCTTCTTCTTTAGTCCATGCTCCTTTATTTGTATGAGCTTTTTCACAACAAGGTGAACGTCCCATGCTTTGAATTTTTTTTCTTTTCCTTTCCTTTCTCTTTAGTTTTCAAGAATTGGATTTTTGGGTAGAATTATAGTAATAGAGAAAAAGCAAAGAGTTTGATGATAAGTACCCGTAGCTAGGGCCTTGTCTCTTTCATTATTTTCTCTTCTCTTCTTGATAAGACTAAAACTGTTTGGTACTTCTAGTCTCTCTAATGGAGATGGAGAAAAGGGAATAGAAAGATATATATCTTGGCGGTATGGTGGGGTAGGCCTAAAGTGTTAGGTAGGAGGTGTGGGGTAAAGCTTTAATTTGCTATTCGAATAGACTTTGGAACTATTCCCTTTTGCTAACTGATGGGTCTTTCTTTTTTATAGTTTTTTCTTGGAGTTGAGAGGGGGTGGGGAGAGACCAATATCAGGTAGGAACCAGATTTTAAATTATAAGTTTAGAGTTCCATTGTATTTAGAGGCCGTTTGGCTTAGCTTATAAGTTGCTCAAAATAATTTATAAGCTATTTTTAATTTTTTAAAATATTTAGCTGATCAGCTTATAAATTATTTTGTGTTTAAAATAAGTTTTAAAAATTAAATTAATTTCTTTTTTTTTTTGGCTTATAAGCTACTTTTTCTTTTAAGCCCATCCAACCAGGCTCTTAGTTATATTCTCGTGTAGTATATGTACAAATTTGGTTTAAGTATGTGTGTTAATTATGAATGTAAGAGGACTATGTTTTTTGCACCAATAATATAAAGAAATTGAAACTAAAATTAAGTTGACTTACGATAATTTTCACATCAAATCTGATATGATAATTTTATACTAAAATAGAAATATTATATTCTCTCGGTGTCATTTAATGTGAAAGTGTTACTATTTAGAGAGTCAAATAATTTTTTCTTTGCTATATTTTTTTAAATTTTAAAAATATTAGGAATTATTAGCTATGTTGACTTTGAGCCGAGGGTCTATCGAAAATAATTTCTCTATCCCCACAAAAATTGGGTAAGACTTGCGTACATTCTATCTTTCTCAAACTTCACTTGTGAGATTTCACTAGTATTTTTTTTTTTTTAAAAGAAATATCTACACGCTAATGAACATAACAAATTAATACTATGGGCATAATTACTTAATTCAATCGTATTAATTTTATAAAACATATTTACATTCAATATAGCAAGTAGATAACTTGAAGATTACATATACATCTTCCACTAGCAAAGTGGGGAGAAAGAGGAAAACAATGACCAAATTGGTAAGAAAGGAAAAGAGAGAGGATTGGATTTGGTAGGTTGGTAGATTTTCCTTTATGATGTGTTGTCCTTGTGCTTCTAGTGGGTCCCTGCTGTTATTATCTCCTCTTTTATATGTGGTTCCCACTTGCACATTATTTCACTTGCCACGTGGACCTACATGTGGTGGTTTGAAGTTGTCCCACTATTGTTATCGACGGTATTGACGTTTGGATATTCAACTATCATTTAATCGTGATTAAGTAATAATTCACTTTATATAAATTTTAATTATTTAACTATGTTAAAAAAAAATTGATTTAGTGTACATAGTTGGTGTGAATACATATTTACCGGATATTGACTAATATCAAAAGACCAGTCGATGGTGTTAATCATATTGTTAAAATTTTAGTCAAATATTTTCATTCAAGATCCGAAATTTTATGGCCGATTAATTTGAATTCTTGACAAACAATTTTACTAAAAGAAGTAACACACCTTCTATCGAGGAGTTCATTATTGTCAAGTTCGAATCTTTATTTTAATTTTAACATGTAAAGTTTTTCCTCTTAGTTATACTTTGATGATGCTCTCTAATTTTTTTCTTTTATTAACAGAGAAAGAGGAAATTTAGTTGACGTCATTGATCAAGAGATTATAGTAATTTGAACTTGTAAAACCACGATTTGAATTATAACTCTTAAGTACATAGATCTCTTTGCAGGAAATACTTATGGGCTCTTTTAACTTGTAAATTAAAGTGGAACTTTTAAGGTTTCTGCATATGGTAACATTATACTTCCATTTAAAAAAAAAAAAAAAAAACTTATTAGAACCATTTGTATGTTTTGATAAATTGAACCTCATATGAAAGCGAACCTTTTAATTCATAAGTTGCATGAAGTAGACCTGCAATTTAGCATATTTTAACTCATAACCAACTTAGACAAACTAGCCAAACATAGAGCCCAGAACTTGAAAGGTTGGACCTTTAAAATTCTTTTAGTATCTTGAACTCAAAAATATTGGATTCGATTGAATTTGTCACTCAAAAGCTACATTAGCCACTACTGAAAATAAACAAGAGAAGATAATAATTTGTAATATATTGAAAAATGAAAACCATATGCCTTCACGATTCTTTCATGCGTTACAATTCGAAACATGAAACTTAAAAATGTTAAGTTTTGACTTATATAATGTAGATACTGTAAAGAATTAGTTTTATAAGAAATTTGTGATATAATTAATTTAAATTGTTAAGGCAATTTAATTTCTCAAACCTAAATTGAATGTGGTACTACCGTTTCGCCAATGTGAAACTTACATATATAGCTACATTTTATTGGCTTCTAACTAGATATAACTATAAAATGCAAAATTACTAAGTGTAGCTACTTTTCTTTAAAAACGTATATATTTATGTTTTTTTTTTTTAAATATAGAGAAGTACAGTGAACAGTAAACACGCTCCAGTGAAATTAGGAGCTATTTATGGAACAGATTTTTTTAAATACAGTGAAATACACGTAAATACAAAATCGGGTTGAGTAAAAATAGACTATATTTTTTTAACAAATTCTTCTTTTTCTTTTTAATTGGTAAGTTAAACTAAATCAACCATATTTTATGCATTCCATAACAGCTCACGAATCTCTCTCAACTTTTATCACAATCAAAACTTTTTGAATTCAAAAATCACTAAAGATTTGAAAACTTCCAAATATAGAAAAATATACTCTGGAATACAATTAAATATGGTTGATTGTTTAAGAAATATAAAGTTGTAATATACCTATATACATTGGAATACAATGAAATATATCAGAAACTACTTCATAAATTAGAAATACAAAATGCAAAAATACATTGAAATACAGTGAAATACAAAAATCGTAAAAACAAAGTGAAGTAAAAATAGGCTCTACACCAAATAAAAGCTAAATGCATTTAAATACAGCGAAATAATACACTGAAATATATCGAAAAAATAGATATACTGTTTGTTGATACACAGAAATATACTGAAACATTTTATCAAACACTTGGTGGGCATGAAGTTCCACAACTCTCATCAATGGTGTTTCTACAACAACCTATTCTCTTGCTCCTAGATGATGCTACAATATCATATTGCTATAATCAATACTATTCTTCATCACTCACAAGATAAACAACACTACATGATTAGCAAACATAAAAAGGATTTTCCTCTTATTTAGGCCTATCCATGGAGATTTAGCAAACGAATTTTTATGGCTGAGCTTCGGCCATTAGCTGGAGATCCTCTACTGCTTTCTTGTTGCCACTGGAGTATTTTTGCTTGGAGTATCAATATCCGTCATTAGAATGGAGAGTTAGAGCTTGTTGAAGATACTCTAACAATGACTGAAAATATATATATAAAAAAAATTGAATGAAAAGTGAAGGTAAAGACAATGAAAGTTATGAACAATTGAAGAGAAATACAACAAATAACATAACGAAAATTAGTTACCTGTAGAGATTGGATAATTGATAAGGAAGAAGAAGAAATCGTGCTAATTATGGTGAATAATAATGAGAGTAAAATACGGTTGTGAATTGAAGATGTGAGAGAAAAATATTTGAAAAAAAAAAGAAAAAAAGAAATTGTGGGTAAGTGGGAGAAAAATACCTTATTTTTAGGGAAATACATTGCAGTTACAAAACAAGGTATAGATGGTAATTTTATAAATAATTAAGCGACCAAAAATAATTTAAAAAAAAAGGTAGCTATTACTATTAAGTAAGTCTTAGAGGTATTATGAGTTGTAAATTTTCCTTCGCAAATTAGACCTTTCAAGTTGAACTAAATCGGCCCAACTACTACAGGCTTTATAGGTTAAATCGGCCCAACTACTACAGGCTTTATAGGTTTTGCTCATAAGCCCAATCCAGTGGCAGTTTTGTGCTGGTCTTTAATTTTTGGCCCCCTCAGGACAAACAACTCTTTCGCGGGAAATAAATTTATATTTTTCGCATCATACTATTCTACGAGTTAAGCCCTCGCCCGTAAAGAACTTATGCCGTGCTACGCATAAGTTCAATTGCTAAAGGCAAAACTAAAAGGCCAGCCCATTTGAAGAACGAATAACAACAGCAAAATGAACAGAAGTTTAAGCTGATAATGAAAAATTGTCCTTCAAGCAAAAAAAAGGGCAGCCCGGTGCACTAAGTTCCTGCTATGCGCGGGGTCTGGGGAAGGTCCGGACCACAAGGGTCTATTGTACCCAGCCTTAACTTGCATTTCAAGCAACATGGCATCAAATCTCTATAGATTTAATTGGTAAAATTAAGATCAAATAATATGCCAATAATCACATTGGCTACTTGAACTGATTACTTTAAAGAAATTTATAGCTTTTTGCAACAACAAATTACTTCTGCCCGAAGGCACTTCAAGCAACATTGCATCAAATCTCTAGTCAATTTTTCTCTCTCTCAAGATTATGCTATTACCTCGCCATAATGTCATGTGCTTCCAATAAAAAGTAACTCATTCAATAGTAGTATTTAAACATCCAAAAAAAAAAAAAAACTGCCAAATAAAATGCGTTCTCAGATACAAAATTAGTGCTAATTAATTCTAGCTTCCACTGAACTGTCACCCAAATCTGTCTCCCGTTGCTTCACCTCCTTCCTTCGCGTTTGCGTATGATCTTGCGCATCCTGTGCAGGAAAAACAGGCATCAATTCTTTAGGTTTAGCAAGAGGAACTTCGCGAAACCACTCATGGTTCAAAGCAGCGTCGACAGTTATTCTCTTCTCAGGATCATAAGTTAGAAACTTATTCAACAAATCAAAGCCAGCATCCGATAGTACGGGTAACCCCATGAAGGACGTAGTAGGAAACATTTTCCTTAAAAAATTATTCTGCCTATACTGCTTTGAAAACTTGAACTTGTTCGCTCTAGGAAGTACAGAAAATCCAGGCCATATGGTCTCATTCGGGGTGCCAAGAATTCTGAAAATCTTGTCAATTTGATGAGCTTCTGTTTTTCCGTTGAAGAGCGGATCAACAGACATCATCTCGGCCATGATACAACCAGTTGACCACATATCGATTGCGGTTGAATATTGTGTGGCTCCCAATAGAATTTCGGGAGCCAAATTAGTGTCTGGTTTCCGGGACAGGTGACTCCTATATCGACGAATCTTTAATTTCCCTCGATCGTTTAGAAGCAAATTTGATGTCTTGAGATCTCGGTGAATGATGCGATTTTCGTGTAGAAACTTGACGCACTGCAATAGTTGGAGCATAAGACATTTGATTTCACTTTGGCTAAATGGTAGTTTCGTTGCCTTCATGAATGTCTTCAAATCATGTCCAATGTACTCCATCACCGTAAAAATAATTTACTTCGCTATAGGTAGCAATACCTATATATTTATAGAAGTACAAAACCTACTTTTACTAGAAGTTAGAAAACTTATTTTCACTAGAATCCTATTTAAGTATGATATATGAATTGCAGAAACTAGTAAATACAAATCCGAAACAATTTAGGATTGCTAACTAACCTTGGTTTGTTTCTAACATTCCGTAAAAACTGCTCACGAATGACAATAGTGGAATTAACGAATTTTTGACCGAAGTAACCCATTATTTAAGCTAATTCACCAAAATAATACTTTTTTTTTTAATTTTTTTTTACAGAACTAGAATAAACGCGTTCCTGAGTAACGTATTAGGTATTATTTTATTAAAAAAACCAACGGGCAAAAAAGCTGGGGGGTTAACAATGTTAAAAGATAATACACTACCATGGGTAACGTATTATGGCTAATACGTAACCCGGCCCGGAGTTAGTAATTGTCCCTCTTTTAAAACGATGTCGCATACTTTTTACTCCAGCCCATATGTATACTGTTAAAACAATATCACGGTAAAAACATATCCTAATTGACCTTAACCCTAAACCCTCGTTCCCAACCCACATCACAACTACAGCTGAAAAAATAAAAATTCACTACTGATTTTCATGAAATTCCATAAATAATAGCTGAGAAACTTTCAAAGCTTTGTATTATTTGCGATTGTGTTGTCAAAAATCATTCGAAAAGCTTGGGTAACGTATTATGGCTAATACGTAACCCGGCCCGGAGTTAGTAATTGTCCCTCTTTTAAAACGATGTCGCATACTTTTTACTCCAGCCCATATGTATACTGTTAAAACAATATCACGGTAAAAACATATCCTAATTGACCTTAACCCTAAACCCTCGTTCCCAACCCACATCACAACTACAGCTGAAAAAATAAAAATTCACTACTGATTTTCATGAAATTCCATAAATAATAGCTGAGAAACTTTCAAAGCTTTGTATTATTTGCGATTGTGTTGTCAAAAATCATTCGAAAAGCTTGGGACAGAGTATTTTTTCTTTGATTGAGGTATGTTTATCTTCACAGTTAGGAATAGAAACCTACATTCTATTGTTATTGAGTTCTAACTGTTTTCTCTTCTTCTTTGTTTCTTTTTTGGATGATGGAGGAATACTTGGGGATAATTTGACTTGGTTCAACAACCATGTTTTTCTACGACCTGTGTTTTCCTTTTGACTTTGAACCAAAACCCTGGGCAAATCAATATTCACAAAGGTATTTTTTTCTCAATAACCCAAATACTTATTCTTTGTTGGGGGTTTAGAGATTTAGCCATTTGAATCTAATAACAGTTTGTTGTTATATTTGTTTCTTTATTCGTTGTTGTATGTATTGTCTTCTTGGAAAGACTGTTGGGATTTTGATTCCCGAATACTTGTAGGTACATACACACAATCTTGATATCTCTATTTTGATTTTTTTCTTCCATATATTGTGTTCTTGGTGAATGCTCAGTTACTTGTATGTATGTACACGTGACTAATTTTATTTTGTTTGGTTTAGGATTTTAATTTTTTAAATGAAGCAATATCTTGTCACTTTCTATTCTTTTGTGCAAAAATACTGTCTTTTAGTGAAGACTCTTGTTTGGTTACTGAACCCTTGTTTGCTTCTGCTGCTAATGCTTTGAGGAATTTGGAGCATAATGGCAAAGTTCCTAACGAGTTTAAACTTAAAGGAATGGTAATGATGTTATGCTGAATGTGTTTCGGATAATTGTGTTGTTGAAGAGAATATTGATTGATTTGGGTAGTAAAGTTTGGCAATTAGTAGCAAAAATTACATGGGGTTTGAGTCCCTGATGCATATAGGAATTGAGATGGGATCCATGATTGTTCAATTTTAGACAGTAGTTTTAGGGTCTTCTTTTTTCACTATTGATAGTCTTGGGTTATAGTTCCTTTAGCTTATATTTTTGTAGAAACAAGTTACATAATTGAAGCTACCTATGTGGGGTTACTGAAAATCGTATTGAAGATCAATTTAATATCATTATTGTCTTGTTTGAGAGTTCTTTTTTATTCAATTTGAGCTTCAAAATGATTCCGGTTATTGACCACTTATCCAAATTGCATATGGGATGGATAAATGTATTTGAGTAGAATTTACATTTACGTTGCAATTACGATTAGATTGTCCAGTTTATGGAGTATCTTGCATTTGTTTTATAGATAACTGCTTCATATGTTTGTATTGATAAGGTAATTTTTCGTAGCTATTATTTGGGATTTATTTGTTTATTATTCTGAAAATATTCACGTGTATAGGTACATTCTTTACGGTCAACAAGTCGGTCGCTAATAATATTGCGGGTGGGTCTGTGATGGATAATTCTTATGATGTCATGAGATCTCCTAGACAAATTAATCGAAACCAACGAAGCTTAGCATACTAGAGAGGTGGAAGTAGTTGGAGGAGGTCCTTCCAAAATAGTATTGTCTCGGGAGACAATCAAGAAGGAGGAAGAGAGAGATGAAACAATGGCAAAATTGGTCACTCAAATGGAGCTTCTCACGAAGCGTGTGTTGGGTGGAAGCACGAAACAGGTTAATGCGGTAGGGTCTTGTGAAGGAGGCCGTCAAGATGAACAATGCTTCCAAATGTAGACTAGTAATAATGCATACCAATTGGATCCCGGTCCACTTAACCCGTCTGTATTAACTGAACAACTCACCCATATGTCACGAGATATATGGGATGGAAAAAAAACCATTTCCATGCCTCTTTCGATTCCCTGTCAACAATAGCAAATGCTAGAGGAAGAATGTTATCATTTCCGTCAGTTCCAACAACAATTAATAATTTGATGTCATATTTTCCATACATATGAGTTCCATCTACTGAAATAACCGGGCGACACGTTTGGAATTCATCAATACACGGCTTGAAAGCCCTAAATACAAACTTGAAAGTTTTTACCTCTAGTGAACTCATAGACTCTACGTGTTTCCATTCCACAACTGTTCCATGATTAAAGTGCTGAAAAGCTGCAAAATATTTAGGAAGCTCACTAAATGATTTTTTAAAGTCACCAAACATCAATTCAAATGCGCGTTGACGCCCAAGCCACGCTTTCCTGTATGTCACTTGATGACCAAATTTCTCGTGAACCTGAGTCCTGACATCTACTACTAACAACTTGAGATTTTCTCGAATATTGTTTAGAAATAAGGATGCAATCAAATCGGCATGTAGGTTGGCATGACCTGTCGTAAACCCTTCAGTCTCACATCTATGATTATCAACATACTTTCCTATCTTCCAAAGGTTATATCCAACCTTTCGGCCTCGAAGAAACCATAGATAACCTAATAAATTATAAAGCCTGCATCTCACAACACATAGACTTTTGTTTGACGTTACCACCTCGGACTCTTTATTTTGCGCAAACTCCAAATCGTCGCGACTTGTTTCAACTCTGCTTTGCTGCTAAAATACATATTTTTTTCCAAGTCTTTTTTGGCATCCTCAGATTCTCGCGTAGAGATAAAAATATCTTCCTTGTTCTCCAATGTCGTAAAGTAGGGTATATCATGACATGGAGTTTCAGACACATCATGACCAAAATGATTATGAGGATTTACACCAATATTATTTTGAAGTAAATCTCCAATATCACTGATATGTTCATTAGGTTCACTTTCTATTTCACTCTCTTCATCATCTCCTGAAGGATCGTCATCCTCTGAACTTTCAGAGCTAATTTCAGCATTTGCATCATTATACAAATCAACGCTGGCCTCAGCTTCTCTGTGGAGAAAAGGAAGGAACCATATTAATAAATTGTATTAAGATTGTAGGATATATAAAAAAGTTTTTTCTCTTAGCATAAAATTTATACGAGTACTAACACATTTCAAAGTTAAAAATGCAACAATTTTAAGGTTTCTAATAAACCTATTCTAGCACTAAATAATAGTGCAACAATTAAAAATATGTAAAAGTGCAACAGTTGGTAGTACAAATATCTTCTTGGGAGTACATATAATTTGACTAATTTATTTGTTGAAGATATATAAACCCAAGTTATTGAAAAAATATAATTTGTTGATTTACCTGGCCTCATATTTTCTGTGGCTACTACTAATATATCTTTGACTACTTGAGCCTTCATCAAACTATCGATGACCATGCCTGCTAGGACCTGCACCAAATGATTGACGGAAACCATGTGTTGCACTATATGATGACACATTGGTGTGAGATTGATTATAGAAATTTGGATTATCGTGCATAATGATGGTTGAATAATCGGTTTTGCAAAATGAGGCTGACTGGCCATAGCAAATCCATAATTTTGAGCCAAAAAATTCATGTGATAACCATGATGACCACTCATTTGAAATACATTATTTTGATTTGTTGACTTGGTCTTTACATAAATCTCCAAAATATTTATATCGATCTTATCCGCAAATTTTTGAGGTATGGCGAAAAATTGTAGCAAGGTGCGGTCATTCTCAATTTTAAACTCAATGAACCTTGTATTGTTACCTTGAAATGATCATGGATATTTTCCAGAAATATCGATTTGAATATTTTCACTATCCGTCCCCATTTTTTCATGCAATAGTTCAACCAATTCAGCATTGTTCGTTGAAATAGACATGCTAACAATCATTTTGGCACCTTTAATATAGCTGAATCCATTCATTTCAGTAATTATTTCGCCACCCCAATACAAAGCAACCATCACATTATGTTCAACATTGGCCATCTTTACTCCTACACACGAAAATAAGACACTTATTATCATTAATATAATAGAAAAATAAATTAAAACTATAGTTTTATTTTAACGTATTACAACATATTTGACTTAATTAGCTCATACCTGAGAGTTTTTTAATGTTGTTCCAACAATAGGCCACACAAGTAGAAGCTTTGCTAAAAATTGTTGGAATGTGTTTGAACATTCGTTTCATACATTATATTTTATAATGATCTGTGGTTTTGTTCGAAGAGTATGAGGAAGAGGGACTTAAGCATTTTTTTTCGTTATTGTGTGTCACATTTTACAAGTAAAACGTAACTGTAGATAACGTTTTATAGTCAAATCAGTCAGAAGGATTCACAATTTGCAGGATTCTCTACAAGATTCGATTGCGCGTGCCTAGTTTTAGAAGAAACATTACTGTTAGTTAAGTTTTATGCTGAAGTCGTAACTGCGGGTTACGACTTTAAGATCAGTCAATGTCAGATTTCGTAGAAGGATTGTCTAAATTCGTTACTGCCAGTATACGTTACTGACAGTAACAAATTATATTTTAACGCCGTTAACCCGTGGCTTGTTTGTCCATTGGAATTTTTGAATAAAATAATATCTAATACGTTACTTAAGAATACGTTTATGCTAGTTTGTTAACTTTAAAAAAAATGTATTATTTTGGTGAATTGACTTAAATAATAACTTACTTCGATAAAAAATTCAAAATTAACCGCAATTTAAGATATAAAGAAAAGTAATCTCCAATGATTAAACTAGTATCTGTTTATCATATTATGAATTTATGTTTTATCAAAGCTATACATTTAATTGGCAAAATTAGGATCAACATATTGTGCCAGTTATCAGACATTATTTGACTTCAATTTGAGGAAGGGAAATAATGTAATGTAACCCGAGCAAGTTAGGTGTCTTGCCTGCCAAGGAATTTTAATATGGTAATTAGTTCTCGTGTGCTATTAGAGGAAAAGATCTAGTAGGAGTCTTTTTATGGTAAACTAGGAATTTTCGGTGATAGTTATGATATTACTCTAACAATTTATTTCCTTGTTTCGGAAACCTAAGTGAACTAATGATATTTTTGTCATAAGCATTATTTTGGAATAAATAATTCATAGTTGTAGCAACTTCACCCCTGGAAGAGGTGAAGGTTGAAGTCAATAAAAAGAGGCAGCTGACTATGGTATTTCTTGGTCAGGTGGATGCCGGAAAGACAACGATTGGAGGACAAATGCTATTTTCCTCTATTTCAATTTATGTGAACCCATTTAATTAGGCACAGACATTAAGAAAAAAGGGAAGACTTTTGAAATTGTGGTGTAAAATGAGGCACACATATTTTGTGTGACTATAAATCATTACATAAAGATAAATTGTTTCTAAACATGCAAAAAGGTTATTATTTTTTACACGGACTAAAAAAAATAGATTTACATAAATTAAAATGGAGGAAGTATTACTTAGGGATTACTTAGTGGTCAAGTTCCGCACTATACGGTAGTACGAGAAAGAAGCGATGGATAGAGAGAGCTGGTATATGACCTATATTATGGATACAAATGAAGAGGAGAGGGTGAAGGAAATAACAGTTGAAGTAGGAAGAGCACATTTTGAAACAGAGACAACAAGATTTACACACTACTAGAAACAGATGTTTTCGCACTGACATTCAATGGGAAATTTGTGTTATACAACACGATTTTTCCACCTCATTTACATCAAATCAACTCATTGGGAAAACTCATGGTGGGCGGTGGTGTATCTAGCCTTACAAGTGGGGGTTCAATTGTAACCTTAACTTTCGGCGTGGAGCATAAATTTGTGTAAAAAATTATCGAAATTGTAATATATAATAGATATGAACTCATAACATTCAAAATATAAGGAGTTCAATACTAAAAATCTTAAGATTGAACCCATAGAATTTAAATCCTGAATCTGCCTCCGATGGTGGGAAACAAGTTCCCATTGAAATGCTGAAAAACTACCGAATTTTTACTTGTGAAAACACTACTATTTAGATTTTTTCCACCGACATTTAGTAGAAATAGTTACTATACTTTTCAGTGAGAAAATAGTGACAGTTATGTCCCCAATATGATCAGTGGAAAATCTCAAGCCGATATAGGTGTGCTGGTTATATCTGCTAGAAAGGGTGAATTTGAAACTGGATACAAAAGAGATAGGCACACGAACATGTTCAACTAGCAAAGACCCTTGGGGTTGCAAAGCTTCTTATTGTTATAAACAAGATGGATTATCCTACTGTCAACTGGTCTAAAGAAAGGTATGAGGAAATTGAGTAAAAAATGATTCCATTCTTGAGATTGTCTAGGTACAATGTCAAGAAAGATGTTAAGTTCCTTCCCATCTCCAGGCTTTTGGGTTCAAATTTGGAAACTAGAATGGAGAAAAGTGTATGCCCATGGTGGAGTGGTCCATGCCAAGCTTTTTGAAGTCCTTGATGATGTCGAATTTGGTCAATGAGAAGAAAACAGAATAAAAGTGTGAATTTTGATCATACGACTAAAAGAACTTTTATCATCTAAATAAAATTATAATCAGAAAGCATAAAAGTAACTTTTCCTTGTTAGAAAGTTTCTGCTTCCATGCACCGTTGTTTCCAACTAATGTTGTATCACAATTTATTAACGCAAAACGAATGATCACAATTCTCATATAAAACCCATCTTGATATCAAATAGTTCAATTATTCTTTTCTTTTCTTTTTTTACTTTTTAATATTCACTGATCATCTCATAACTATCATGACCCAACTACGGACCGTAGGCCCGACTATAAATTGTAAATTCGTCTCTATCGTAAGTTGTTGCATAGAAGTATATCTTTTTCAAGTTGGCATATATAGTCTCAAAATAGTATCTAGTTGTAATCATGGTGGCTAAATTGTGACATAGTTATAACTTAAAGGTAATATGTTATTGTTGATCAAAAGACAGAGTCAAAAAAATCAATATTAAGCGAGAAGAAGACATATGTAGAGCAGAGAAAAAACCTATTGTAGATTGAGTAAAAAATGTTTTTTTAAAAAAAGAGGAAATTAAGGTTGACGAATTCATGGCAAGGAAGCCGGCCATCTTTTGGATTACAAGTGATTTGAGCCAAGGATGTAGTGCCAGCAGCTAAAAATGTGTTGTATTTTGTTGCCTGGATACTTCCTATAAATATTTTCTAAACTCACATCCACCAAGTAAACAAGCATGGCTACAAGCAAAGTTGGTATACTCACTCTCCTCTGTCTATGTGGTATGTCTTTTACCTAATGCACGTCTCTCCTTTTCATTCCATATGAAGCATATTTAGCTCCACATAGTAGTTAATTTATAAACATTAATTTTTAGATCAATTTACTTTTACTTTATTCAGAAAGGGTCAAACTACCCTTGAAATATACGAAATGAATAACTTTACCTATGTTAAAGTTTGATCCTGAATCTATCCCGGCCGTTACCAAAATAACATGAGATTTTCCTTTGAACTAATAGACCTCGTTTTCTGTAAATTTTATTTTTAATTATCATTTTCTAGTCCAAAGTATATACCGCATGTCCTAATTAGATCAAAATGGGTCAGATTTACGCTTACACAACGCACTTGATTCAATTTTGCTCGTAGACTATGTGTATGATTCAATTTTGCCTCTTCCTCCCAACGGCGGAGCCACCTTAGGCGAAGGATGGTCAGGTGCACACCCTTCGCCGGAAAATTACACGGTATACATAGGTTAAATATTCGCTATTATGAGTATATATTTAATTTTACACACCCTTAACACAAGTGAAAAGATAATTTGCACACCCTTCGCCTAATTCCTGACTCCGCCACTACTTCCTCCACCACCATTATCACCTCTCCACCGGATAATTTTTCCCTTCTTTAAATTTCGATACTTGAAAGACAGATTAGGAAAATGTCATTACATGTTAGTATCCACTCTAATATATGAGGGTTATTACATAACTCATAAATGTTTTTTAAGGCAATTTTCAAAGTTTGATACTCCTATTAAAAAAGAAAACTCTTACTAGAAATGTGTATCTATTATTTTTGAAACAGTGTTGCTACTTGGAAGCAGTGTGGAGTATGCAGAAGCCAAGTTTTGTACCCAGAATTGTGATGGTAGAGTGGCTTTTATGACTTGCCCATTTACAGGACCTAAGAAATCTTTGCCAAAATGTATCAACTGCTGTGGAGCATCTAAGGGCTGCAAACTTTTCCGTAAAGATGGTTCCTTAATATGTACTGGAACTTAATCACCTTTTCCAGAATTCTTAAAAATGAATATTATTATTACTCAACTTCCAGTAATTAAATTAATGTGGTCTATGATTAATGTATCACAAAGATGGCCTCTCGGATATCTCATTTAATGATATGATGTATTTTTTCCACTCTGTCTAATTAGCATCATGATTTATGACTTGTCTAGCAGTTCTCTTTCTTTGGGTCTTTCGGATACAAATTAAAGTCAGTCCTATGATTCGGGTTTCCCTTTAAATGGAATTTGGTCATGGAGAAAAACACAGAAGCAAGTGTGACTTTGATATCGTACAACTAAATGAATTCTAGGATGATCCGAAATCATTAACAGAGAGTAACATTTCACTTATGAAAGAAGAAATTAAAAGTTATTGCAAATCGAAAGTAAAATTTGACTAATTGAGAAGCCGACTAGCCAGTACTGTAAAGTTCACTATAGACAATTCAAAAGTCCAACTAACTCAGCCCTTCATTTGAAGCATTTTTTTGCGGGTCATTTGCACGATTACGCTTCAAAGGCACTGGTCTTTAATTTTTGTCCTTCGTCTAATATCATGACGATTGAGGTTCGAACACCGGCTCAATTAAAAAAAAAAAAACATCGCAAGGCAGAGTTTCATTGCAAAATTAGGCCTCAGGTAGAATTTTGCTTTGCATGCGAAACTCTGTCTTGCGAAATTCTTTTTTTTTTTCTACTGAGATGGGGTTCGAACCCAGAAGCTCGGGATATTAGGCGAAGGACAAAAATTAAAGAACACCAATTTGAGGGACAAAAATTAAAGATCAGCCCCTAGCGAAGGGCAATCCTGAAAATTACCTCAAAATTTTCAGTTGGCATATTGATGTCGTCACTCTTACGATGATAGGCAATTTTAGGTGCAATTTCTACTCTAGCCCATTTTTAAGATTTACTAAAATTTGGATTTATTGCTTGAGATTTAGTTTATTTGTTTAATATATACACTTTTCTTGTATCATGTATCTTATAAGTTTGTGGTGTGTTCAATATAAAGGAAAATATTTTTCACAAAAAATGTTTTTCTCAAAAAATATTTACCACAAAAATTGTTTTCTTAAAACATATTTTCTACGAAAAATTCGTAAAAGCGAAAAATGTATTTCTAGAAAATATTTTTCTAGAAAATAGACCCTTCAACAAAACTGGGTCAAGTTGGGCGAGTCATGACCCAGCCCATTTTTAGTCCATTTCAGCCCAACCCAATTCAGTCTAAATAACTTTTGGGCCAATGTTAGCCCAACCCGTTTATTACCTCAGCCCATTTTTATTTGGCCAATTTCAGCCCAACCCGCCCATTTGACACCCCTAGATCCACCCACAAACGCAAAAGCCACCAAAAATGGCCCCACATTATATAGTACAATTTTAAATACTATTTGTACAATAAATTATAGCAGTGTTCGTCCCTGTTAGTCCTCCAACTCCCATTTATAATACTATGACATTTGTCTACGTGGGATAATAAAGTAGTTGATTAAAGTGTACAAGTTATATGTCACGCCCCGAACCATGGCCTGGACGTAACACGGCACTCGGTGCCTGACTGCATGCGACCGAGCGAACCACATGACTTGCTGAATCATCATGATACATAACATAAGCGGAATATAACGTGAATGCATGATGAGCCTTTATAGAACGTAGTAAATCATAGTACTTAATAAAAATACTTGTCTAAACATGAGTGCGGAAATAACATGAATGAGCCAAAAATAGTTATACGACCCCGAATGTCTGACATGATATAACTGACTTGTCTAGTCTATGAAACCTCTATCATGAGTCTGACTGGAAAACAGGCTTACTGGGACAAGGCCCCCAGCATACCTTAGATGCATAACAGACCATAAAACAAAAGTAGCCTAAACCCCGAATGAGATGGGGCTTACCAATAAGCTGATACGGATGCTGTCCTACTGAGCATATGTGTCGTCCTGTATATCAGTACCTGCATCGTGAAATGCAGGCCCCCGGGCGATAAAAGGGGACGTCAGCACATTGAATGTACTGGTATGTAAAGCAACTGAATGAAATAACATGGGACGTGAAATAACATGATAAGAACTGAAACTGAAAACCTGGACATGAACATGAGCATGAGTACATAAACATGAAGTTGAAACTGAAACTGAACATAAACATGAGTACTGTAAGCATGAAATAATCTGTAATAGTCTGTAATACCGACATGAACCACCACGGGGAGAAACGTGGAGTCTAATCTCTGCCCGATCAGCTAAGCCATCTCGTACCTTGCCGGGGCACCACACATGAACATGACATGAATGGATCCAAAATCCCTCAATGGGGAAAACATGAAGGAATCTTCCTAACTGGGCGGAGCGATCCTTATCCTACGTTGGCATACGTAGTTTCAGGCTATCTGAGCCTTCTCGGTATTAATACAACTCCCGAACATGAAAAGAACTGAAAACATGATTTCATGAAATAACTTGTAAACATGGTTTCATGAAATAACTTGAAGTGTAGTTTCATAAGATAACTTGTCATATTCTTGCAAACATGTTCTTGATTCATGAGTAATAAGAATAGTTCGTAATTATATATCTAATTGACTTGAAAACATACTTGTAACTTGCTAGATAAAATCATAAAGTTTCATGTAAACATAATGGGAACACATGAGAAAGAATTCATGATTCGTGGATTAAGCTGGAGTTCCTAATATCCATAATGGAAGATTAGGAATACAATAACGAATATAGGTACAAAACTCATGTACATAAATACATAAATACGGGCTACCAATATGTTGGATTTAGTGCCCTAGGATTTGAACTTCATGAATATCAAGAAACAGAGTATGGGGAAGAACGTAGAGATTCCCACATGTGGATAGAAGTTCTACATACCTTAACTTCCCGCTTTTGAGCGTATCACAATTTCCTTCAATCCCTTCAACTTCAATCTATAGCAATACATGTCATAGGGATTCTATATTAGCAACAATATCCATGCTTGTTCATCTAAGCATTTTATCAAACACTTGGTGGGCATGAAGCTCCACAACCCTCACTAATGGTGTTTTCTTCACCCAATACCCATTCTATTACTTCTAGCTACTTCTACAATCTCAATTAGATGTAATTAACATCATTCTTCATCACCCATATGAATACAACAATTCCAAGTCAACAAATCCAAAAACCCTAGCATAGTTCATATAATTCTCTTTATCAAACCCATTTACTATTCTCCCAAGAACTCATCAACACTTTAATCATCATGAGAAAGTCATGAAACTTACCTTAGATAGTGGTTGAACAAGTCTTGAGTGGAGTTACTCCTCTAGAACCAAAACCCTACTTCACTTCCCTTGGGTTTTCTTGAATTAGATGAACTTTGGCTAGGTTCATACATTTGGGTTCATGAATTTGGTGTTATTGATCATGGATTTCCCTTGAATTTTCTTGTGGATGAATGTTAGAGAGTATTTTAGAGGTTGTCTTGACCAAGAATGATGAAAAATATGATTTTGGTCGAGTTGGGTCTTATTTAAAGTTGTCCAGAAAATTCTGGACAAAATCTCTCTGGCACACTTTGCGGCGGAACTGCGGGGCCGCATGTCGTGTTTGCGGGCCGAATCTTGAGCCGCATAGTGTGACAGAGGGTGATATTCTGCCGAACAGTCTGTAGTAAAATGGCCATAATTTTTTGTACATAGCTCCGTTTAAGGCCCATAATATACTGTTGGAAAGATATTTCAAAGGGCTACAACTTTCATCAAGGAAGTTTTCCTAAATTCTCAATTAATAAAGGGGTTATGGTCGTTGGAAGTAAGACCTTCTATAAACTCACTTGCAAACATGCTCCGTAGAGTGGTTTTCAACTTTGCTTTGCCCAAAGACTCTTCTCATGTCTTGATTGGGTTTCAAACACCATTTATACACTACTCAAATTGGGTTCATCATACCCCCATCTTATAAGAAAAATCTTAACCCGAAGCTACGAGGTGTTACAATATCTCCCCCTTGGGATCATTCGTCCTCGAATGATGGGTCATGGTTAAGAATGTGGCTAGAAATGGCTTGACTACATGAACGTGAAGGAAACATGGCATGAAACATGGAAACTGAACTAACATGACATGGTTACATGGAAACGTGTATCTGAGACATGAACATAGACACTGGATAGCTGACTTGAGTGTGGAACATGAGACATAACATGACATGGGGCATGGAAACTAACATGACATAGTTTCATAAAAACATCAGTGCCCAAACATGAGACATGAATAGCGCATACATGAACTTGAACGTGAAACGTGAGGCATGAATACATAAGCGACATTATAACTCTTCTCCAAAATGTCATTAAGCCATCATTAATTCGATACTCGTAATTCTTGCCCGACACACAACATATACCTTGCTTTTCTTAACAATTTTCGTCTCCTACCACAAGTGTCTTTGAAATCTCATTTAGAATCATTAAATATTACTTCTTACTCGTCAACATGTCGTATACGCCATACCCTTAGTGGGTCTATCCGTGGTACGCTAACGGGGAAATTTCCAAGGTGTAACATTCTCCCTCTCTTTTGGAACATTCGTCCTCGAATGTTAAACATTCGGAATTTTACAACAATTTCGCCAGAGTTTCCCCTGTAATATGGCACTACCAACCTGTCACAACAGCCCATAATATCATTGCCTCACAGGGCTACATCACAATAGCACTATAAATTGGCCACACACGACCAAAAGCATGAAAAGAAAGCTTACATACCTCAAAATCTTGGCGTTTCATCATAAATCTTTTCTGCGGGCTGAAACAAGTGCGGGTACATGGATTTCATATCCTTCTCGGCTTCCCATGTAGCTTTCTCAACTTTCTGACTCCTCCACAGGACTTTCACTGAGACTACTTCCTTAGTTCTCAACTTGCGAACTTGACGGTCAAGAATGGCTACGGGGATCTCCTCATACGTCAAATCATCTTTAACTATTATAGTATCAGCAGGAACAACCAACGACGGGTCTCCCACACACTTCCTCAACATGGACACATGAAACACGGGATGTACAGCAGCCAAATCTTGTGGCAACTCAAGTTCATAAGCCACTAGACCGACCTTTCGTAGAATTCTGTAAGGTCCAATATATCTGGGACTTAGCTTCATTTTCTTGCCAAATCTCATAATACCTTTCATGGGTGAGACTTTAAGGAACACCCAATCATCAACGAAAAATTCTAAGTCCCTTCGCCTCACATCTGTGTAAGACTTCTGGCAACTTTGAGCAGTTTTCAAACGCTCCTGTATTAACTTGACCTTTTTCCATAGCTTGATAAACAAAGTCTGGTCCTAACAACTCTGTTTCACCTACTTCGAACCAACCAATTGGTGATCTACACCTTTGCTCAAAAAGGGTTTCAAACAGTGTCATCCCAATACTAGCATGGTAATTATTTTGTAAGTCAACTCAATAAGAGACAGGTGGTCATCCCAATTACCATTGAAATCAAGGACACATGGTTACTGAACTGAATGAATACAAGGTTACTAAACTGCTGAGATACTAAACTGAATGTCTATTGAACTGACCGAATACTGGGATGACTGAATACTGAGCTAACTGAATACTGGATTAGCTGAATACTGAGCTGACTGAATACTGTATTAGCTGAATACTGGACTGGCATGAATACGTGAGTACTGGACTGATATCTGAGTACTAAGCTGACATAAATATCTGAGTATTGAGCTAACATGAATATTATAACATGAGATCCGAATAGCGTATCTGTCTGACTATTTGTCTGAGGATGAAAGACTGTGCTAAGGTTCACCTTGGTACCCAATCCTTTCTGAAAGGATTTTCAGAAGTTCGTTGTGAACTGAAAACCATAATCTGAAATAATGGACACTAGGATCCCACACAATATGGCAATTTCATTAACATATGACTTGCCATAATTTTTTTTTTGTTCAATCTGTGGTCTTAACTGGCAAGAAGTGCGTTGACTTCGTAAGTCTGTCCATAATCATCCTAATTAAATCATGTCTCCTAGCTGAACAAGGTGGACCTAGAATGGTGCGCTTCTGACATGATTCGCTTTCTGAGCCCATCTATATCTGGAACACACAATCTACCTCGGTACCTCAAGGTACCATCATCTTCCCCTTGTTCGAAAGCCGTCGTCTTATGCTTGCGATTCCCCTCTCTCAGCTGTAACAAGTAGGAATCACCAAACTGCTTCTCTCTAAATTCAATGACTAAGCAGGAATAAGCCATGTTCTGGACAACAACTCCACCTACTTCGGAGCCTGAAAGTCGAATTCCTAGCTTGGATAAGCGGTGAACTTCTTTCACCATAGTTCTCTTGTCTGTCTAAATAATGAGCCATACTTCCCATACTTGTTTTTTTTTTTTTTTTGAGATACTTCCTAAAATACTCATAGTACTGTTGTGTGCTAAGTCTTTCACTAACACCTTAAATATTAGAGTCTTGTGCAATGGCACTACCCTTTTGACACATAACTGGCCATGATCTTATAGCTTTTCTGGGATCGCCTAATCGATAGTAATTGAACTTGACATGATTCGTTCGACGATCATTCTACTCATTTCGGGTTAGGCATATTCCCTATGGAGACTATCTCATTATGCCAACCTAACTGAATTAAGGTTTTTCATATCTCATACTAACCCTTCGGTTCTTTAATTATCTCACTGGACTTACTGGCGATTTACGTATCTCCCCCTTAGACCAAGGCTAACATCTTATGCTTACAAATTCTTCTCTTTTGATGGGATCCAATTAACATTCCTTACCTTCTGCAATTTCTTTGTACTCTACAACACTGTTTTTTTTTTTACTCACATCTGAGCAATTTCTCATGGGAAAAAACTAAATTTACTTACATGAACGGGTTGCTACTGTATTCATTACTGACATACTCCATCTTAACGACTTAACTCTGCTCACACTTGTAAATCTTAGGACAACCCCTTTTGACAACTCTTAAAGGCTATTCTTCTGTAGTTTGCTCTCTTACGGCTTTAGCTGATTTCTTCTTCCATTAATCACTCTACTCTGAACTTAACTTAAGCCTTTGGTTTCTAACACACATTCGGATGTATCCGAACTGTCACCTACTCAAGGTGTTCATCTGAATAGGAAATCAAATCATATTTCTCAAAGTCAGCCGTACTCGTAACTTAGTCAAATCTTATCATTACTGTTGACATGGCTTTTCCAGACATATTACGAACGTATATCTCATTATCCTTCTATTTCTAGGAAAATTTTGGCAGAGTTTCCTTTGTATTTCTTACTATCCCAAAACCTGCACGCAAGAAATACCAACAATGCCTCACAAGGCCAACATATATACATATATATCATATCATATCATAGCCACACAGGGCTCCCAATTCCAACAACAATATAAAAATGATAAACTTACCTCATATGTCCAACTTAAACTATACCTGTTACACTTTTCTATTTATTTTCCCTTTCAATCTTTAACTGTAGATGGAGTGGGTCCTGATGACCTTCGGTAGAAAACTGTCTTCCACCACTTCCTTGAGATCCTTCATGATTTACGTTTCTTGCAGACTTAGCTCCTTTTCTAATTTCTCTAATATCCTCTCCCTGTGGTATCCCATTCTCCTTTCTCAAGAACATCATTATCATTCAACATACTATTCATTCCACTACACCCCTTCTCGGGCAACTTACATTGTATTCCACTTTCATTAGCACTTGAAGTCTCATTCGTTACCAGTAAGTACTGCACAATTGTACCCCATATAGGTAAACATCCTTACTTGGACCTTGAATTACCTGTTCATCTCCTGCGCATTCGAAACGTACGTAATTCGAGAGGAAGAGAAGTTACTTATTGCTCTAAGCTTCATGGCACGATCTAGAGTAGAAAGAAATGAGACAAATCCTGAATGTCTTGGTGGTCAACTTTTTATATGTGTGGGGCCCTCACACATATAAAAGTGACCCCACTGGACACGGTTTCATAGACTCCCTAAAGACTCTTGAACCTAGGCTCTGATACCAAGTTTTGTCACGCCCCGAACCATGGCCTGGACGTAACACGACACTCGGTGCCTGACTGCATGCGACCGAGCGAACCACATGACTTGCTGAATCATCATGATACATAACATAAGCGAAATATAACGTGAATGCATGATGAGCCTTTATAGAACCTAGTAAATCATAGTACTTAATAAAAATACTTGTCTAAACATGAGTGCGGAAATAACATGAATGAGCCAAAAATAGCTATACGACCCCGAATGTCTGACATGATATAACTGACTTGTCTAGTCTATGAAACCTCTATCATGAGTCTGACTGGAAAACAGGCTTACTGGGACAAGGCCCCCAGCATACCTTAGATGCATAACAAACCATAAAACAAAAGTAGACTAAACCCCGAATGAGATAGGGCTCACCAATAAGTTGATACGGATGCTGTCCTACTGAGCAGATGTGTCGTCCTGTATATCAGTACCTGCATCGTGAAATGCAGGCCCCCGAGCGATAAAAGGGGACGTCAACACATTGAATGTACTGGTATGTAAAGCAACTGAATGAAATAACATGGGACGTGAAATAACATAATAAGAACTGAAACTGAAAACCTGGACATGAACATGACCATGAGTACATAAACATGAAGTTGAAACTGAAACTGAACATAAACATGAGTACTGTAAGCATGAAATAATCTGTAATACCGACATGAACCACCACGGGGAGAAACGTGGAGTCTGATCTCTGCTCGATCAGCTAAGCCATCTCGTACCTTGCCGGGGCACGAGACATAAACATGACATGAATGGATCCAAAATCCCTCAATGGGGAAAACATGAAGGAATCGTCCTAACTGGGCGGAGCGATCCTTATCCTACGTTGGCATACGTAGTTTCAGGCTATCTGAGCCTTCTCGGTATTAATACAACTCCCGAACATGAAAAGAACTGAAAACATGATTTCATGAAATAACTTGTAAACATGGTTTCATGAAATAACTTGATGTGTAGTTTCATAAGATAACTTGTCATATTCTTGCAAACATGTTCTTGATTCATGAGTAATAAGAATAGTTCGTAATTATATATATAATTGACTTGAAAACATGCTTGTAACTTGCTAGATAAAATCATAAAGTTTCATGTAAATATAATGGGAACACATGAGGAAGAATTCATGATTCGTGGATTAAGCTGGAGTTCCTAATATCCATAATGGAAGATTAGGAATACAATAACAAATATAGGTACAAAACTCATGTACATAAATACATAAATACGGGCTACCAATATGTTGGATTTAGTGCCCTAGGATTTGAACTTCATGAATATCAAGAAACGGAGTATGGGGAAGAACGTAGAGATTCCCACATGTGGATAGAAGTTCTACATACCTTAACTTCCCGCTTTTGAGCTTATCACAATTTCCTTCAATCCCTTCAACTTCAATCTATAGCAATACATGTCATAGGGATTCTATATTAGCAACAATATCCATGCTTGTTCATCTAAGCATTTTATCAAACACTTGGTGGGCATGAAGCTCCACAACCCTCACTAATGGTGTTTTCTTCACCCAATACCCACTATATTACTTCTAGCTACTTCTACAATCTCAATTAGATTTAATTAACATCATTCTTCATCACCCATATGAATACAAAAATTCCAAGTCAACAAATCCAAAAACCCTAGCATAGTTCATATAATTCTCTTTATCAAACCCATTTACTATTCTCCCAAGAACTCATCAACACTTTAATCATCATGAGAAAGTCATGAAACTTACCTTAGATAGTGGTTGAACAAGTCTTGAGTGGAGTTACTCCTCTAGCACCAAAACCCTACTTCACTTCCCTTGGGTTTTCTTGAATTAGATGAACTTTGGCTAGGTTTCATACATTTGGGTTCATGGATTTGGTGTTATTGATCATGAATTTCCCTTGAATGTTCTTGTGGATGAATGCTAGAGAGTATTTTAGAGGTTGTCTTGACCAAGAATGATGAAAAATATGATTTTGGTCGAGTTGGGTCTTATTTAAAGTTGTCCAGAAAATTCTGGACAAAATCTCTCTGGCACACTTTGCGGCGGAACTGCGGGGCCGCATGTCGTGTTTGCGGGCCGCATCTTGAGCCGCATAGTGTGACAGAGGGTGATATTCTGCCGAACAGTTTGTAGTAAAATAGCCATAACGTTTTGTACATAGCTCCGTTTAAGGCCCATAATATACCGTTGGAAAGCTATTTCAAAGGGATACAACTATCATCAAGGAAGTTTTCCCAAATTCTCAATTAATCAAGGGGTTATGGTTGTTGGAAGTAAGACCTTCTATAAACTCACTTGCAAACATGCTCCGTAGAGTGGTTTTCAACTTTGCTTTGCCCAAAGACTCTTCTCATGTCTTGATTGGGTTTCAAACACCATTTATACACTACTAAAATTGGGTTCATCATACCCCCATCTTATAAGACAAATCTTAACCCGAAGCTACGAGGTGTTACATTATATAACGTTTAGTACAAATTTTCTGCAAAAAGAAGCCTACACGTGTTCAGTGGCTAATTAAATAGGTCCACCCACAGAGGCAAAAGCCAATAAAAATGGCCCCACATTATATAGTACATTTTAAATACCATTTGTACCACAAATTATAGCAGTGTTCGTCCCTGTTGGTCGTCCAACTCCCATTTCTAATATACTAGATAGTGATGCCCGCGCTCACATTCCGACTTAAATGTACTTCACGATCTGATAATTTAGAAAGAGATAATTATGAAACTACAATAAGTTAAAAATATGATCCTATAAGAATAGGATGGCAGCCAAAATGTCTTTTTGGCTGTTGCTTTTGCTTAAGTTGAAGAAAGATCAATAACTGTGCAAAGACCAAAAGGCACAATCAGCTCACAAGTATCTTTCATTACACTGAGATTACATAAATCCTTTGAAAACTTTATCATTATTATATATACAAATTAAACACGACTACATATATATGTATTTCTTCTAGAATGTAAGTCACTTGTCAGAATAGTACAAAATAGAAATGCATTTTTACAAGATAATATCTCTAAAAATTGTTTTCTTTTATCCAGAAGACTATTTATGTAATATAAAATAATACTCAAACATTGGAATAATAATTAAAACATAATATTCTTCTAAAAATATTATAATTCTTCACTTAAAATGCTTGTTTTTTAAGGAAAAAAAATTCAATCCAATAAAAAGTGAGGCCTTTCATGATTTGGGGGGGGGGGGGGGGGGGGGGGCTAAGGTAAAACCTTGGTTGCCTTATGGTTAAGCCAACCCTGATCATGGAATAGCTGGCCAGCCGGCTACAGCTTGTAGATTCGATTTAATTTATGGGCAGATAAAAGAGAGAGAAGGAAGTCACCTTGCATCGGGAGCTAATGAGGAGAAAACTGAAGGACACAATCAATACAAGGCAGAAATTTCTACTCGTGCGATTTGTAGCACAAACACTAACATACATGTAAAATTCTGGAAATACATTATTCAAAATGAATAGGAATTAACATCTCCACTCGAAACTGTGATAACAAAGAAAAGAATTGAAGTGCAATAAAAAACAATTGCACAAAAGAATTCTGAACCAGAGAGGTGACACCAGATACTGAGATACAGACCAATCAGCATAAGATTCCATACTTTGAAAGAGTAAAACATAGAGATAAGCATGGAAGAAGGTTCAACACTCACCAAGACACCTTGAAAGGGGTAGAGGAGAGAGCAGAGTCCAGTAGTTCTTCGAACTTGTGCAACAGAGTGTAAGAAGAAAGAAGATGAAGAGTTTAGATGAGACCAAATTTGTGAAATTTATTGAAGCATTACACTCTCCAATTTGCCCTTGAAATTTTTCGAAATCCCAAAATTGCCCTTGTTCGAACCCCCAACTCCCATTTCTATATACCGAAAGACAAAATAATATCACACACACACACATGCACTCCATCAGTGTCACAAGCATTTTCCGTGCTACACACAAGCTTAGTTCATAAACTGTGTGCATCCTCCTCCATTGTTGTGATGATGGTCAAACGCAGAATACCACCCTCTGGTCCAAGTAGAAGAGGTCACTGCAAAGTATTTCCCATTTGATGATTAACATATTTGTGAGTTTTGTTACGGTTCCTGGACATCGATACAGATACACTTTCTAAAACATGATTTAACCCTTTGCAGAATTTTTGTACTCTTTGTTTATATAAAATGCTACCCTGGTATGAGTTGGTTTTTTGGTAAATAGCCACAATACTTAGGACACACTTCTGCTCAATGCTATGAAAGCCCAACTCACAGAGCTGACTGTCAGTAAGCATATACTCACCACACCATAGCCAAGATGAATTGTATGTGCGGAATGGTAAATGTGCTAAATTACTAACACCAAAGCCATAGTGTAATAAGTTATTATTATACATTTAGAACCTATTCAAAGCAGAGCATGAGATAATCACATTAAGAGCCACTTACTTGAAATTCTTTCCGAATCATCCCAATATGTCTTGGTTAGCCACGTCAGCTGAATTTACACCAATCAACATATAATTTTCTCTTTACTAATTCCCAAAAGTAAATTTTAATGAGTTTCTGTGAAGTCGCAAAGTAGACACCCTGCAAACACTCCGCATTTTTCTACTCTGAGACGCAAAAAATCGGTCCAAGTCGCACCTGTTTCCAATACAAAAGAAAATTAGAAAGAAGAAATGTTTTCAAGGACATAAGCAAATAGTCTCTTAAGAATTACATCTTCAAGGACATAAGCAGATAATCTAAATTTTCAAGGACATAAGCAGATAATCTCTTAAGAATTATATATTCCTGAGAAACTATGGATAAGAATAGTACAAAACTTGATAG